>NC_087273.1:33762781-34083165 GCF_015220805.1 Pogoniulus pusillus | reverse complement strand
GAAGAAGGCAGGAGGCAGATGGATAACACTTTGTTCATTTATTGTTGTTGAACAGCTTTGTGCACATGCTCTCTTCCTGCCAGATCTCAACAGATGCTGGTACAGGCAGGCTAGAAGTAGGAGGATGAGGAGATTTTCTTCTATGTTGTTTAGAGGAAGGCTTGAGTTTTGCTCGTGTCACAGGCCCACACATCTGCTTCACATCCGGTGTGTGTATACATGGGAGTTCTCTTGGTAGGAGAGAAGGTAGAGAGACAAGGAACTACTGGAGAGAGGCCAACACAGGGTGATGGAGATGCTGGGGGTTCTGGGGCATCTCTGGGAGAAGGAAAGGCTGAGAGACCTGGGGCTGTTAAGCCTGGAAGCAGACTGAGATTGGATTTTCTCAATGCTCATCAACAGTTAAAGCAGGGGGCACAAGAGGATGGGGCCAAACTCTTTTTACTGGTGCCCGGTGACAGGAAAAGGAGCAACAAGAATAGCCTGGAACCCAAAAGATTACACCTGAACATAAGGAAAAACATATTTCCAGTGAGGGTGCCAGAGGCCTGGAGCAGGCTGCCCAGAAAGGTTGTAGAGTCTTCTACCCTGGAGAGATTCCAAACCCACTTGAATGTTGTGGTGCTGGGCAGCCTGCTGTGGGTGACCCTACTTTAGAGGGGCTCTTGGACTAGATGATTTCCAGAGGTCCCTTCCAACCATCACCATGCTGGGATTGTGTGCTATAGCATTTAGAAGGACTGATGAGCTCAGATACAAATTGTGTGTGAATATTGAACTGTTGTTGGGTTTTTTTTTTGTGCAAGTGGAACCAGACAAGAGGGTATTGATGTAAATGTTTGTAGGACCAGGAGTTCTAATTGCATTTACCCAGGCCTAGTAGCCTGTGTCCATCATCAGTGAGACTTCTGCTTTAACTGTGGCCCCTGAGCACATCTTCACAAAACAAAACCCCCAACCCTCCAAAAAACAATTACTACAAATAGCACAACTGTAGAGATACAATTAACTGTCTTCTAGCTGCTACTGAAAGCACATCAATAGCAGAGCCCGAGGAATAAAAATGCCATTGCTTAGAGAGACTGTCAGGGAGCATGAGATATTAATCTCCTCCTCACACTTTCCTTTGGACAAGCTACAGCAAGCATCTCTCTCTGGTGTTAAAATCCACCTTGTCTGTGCTGTTGTGAATTGAGTACTATCAGCTGTATTGCAGAAAATCATGGCAGGGTGTTTGTAGATCACAGCTGCTTCCACCTCACTCCTCCTGCCCACCTATCTCAAATATCTCTACCTAGAAAAACCCTCACATTCTGAGGTGACAGGAATGGGGGGGAATTGAGATGAAGTTTCATGAGCTATGTTCTAAATGATCCTGGAGTGAGAAGCAGGATTGTGGCACCAGAAGAACAAGGATACCCTCAGTAAGTTTGTAGACAACACCAAGTTGCATGTGTGATCTACTAGAGGGTAGGGAGGCTCTACAGAGGGATCTGGACAGGCTGGAATTGATAGGCTGAGTCCAGTAGGATGATGTTCAACAAGGCCAAGTGCTGGGTCCTGCACCTGGCTAACAATAACAGTATGAGCATTCCAAGCTTGGGTAAGAGTTGCTGGAAAGTTGCCCAGCAGAAAAAGACCTAGGGGTCATGGTTAACATCATGGCTGAATTTGAGCTTTAAAATCATCCAAATCAGCAAAGCCAGGCTAGATGGGGCCTTGAGCAACCTGGTTTAGTAGAAGGTGTCCCAGCCTGTGGCAGGAGGCTTAGAGCTGGGTGATCTTTAAGGTCCCCTCCTATCCAAATGATTCCATGATACTGTGATTCTAAGTCCAACTGTTAACCCAGCACTATCAGGTTAGCACTAAACCACATCCCTCAGCACCACATCTACATGGCTTTTCGATCTCTTCAGGAATGGTGACTCCAGCACTGCCTTGGGCAGCCTGTTCCAGGGCTTGACCAACCCTTTTGGGTAATACATTTTTCCTAATGTCCATCCTAAACCTCCCTTGGTGCAACTTCAGGCCCTTTCCTCATTTCCTTGGCGCTGGTTTATGAACACTGAAGGGGCTGTCACTGCTGCTGTCCCTTTGTTGTGTCCTCTATAATGCCACCCTCCAGATAACTTCCATATGCTCCATGCTGCTTCACAATCACCTGCCCCTCATGTTAATCTCTTTTCTGCTCCTAATTGTTGCAACCTGTCCTAGGCCAACTTGCTTTGGCAGGAGGGTTGGAATACATGATCTCTGGAGGGCCCTTCCACTCCCCACCATTCTGTGATTCCCTAATTCCTTGTGGTTTCTCTCTTCTTACCTTCTGAAGTCCTCATCTTTATTGTCTTCCCCCCAAAGTTCTGGTTTACCTAAGCCTGGATTTCTCTGTCGTTTGTATCGATTGATAGCTGTTGTACCACAGCGAGGACACAGAGCTGCTTGTTGTGATTTCTTTAGCTGGCTCCAATTTTCAGGCATTGTAGCTCACAGAGTGTCTCTTGGGACTACATCATAGAAGCTCTGTAACACGTGTCTGACCATGCCTCTGTCAGAAGAACAGCAACAGCAACAAAAAGTAGTAGCAGTAAAACAAGAAGAAACACTGCAGAGCTCCTTCCTCCTCATGTCCTCTCCCACATAATCCCTCAAGACCTGCCTGTGTCTGCAGGAGTTCTGCAGCTGAAATAATGTCTGGTAGGCATGACGGTCTCTGTCCCTGGGAGAGATTGCCATGATTCCTGGTGCATTTCAATAATCTCACTCACCTTTGGGATCACAGCACCTGTATGTCCTGGTCTGAGCTAGACCAGAGTCAATTCTGGTCAGTGCTGTAACTTACCTCAGTCTCTGCTCAGTGAGGGCACTCTCTCAAGTTCAGGGCAGGCTTACACAGCCAGTGGCTGCCTGTAGCAGTGAGAATGCTGATGGGGAGAGTTACTGCCAAGGGCTGGGCTGCAGAAAGGTTCTGTCTAGATTTGTTCCTCTGCAGACACAGGACACTGCCTTATCTTGTGCCCCGCCTTGGGGTACAGGATGTCAGAAGTGGCACCCACAGGGAGGAGGGGACAGAACAGGTGACCCTCAACTGACCAGCAAGGGTTTGCATGCAGTGGATGTCATATTCAGGAGAAAGCTGAGGGATCAGCATGGTCGAGCCTCTTCTTCAACTGCCAGTGTCCAAGGAGAGCTTTGTCCCTTCTGACTTCAATCCCCTTCCACATGTTCCTGAATCCAGTTCCAGAATCCAGCTTTTGAATCTGGTTCCCATCCACTGCTGAGTCCAGTCTGGGACTTCTCTTACCCCTCCGAGGCTTGAGCTTGTAAGTTCTTCAGCATCTCTGTGCAATTTACAGCAATGCCTGGTACGTGGACCAGCCTGCTCTAGTTGCAGATGTCCCTGCTAACTGAAGGGGGATTGGACTGTAGAGACTTGAAAGGTTCCTTCCAACCCAAACCATTCTGTGGTTCTATAGTGTTTCACCTGAGGAATCATGTCCTCCTCACAGCAGTTGTTCTTCTCAAGAACAAACTCACTGTATTGCAGAATCCCAGCATGGCAAGGGCTGGAAGTGACATCTGGACATCACCCAGTCCAACTCCTCTGCTGAAGCAGTGTCACTCACAGCAGACTGCCCAGCATCCCGATGTCCAATTGGGTTTGGAATCTTTCCAGAGAAGGACACTGCATCAGGGCTCCAGCATCCTCACAGCAAAGATGTTTTTCTGTATCACCCTCTTTGTAGCAGGGAATTGCAGGTCATGTTCAGAGCTGGCAAGGGATGCCATGAAAAGACTGAGCAGAGTGTACATGCCCAACATCATCTCTTCTTCTTCATGTGTCAGGACAATTTTCAGGCTCTACATCTGTGCACATTCATCATTTGTGATACAATTCACCTCTCGGCACAGCACCTCCATTGTCTGGATCAACACTGGATCACACAATAAAGATGCTCTGCAGGTAGCATAGTGCTTACCAGCTCTGAAAAAGGGAAGCTTGATTGAAGGATCTGAAATTCCAAAAGATATTAAATTAAAGATGTTATCATGTATGTAATTATTTATTGAGCTGAGAATCCATACAAGGTAAACAAATGTTTACACTATCATACAATAAGCATTTCCAGGGCTTGATAAAAATGATTGTCACTCACTGTGCTTCACCAAAAAAAAAAAGGAAAAAAAAAAGTTCATTTAATGAATAAATAATTTGATGAAATAATAAAAAAATATTTACAATATAAACAAATAGAAGAAGAAGAAGATGAGGAAGAAGAAGAAGATGATGTAGAAGAAAGAAACCAACAACAGACTTTGGATATATTAATCTGAGCATTCTGTATTTTCCTTTTTCTCTCTGTATTTCTGTCCAGGATTCTCTCTCTGACTTCAAAAGAAGGTAACGTGATTTGGTCTGCCAAATTAGTTCAGCTAAGCTACATATGGATCATTTTGTTGTGTGTTAGGATACAAACAGAACTAAAAATCAGATATTATAAAACCAACAACCCCCCCCTCAAAAATAAAATAAATGCCAGACAGCATTCTCCACAGAACAGAAAAATGGACACGAGGCTGTGACGGTGACTGGCAACGGCGAGAGAAGAGGAGAATCCGAATCCCTCGGTAAGAATATCATTGTGCTCTCATCCACCAGAGGACTATGCTGCTTCATCGCCTCAGTGGCCGCGGATGCAGATGGTGTCCAAACAGCTGCCGTGGGGTTGCGGTGTACGTTCAGATGGGTGTCAAGCAGCGGCATCGTAGTGGGAACCGGGCGGTGCAAGCAAGGTTCAGAAACATCTCTTGGGGCTCTTCAAAAGAGCCAGTTGGACAAAGCAGTAGAAGCAGAACAGTGAGAAGTTGTCATCTCGTTTTACATAGGTATCATGAAGCAACTTGCTTTGTTGGTGGTGCTGAAAAGCAGGAGCTTTGTCTGTGCTGCTTACACCGTCAGCCAGAATTCAAGTATTCCAAAGCTACTTCATAGCAGAATTTGTATTGATCCTGAAAAATCAGAAGAAAGCCACAAAGTCAGTTATTGAAGGAACTTAATTAAGGGGATCAATAGTTCTCTTCTGCTCAAATTATTTACTATCAAGCTGTTGTCAGTGGGAACCAGGTTGCAAATCCAATTTGTATTCAGATGAGAAAATCTTTATATTAAGCAGACAATAGACATCACACACAATAACTTAACTCTGCTGCTCGTATTAGATGTGTATTTAGCTGCTCTAAAACACTTGTATGAGAAGAATTGACTACAAGTAAACAAACTGACTTGCAACCCTTCTATCATCTGTCAAAACCTCCATGTGGCACTTCAGCAGAACTGAAGTTATTGAAATGCCTCCCTGGAAATGTTTATCTTAATACAGACCCAGGGTTTAGCACTTCCCGGGTTATAATGTTTATTTTCATGTCACTTATACCTCCCTACATCTCATGGCAAGAGCTGCTCATTGTTCCTTCCTCACATGCAGCCCAAACCCACAGCAAAAATACTGTCCTCTCCCAGTGCAATGGCTCTGTAGGATCAGGCCTAGGCTAAATTGGTGATGGAATCACAGAACGGTTTGGATTGGAAGAGACTTTAGAGATCATCTAGTTCCACACCCCCGCCAAGTGCAAGAACACCTTCCACTAAAGCAGGTTGCTTAAGATCCCATCCGACCTGGCTTTGAACACTTCCAGGAAGGAGGCATCCACAGTCTCCCCAGACCAAGTGTTCCAGTGTCTCACCACCCTCACTGTAAAGAATTTCTTCCTATTATCGAGTCTAAATATCCCCTCTTTCAGCTTAAATCCATCTCCCCTTGTCCTATCACTACAAGCCCTTGTGAAAATCCTTCCCCAGCTTTCTTGTATTCAGGTACTGGAAATCCACTGTAAGGTCTCCTTCTCTTCTCCAGGGTTCATTCCAGTTAATTATTAGCAGTTAATGATGATGCATAAGTTAGGCTTTTAACAGCTCTTCTGTTACCCACATTTTCAGGTGCTGACCCTGTCCTTCAAACACAGACTTCCTGACAAAACAAGGGATGATGGCTTTAAACCAGGGAGATCTAGGCTACAGAGGAGGAAGAAATTTGTTATGCTGAGAGTGGTAGCACTAGCCCAGGTTGCCCAGAGAAGTGGTAGATGCTCCATCCCTGGAACCATTCCAGGTCAGGTTGGATTGGAATCTGAGCAACGTGATCTAGTTGAAGATGTCTCTGCTGACTGCAGGGGAGTTGGACTCAATGATCTTTAAAGGTCCTCTCCAATCTGAACCATTCTATGATTCTATAAATATTTAGTAGTACTACACATTGAAATGAAACAAAAAAGCTGAAGGAGATAGTAGATTGTCTGTTCCCACAATCCACTTAATTAAGTGTCTTTATGAAGTTAATTAATTAATTATCAATTAATGAACAACAACTAAGCATTTGTTGTCACACAGGAACAAACCCAGCCTTAACTGTCTGGCTCACTGAGGTTTCACCTTCTCAACATTACAAGTTGAAGATTACAGTTACACTTCATAGAATCAACCAGGTTGGAAGAGACCTCCAAGATCATCCAGTCCAACCTAGCACCCAGCCCTGTCCAATCAACTAGACCATGACACTAAGTGCCTCATCCAGGCTTTACAGTTTCGTTTTCATTAATGCATTTAAAAGAATTAACTCTTTTGACCTCTACTTGTGATTTTTGGGTCACATTTTAGGTGAGAGATGAGGCTCCACCTGAAGGTGTAAGAGCCCAAATGATATTACAACAATCAAAAAGCCCCAAATGAGCGTACGGAACTTCTGAATTCTTTTGCTGAGAGCTATCACTCCAAGAAAACAAAACTTCAGTGAATGTATCACCTAAGTTATGATTGAGATGTATGTGAGGTTTGGAAGGTCTTGCAGAGCTTCCACAAACTGCTTGTGCCTTTTCAGAATGAGAAGAGAAAAAGAAGGAAGGGAAGGAGTATGAGGCAGATGATTCCTTTTCTGCTTATATTGCATATATATATCCACAGAAATGAAAACTATTCTATAACTGCAGAACAGATCAAAACAAGAGAGCAGCCACTCATCCATTTCCATTTCCCCACGCTCATTTTATGCTGATTTACAGATCCAGCAGAGTAACTGTCACTTTCAGTAAACCAAATACCTGTCTTCAGGAGCAGGCATACATTATTTCCCACTGGGTTCAGCCATGTGTGTCCCTTGTACATTTTTATTATTCCCTTGGTGGTGGATATTAAAAGTCTCTTTACATTAGCTAGGTGGAGAAAGGTATATTTATTGCTCTTTCTCCCCCAGAACATCTATTGGTAGGTCCAATCAGAAGGCTTTGGGCATTTTGTAGTATCATGTGATGCTGTTGTATGATGGCTGAAGAATTTCCTAGTTCCATATTTTACAGAGGTTATTGTTCAGGTTTTTACACTTGCAGGAAAATCAAAGGGTGCAATGAAATGAAGAGATGAATCTCTAAGTATGGACCATAAATAGTGTCCTTCATCTCATCAGAAAGTGCCTAAAAGGTATTGATAAAGCAATCTGGAAACTATTTTTGTGAAATACTGTTAGAATTCTGAGCATTTAATCTTCTACCAGAAAATTTTACTTGGGTAGGTGAATATCCTTGCTCTCATTTTTGTTTTTCAGTTATGGAAACTGAGGCAAAGGCAAATTAAATTAAGTCATAAAGGATAAAGTTAGCAGAATCAGAAAAAGAGATCAACTATCCTTATGATTCCCTTAAACACAGAACTACAGAATGGTAGGGACTGGAGGGAACCTCTGGAGATCATCTAGTCCAACCCTTCTGTTAAAACAGAGTCACCCACAGAAGACTGCCCAGGACACAGTGTCCAGATGGGGTTTGGTTATCTCTCCAGAGAAGGAGACTCCACAACCTCTCTGGGCAGCCTGCTCCAGAACTCTGGCAACCTCACAGAAAAGAAGTTTTTCCTCATGTTCAGGTGGAACCTCTGGGTTCCAATTTATGCCCATTGTCCCATGTCCTGTCACTGGGCATCATTGAAAAGAGCCTGGTCCCATCCTCTTGCTCCCCACCCTTTAGCTGTTGATAAGCATGGAGTGATCCTATCTCAGGCTTCTTTTTCCAGGCTCAACAGCCCCAGGTCTCTCAGCTTTTCCTCACTGAGATGCTCCAGACCTCCCCATCATCTTAATAGCCCTGTGTTGGAGTCTTCTCAGTAGTTCCTTATCTCTCTTGAGCTGGAGAGCCCAGAACTGGACCCATCACTCCAGATGTGGCCTCACTAGGGCAGAGCAGATGAGAAGGAAAATTTGCCTTGACCTGCTGACCATAATCTTCTTAATGCACTTGGGATCCCATTAGCCTTCTTGCCCACAAGGGCACGTTGCTGGCTCTTGGTGAACTTGTCCATCAGGACCCCTAGATACTTCTGCCTGGGTCTGCTTACCATGAAACAATTTACACGGAGAATGAAATGTAGCTAATTCAAATATTAGTTCCCACAGAGTAACACAGAAAGACTGAAGAGATGTAGTTTGGATGCTGCTTCTCAATGAATGATGTAGTGACAAGATAAATCCTGATTGTCCCATCTTTGTTCCTCTCTCTCCAAAATGAGGAAAACAACAGTGGTCTCTGTCACTATTCTTCCCCTGTACTCAGCACTGGTTAGGCCACACCTTGAGTACTGTGTTCAGTTCTGGGCTCCTCAATTCAAGAGAGATGTTGAAGTACTGGAACCTGTCCAGAGAAGGGCAACAAAGCTGGTGAGAGGCCTGGAGCACAGCCCTGTGAGGAGAGGCTGAGGGAGCTGGGGGTGTGCAGCCTGGAGAAGAGAAGGCTCAGGGGTGACCTCATTGCTGTCTGCAACTACCTGAAGGGAGGCTGTAGCCAGGTGGGGGTTGGTCTCTGGTTGGACTGGATGATTTTGGAGGTCTCTTCCAACCTGGTTGATTCTATGATTCCATTCTCCCAGGCAACTAGCAACAGAACAAGGGGACACAGTCTCAAGTTGTGCTGGGGGAGGTCTAGGCTGGATGTTAGGAGGAAGTTGTTGGCAGAGAGAGTGATTGGCATTGGAATGGGCTGCCCAGGGAGGTGGTGGAGTCGCCATCCCTGGAGGTGTTGAAGAAAAGCCTGGCTGAGGCACTTAGTGCCATGGTGCTAGGTTGGACTGGATGATCTTGGAGGTGTCTGGTTGATTCTCTGGTTCACAAGTTGTTATAGGTTTAGGACTAATGTATTAGCATAAACAAAGTTTTCCAGAGAATTTGGGAGTCCAGGGGGCTGGATGTCCCAGGGAGGTTGAACAGGACATTACAAAATATCTTTATCCTATCTCACTTATCCTGCAAATTTCTGTATAATCTGAAGCCTGTTCTTTTTTCCTCTTTTCTCCTTCTGATCTTTGCTTGCTTTCTTCTTACCTTGTTTGGGTTATGATAAGAACAGTGGTAGGGATGGGGAGAGATAATATTTGTTAGCTGCTCAACAGCCTCTGGGCTTTGTCCAGGCAGGTCTGGGCTCCTGTTGGGTTATATGTGTGTGTGTATATATATATATATATATATATACGTTTATTACCTTTTATATTTAGTTTACCTTTGTATTTAGTTTGTATTCCTTTTCTTTTTTTCCTTTTTTTTTGTGTGTTTAAAATCTTACTTCCATTCAACTTCCAAATTCTGTGCAAGTGTGGTTATATTACTCCTTTGGGGGTAAATACCATATTCTGTGTGGTCCAAAACCACCACACAAGGGGTTTGAAATCTCCTAATGAAAACTCCTCACAAGGTGTTCAGAAAACCATCCTCAATTTACTAAATGCTGTTTGTATATTTTATAATGACACATTAAGCTTTTTGATTAAAAGAACTTTTTTTTTCTGCTGGAACATGGAGACAGTTGCCTGACAAACCTCCACCTGGAGAAGTGTCACAAATGGGGATTTATAGAGAGCATTTTCTCCAGCTGAGCATCTTCATGCTGGTAATTTCCTTTTTATTTCTCTGAGATGAATGCCTCAGAGATCAGTGAGTTTTGTGGACTTCAGCTCTGGGAGAAGGGAGAACAGCAGGCCTGCCAAATACCTCTCTAAACTATACCATCTGAATGAAGAAGTAGGACATTTTTCTTAATAGCCAGGAAATCAAAATGTATGGTTCTCAGCGTGACAGTTCTCCTCCTGTGAGTATAAACCAAAGGAAGAGGAGCCAGCTAAGCTGCTCCCTCCCACCACTGCAGAAGCTTGATAGTTTCTCACTTAGAATTATAGAATCATAGCATCAACCAGGTTGGAGTAGACCTCCAAGATCATCCAGGCCAACCTAGCACCCAGCCCTGTCCAGTCAACTAGACCATGGCACTAAGTGCCTCATCCAGCCTTTTCTTGAAGACCTCCAGGGACGGTGCCTCCACCACCTCCCTGGGCAGCCCATTCCAATGGCAAATCACTTGACATAAGATTCACAGTTCCACACCCCTGGCTCATCTCCCTGGGGTACTGCACAGCTGGCAACATCTGGTTTTTTTTGCCCTGAGCCTGGCCAGAGCAGGGTGCAAGGGAAGATCTAGGATTTCACAGGTAGTATAGATGAAAGGAATGTGATGGAGAATGGAGTGGGAGATGTTCTTCCATGGGATGGATATCGCCCGGTGGTGTGTGTGGTGGGGAATTGCTGCCCCTGTCCATCTACCCAGAGTCTGAAAGCCTCTCAGCAGAGCCTTCTGCATTCTGCTCATTCTCCTCTGTGTTTCACACCTGGACACGAGGTGTGAGAGAAGTCTTCCATCTGAGACAGGGGGATCTCTCCTAAAATCACAAGTGGATGAACCAGCTTTGTGAGATGCCTTCTGCCTCAGCCTGGGCAGTCTGTAGAGAAGACGCTGAAATATGCCCCAACCTTGTTTAAGCAGCACTTCTGTTCCCCAGGGCTCAGTACTGGGGCTGGTTCTCTTTAAGATCTTTATCAACCACCTGGGCAAGAGAATCAAGGGCACCCTCAGTAAGTTTGCAGCTGACATCTAGTTGGGCAGGAGTGTTGATCTGCTTGAGGGTAGGAAGGATCTGCAGAAGGATCTGAACAGATTGGATTGATGGGCCAAGGCTCAACAAGGCCAAGTGCTGGGTCCTGGACTGGGGTCAAGACAACTCCGTGCAATGCTTGGGGAAGAATGGCTGGAAACTGCCTGGCAGAAAAGGGCGTGGGGTGTTAACTGACAGCCAGATGAAGGTGAGCCAGCGTGTGCCCAAGTGGCCAAGAAGGCAAATAGCATCCTTGTCTGTATCAGGAATAGTGTGGCCAGCAGGACCAGGACAGAGTTTATCCACCAGTAATCAGCACTGGTGAGGCTGCACCTAAAGTACTAGGCTAAATTTTTGCCCTCATTATGGTGCTGGAGCTTGCCCAGGGGGAGAGCAACAGAAGTGCTCAAGAAGTCTAGAGCTCCTGTGAGGAGCAGCTGAGGGAACTGGAGTTTTTTAGTCAGAAGGAAAGGAGGCTTAGGGGAGAACTTAGTCTAAAAAGTGATTGTAGCAAGGTGGGGATCAGTCTCTTCTCTCAAGGAACAAGTGATAGGACAAGAGGAAATGGCCTCAGGTTGCACCAGGACAGTTTAGTCTGGACCGCAGGAAGTATTTCTTCACTGAAAGGGTTGTCAAACCCTGGCACAAGCTGCCTAGAGCAGTGATGTAGTCCCTATCCCTGGACAGATGTACAACGTGCATGGATGTGGTGCTGAGGGACGTGGTTTAGTGGTGACTTGGCAATGCTTGGTTAGCATTTGAACTTGACAACCTTAAAGGGCCTTTCCAACCAAAATGGTTGATTCAATTATTGTATAAAAATCAGTGTAGCACCTCTGAAACTGCCCAGATGCTGCTTCCTCTTGCCTGTGATGCTAAATTGAGTCCAGCTGCCTCTTCAGTATCCACCTCTACAGCAGGATGTTGGAAACCACTGCCCTTCATAACCCAGGCTTCAGAACAAGGGTATCATGCTCCATCCCTCTCCAAGTACAGAACTACCCACTGGAGTGTGAGAACCTGCTGGTTTCAGCTGTTCCGCAGCCCTTGTGCCACAGCAGCTGGCACTGCAGCAAGCCTCCATTTCAAAGAGGAACAAATTAATAAATAAATAAATGAATGAGCAAGCTCATAAAACACTCTCTAGGAAAATAATTGCACATGGCCCTTTGCTTCTGAACTTCTTTAATCTTTCTAGGAGATAGCGCAGCCGTAATTAAATGCAATATTCTGGATGTCAAACTGAAATTCAGAGCTTTGATAAATATTAGGGTGATTAAGCTATTTATAAAAGATATAATTTGAAAATCTGGCATTCCATTTTTACATAGCTATTATTTCTCCCCCTGCAAGGGCTGCTCTCCACTTGGCTCAGCCTGACGGAAAAGAGAATTAATAAGGATGTGTGGCTGAAAAGTTTAAAACTCTTTAAAAATTCAAATGGAGAGAGACAAAGTCTCCTTGGGAAGAAAGCAGTGCAAAAGTACTCTTGTAAGTGAAGTGACTTCATTATCCCCTTTGAAAATGACTTGCTTGCTTTGTGAACAACTCCCACTGCAAATCCTGGAAATCTTAAGGAGTCTTCTGAGGAAAAACAGAAAAAAAAACAGGGAAAAAAACAGGGAAAAGATAAGAAAATAGAAAAGAAAGAAGGAAAGAAAAAAAAAGAAAAATAAGAAAAGAAAAAAGAAAAATAAGAAAAAAAAGAAAGTAAACAAGAAAAAAGGAAGAAAAAAGGAAAAAAGAAAAAGAAGAAAAAAAGAAAAGAAAAAAGAAAATGAAAAAAAGAAAAGAAAAAAGATAAAAGAAAAAAAGAAAAAAGAAAGAAGGAAAGAAAAGAAAAATAAGAAAAAAGAAAAAGAAGGAAAAAAAGAAAGTAAACAAGAAAAAAAGAAAAAATAAAAAAGAAAAAGAAGGAAAAAAAGAAAAAGAAAAAAAAGAAAAAAGAAAATAGAAAAGAAAAAAGAAAATGAAAAAAGAAAAGAAAAAAGATAAAAGAAAAAAGAAAAAAAGAAAGAAGGAAAGAAAAAAGAAGAAAAGAAAAGGAAAAAAGAAAGAAGAAATAATAAAAGAAAAAAGAAAAAAGAAGAAAAAAGAAAGAAGAAAAGAAAAGAAAAAAGAAAAGGAAAAAATAAAAGAAAAAAGAAAAGAAAAAAAGGGAAAAAGGAAAGAAAAAAGGGATAAAGATAAGAAAAAAACAGAAATGGGAAAAATGGAAAGGAAAGACAAGAAAAGAAAAAAAAAGGGGGGGAAAAAAAGGAAATTACAAAAATTTAGTGATGCAGTTAACAAAGCTCCTACCAGAAGGTCCACCATGTTGGGCTTATTATTCCTCAGTGTCTTCACAGCATGGAATACATCGACAGCCCTCTGATGTCGAAGCATTTCACAAACGATGCTGATTGCACAAAATGTCCCACTGCGGCCACCTCCATTCCTGCAACAGAAGTGATGAAATGGCTCAGTGAGAGCTGACTCTGTCTGACAAGTTCCTACGGCCCCAGGGATGGCTACAGAAGGCAGAAGTTCTGGTAGGTTAGAAACTGGAGAATGTTCCTGCTCTCAAAGGTTCATGAACTCCAGGCTGAACTTGGTTTTTAATTGGAAATGAATGGGCTGAAAGATCTCAAAGCTGTGATTCAGAGTTCAGCAGGCTGAAAGCCTGGAGGAACATGAGCGTCTGAGTTTTCCACTACCCTTCAGCAAACACTTAAGACAGCACAAAGAGGGTGCTAAAAGAATGACAAGGTACTTTTAGATTCATAGGATCATGGATTCAGAGAATGGTTTGGGTTGGAAAGAACCTTTAAGGGTCACCTAGTCCAATTCTCTTTTAATAAGCAGAGACATCTTCATCTAGATCAGATTGTTCAGAATCCTGTCCAACCTAATCTTGAATGTTTCCAAGCATAGAAACAATTCAGTTTAACAGCCCTTTGTGCTGTCATGATTCAACTTGAAGATCTTCATGGCCTTTTCCAGCCATGGTGATTGATAGTGATTCTGTAAACCCACGAGGCTGTAATGACCACATGGCCTGAGAATGCCATAGAGAAAGTGAATTACAGAATCACAGCACCTTAGGGTTTGGAAGGGACTTCAAAAGATCACCTAGAATCCTTGAGTTCTTCTTTGCCTGGATCCTAATGCTTTCTTCCTGGTCCCAAAAGTGTTTTGAAGCAACACAAACAAAGTGAATCTGAATTCATTTTATTCTAGATCCTGATGCTTTCCTCTTGGTCCCAAGAGTGTTTTGAAGCAACATGAAGGAAGTGAATCTGAATGAATTTTATTCTAGATCCTGGTGCTTTCTTCTTGGTCCCAAGAGTGTTTTGAAGCAATGTGAAGGAAGTGAATCTGAATTCATTTTATTCTAGATCCATTTTATTCTAGGTGCTTTCCTCCTGGACTCAAAAGTGTTTCAGATGAGCAGCGAAAGCGCCTAAAGTCTTGTGTGTAGGAGCCCTTCTAGTGGCTCCTACTTTAACGAGGCACTAGGTGGGGCTGTGCTATTCCCTTGGCAATGCCTGCTTTTAAAAGTGTTGTGTATTCCCCCCTCCACCCACGGCATCAGAGGATGAGAACCCGAAGTGACTCGCTAACAAAGGAGCCGGGCACAAACGTTCATGTGCAGGATCAAATATAGCATTTAATAATACTTTATCCCTGGTTATTTTTAATCTTGGAGAGAATCTCTTTCTTTCTGGAAGTCTTATTATTTCTACAGCTATTCTCATCATAATCTTTAGGCTGTGCTTCACTGAAAATAAAAAGACCTTGATAATTACCAGAGAGCAGATGAGTTAGGGAGCAGGTCTTTCAAACCAGCTTCGCCAAACGGTTGATTTTCAAAGGGAGATACATCTGTCACATCCCAGCAGCCTGAAAAGGATGCTCTCTGCTGCCAAAACATTGCCTGATATTGTGGGACTCTTTGAGAATTTTAATTAAAATAAAGTCATTTAAAAGGATTATATTAGAGCTGCTTCTTTCTTTACTGCCTGGAAGTGACGCACGGTGTGATGTTGTACAACTGTTTAATATCATCAGCCACCTCAGAGATAACAGTAATTTGCACTTCAAAAGGGTATTTTCAGCTAAAGATCTCAAAACATTAATTAATCACACTGCACAATGCTTCTTTGATGAATGTATTATTATCCCCATTCTATGAATGGGGGGAAATTGGAGAGCAATGACTTGTTCAAGGTCAGTGATAGTGGGAATTAATAATATACTCTTAGGTTGTCCTCCATTGTTCTGGCAGCAGGTCCCAACTTCTGGAAGAGTGCTAGTGTGTGCTTTTCCCATTATCATCCCCCTTCTCCATCGTGACAGCATCTCAGAACATGTTTAGAGGAAGAGAGATGCAACTTGAGGCACTGAAGACTTGGTCTCAAAAGACTGCCTCAAAAGAGGTCAAACAGCATGTACAAGTGTTAAGCTGTATCGAAAGTGGCAGAGTGGATGATGTCACATGTGGATGATGGTCCCAGTGGAGCACAGAGGTCACAGAAATACAGGGCCCACCAAAAGAGTTGTCAAGGCCTGGAAAATGCTGCCCAAGGAAGTGGTGGAGGCATCATCCCTGGAAGGATTTAAAAGCCATGCAGACGTGGTGCTGAGGGACATGGTGTAGTGGCGGACTTGGCAGTGCCGAGTTAATGATCGAACTTTGATGTTCTTAAAAGTATTTTCTAACCAAAATGATTCTAGCAACCTATGATTTTATGATATACCATTATTAGAAAAAGTTAAGTCAGCTACAAGGTCATTGTAACTGGTCTGTCACACCACCTTTACTTCTGTCCTTTAAGTCAGGAAGAGGAATCGGCCTTCCAATACTCATTTCTGTGGCCCTTGTGCCTAGAAATAAAAGGCATGTTGTCCTGAAGGTGAAGTTTTGATTTACTCTGAAGAAACAAGCACCTTTTCCAGCTGCAAAAGTCACTGGATATCTTTATATAAAATAGACTTAACTTGTGCCCATCATCCTTTCAGGGGTCCACCAAGAAAAGGAAACTCATGAATTTATGACAAAGAAATACAATTCATCTTTCTGTCTTCCTTCTTAAACTAGATCCTCCTAATCTAGTTGAAGATGCCCCTGCTCGCTGCAAAGGGGCTGGACTATGTGACCTTTAAAGGTCTCTTCCAACCAAAAGCATTCTACAACGTCTACAAATGTCTGAGGAGTGGGTGTCAAGTGGCTGGGGCCAATCTCTTTTCTCTGGTCAGTAGCAATAAGACAAGGAGCAACAGCTACAAACTGGAACAGAGAAGGTTTCAGCTCAACATGAGGAGAAACTTCTTTCCAGTGAGGGTGACAGAGCACTGGAACAGGCTGCCCAGAGAGGTTGTGGAATCTTCTCTGGAGACTTTCAAAACCTGCCTGGATGCCTTCCTGTGCAAACTGCCCTAGGGGCTCCTGCTTGGCAGGAGAGTTGGACTTGATGATCTTGGGGCTTTTCAGCCTGGAGAAGGCTTCGAGGAGACCTTGTAGTAGTCTTCCAGTATCTGAAGGGCTGGGGACTATTTAGGAGGTCTTGTAATAACAGGATGAGGAGTAATGAGTTTAAACTGGCAGAAGGGAGATTTAAACTGGATCTTAGGAAGAAGTTCTTTCCAGTGAGGGTGGTGAGATAATGTCACAGGTTGCCCAGGTAGGTTGTGGCTGCTCCCTCCCTGGAGGTGTTCAAGGCCAGGTTGCATGAGGCCTTGAGCAACCTGTTCTATTGGGAGGTGTCCCTGCCTATGGTGGGGAGTTGGAACTAGATGATCTTTGAGATCTCTTCCAACCTAAACCGTTCTATGGTTCTATGATTCTGTCTCTGGAGGTCCTTCTGACCTCTAAGGTTCTGTGATTCTGTGGTCCTTGGGAAGAATTTAAATAGACAAAACTTTTAAATGAGCAGCTGTGTTATTCATCCAGGTCTGGATGAGAAAGACAGCTCTTCTCCTGTGCACAGATGATTTTAAAGCTGACACAGACCCCTGAGATTGCTCTCCCCTGTTCCTGGTACTCACAAGCAGTGCACGACGGTGCGCCCCTCTCCTCCGTTGTATTCTTCCTGCCACTTCTCCACTTGGCGGATGAGCTTCAAGAAGGAGCGTTTGGAGACTGGGGTGTCTCTGTACATGGGCCACCCTAGGAACTGGAACTGCTGCACCATCCGATAGCCATCTTGGGGCTGTGGAGATTGAGCCAACAAGCAGGAGAAAGAACAGCATTATTTATGCCTGCCTAATTGAGCTCTTTGGTATAGGTGAGGAGAAGCTGTTGAAGCAGCTCACCACTGAACAAACTACTTGTGTGATTTCAAACTGCCCTTGAGGAGCTGCAGCTTTTAATTTCCAGCAGAGTTATTAGCACAAGAGGTTTTAAACAGAGTGCTATGCAAATAAGACCAGAATAGAGCAATGCTACAGCTGCAGGATCAAGCAAATAATGAATTAATATCATAGCAGGAATCTGGTAGCAACACAACTTCAACTACAGACTTCCCCCCCCCCCCCGATATGCTTCAGCATTTTGAAGAATGTTTCTGTGCTTCTCTCTTTTTACTTTTATTTTTACAAGAAAGGTCAGAACCTCTCAAGATATTTTGAAGCAGGAATCATTTAAAAACACCAAATGAAACCCTCAGATGATTCTAGCTTATTAAAAAAAAAAGAAATCTAACTACATTTTATTTTATTGTGTGCTCCTGCAGCAGTCAGAACCCCTCTAGGGTGACACATTCCTAAACCAGTTGCTTTATGGTGATTTCAAATCAAAAAGGAGAACAGAGCAAGTGTTAGTGGCAGAAAATTGCAGTCTTTTGAAAAAGGGCATAATAAACACACACATGAAAGCTGGATTTGTAGGCTAGGATTTGCCACTTTCACATCTGGGCAAAGTAAAGGGCAGCTCAGTGCCACTTTGAAAACAAGCAGCGTTCTGAAATGTTGCAATACAATTTTGTCCCTAGAGTGAGAGGTCATAGAGAGGATCTAAAATTAACAAGGCGCAGGAATAAACCAAAGTGGATGGAGCATTTGATGCGTTCCTCAGTGGGTTTTGTCTGCCTTATGTCAAAATGTGCAATCTCCTGATTTCCTGTCTGGTTTCTTTCAGCTGGTGACCTCCTCTTCCCAAAGCATGTCAGCTATGTCCAGCTCACATCAGTGCTGCTGGAGATTGTGAGCTTCTTTGGCCACATCCATTGTGAATGCAAGACCTTTGTAGTAGTAAAGAAATACCTGATATTTACAATCTGCTTCTCCATTAACATGCCTTTTTTGGGGGTCTTGCATTGTTCTGATTGAAACCAAGGGGACAAGGTAGCTCTCAGTACAAGGAACAATGGTTTTAAACTATTTAGACTAGATAGAAGGAAGAATTTTTTTCCAATGAGGTTGGTAAAGACCCTGTCACAGGTTGCTCAGGGAGATGGCAGATGCCCCATCCCTGAAAATATTCCAGGTCAGGTTGTTTGGGGCTCTGAGCAGCCTGCTCCAGTTGCAGATGTCTCTGCTTACTGCAGGGGGGTTGGACTAGATGAGCTTTAAAGGTCCCTTCCAACCCAAAACTTTCTATGATATTATGATTCTATGGGACCTCAAGTCAGTTCCTGACTCTTTTCAGCAGACTGCAGCTCATTCATAGCTGTGGTTCTTTGGTGATCAATACCAGTCCATTGCAAAGGCTCCCTCCATCTAGGGTCACAGAATCACAGAATTGTCAGGGCTGGAAGGGGTCCTAAGGATTGTCTAGATCCAACCTCCTGCCATGGGCAGGGACACCCCACACGAGATCAGGTTGCTCAGAGCCACATTCAGCCAGCCCTTAAAAACTTCCAGGGATGTGGCTTCTACCACCTCCCTGGGCAACCTGTTCAGTGTCTCACTGCCCTCATGGTGAAGAACTTCTTCCTAACATCCAATCTGAATCTATCCACTTCTAGTTTTGCTCCTTTCCCTCTAGTCCTATCACTACTTGACACTCTAAAAAAACTACCTGAAGGGGGACTGTGGCCAAGTGGGGGTTGGTCTCTTCTCCCAAGCAGCCAGCAACAGAACAAGGGGACACAGTCTCAAGTTGTGCTGGGGGAGGTCTAGGCTGGATGTTAGGAGGAAGTTGTTGGCAGAGAGAGTGATTGGCATTGGAATGGGCTGCCCAGGGAGGTGGTGGAGTCACTGTCCCTGGAGGTGTTGAAGCAAAGCCTGGCTGAGGCACTTGGTGCCATGGTCTAGTTGACTGGCCAGGGCTGGGTGCTAGGTTGGCCTGGCTGATCTTGGAGGTCTCTTCCAGCCTGGTTGATTCTGTGACTGTATGATCTTACCCTGGCTGCGTTGTAAATTCGGAATATCCGGCTGATTATGTCTTCTTCCAGATCAGCTGAGACAAACTCCACCTGAATAGGACCATGTCGGTGTACTCCATTTTCTGGCCAGTACTGAGGACACAGCTATAAAAAACCACAAACACGAAAGCAGAGAGTTAATGAGTTGGAATTTCGTGCTGCCTTGATAGACCTCCCCAGATCTCTCTTAGTGCTCCATTTATGACTGAAACACTGCCCAAGTATCTTCATAAAACACACCCTGTGCTTCATACTCTGAAGGGAGCATCAATTCTCCAACCTCAGGACTTAACTTCCACGGCTGTTTCATTATCCTTGACTGACGACACCATTTAGCATCGGCATTGCTTTACATTTTTCAATAACTGCTCCATTTCACCTTATGAATGCCACCCAAAAATAGCAATTCTGCTTTCTTTAGTGCTCAGGAAACATCACTTCTTAGGTGTCTAAAGACCACAAAGTCACATTACCATTATCTTGCACGGTTTTAGCGCCTAACAACATCATGATGGCTTAATCCAGAAACCAATTCTCATCCCTGTTAATGCTTTAGAGATTAAATCAACACTTTGCAAGGAGGTTTTTTGAAGCTAGGCTCTGCTTGTGCATTTTTTTCCATAAAGCCCCTGATGATTTCCAAACCCACTCCCTCTCCCCCCCCAAACCCCGCCCCAGGATATTTACAGCAGTTCCATCATGTGGCTTTTGCAAAACATTCACCAAAATTAAGTATGAACTCGTGAAATTTTGTTTGCTTGCAGAAGCATTGATGTCAGATTTGGAACTTGATTTCATTCAGCAAAACAGCTGTGGTCTTCATTCTGCTGCCTTGACTGTTGCTGATCCAGAGCTGAGCTGACAAATCACATTTACTCCAGATGTTGTTTTGCATTTCTTATAACACTTAGCCCTCCACAAAGCCGTTTGGAGATGACTACGTTTGAGGGAAACATAATCACTTACTACATCAATTAAGAAGAGAACAGGGTCTGATTTGCAGGAGTTCACTTTAACAAGTTAAACCCAGAAATTTCAAGGAGGAAAATATATTTTTTTTCATTTATTTTCAACTCCCCCTAGATTCAGTCTGCTGAGCAAATTGCTTCTCAAACATTGCTCAAACCTTGCAGCGTTTTTTTGGTTTGGCTGTTGTGAACTATGCTGGTGTTAAAATATAACATAGGTAACAAATGCAAATGCTCAGATCATTTTAGACGTGCAGAGTCTAGTGCAAGCCTTTCAAACACAGAGGGATGCTGTTGTAACAGACCTCTGCAAATTGCTTCTCAAACATTGCTCAAACCTTGCAGCATTTTTTTTTTGGCTGTTGTGAACTATGCTGGTGTTAAAATATAACACAGGTAACAAATGCAAATGCTCAGATCATTTTAGACGTGCAGAGTCTAGTGCAAGCCTTTCAAACACAGAGGGATGCTGTTGTAACAGACCTCTGCAAATTGCTTCTCAAACATTGCTCAAACCTTCCAGCATTTTTTTTTTGGCTGTTGTGAACTATGCTGGTGTTAAAATATAACATAGGTAACAAATGCAAATGCTCAGATCATTTTAGATGTGCAGAGTCTAGTGCAAGCCTTTCAAACACAGAGGGATGCTGTTGTAACAGACCTCTGCAAATTGCTTCTCAAACATTGCTCAAACCTTCCAGCATTTTTTTTTTGGCTGTTGTGAACTATGCTGGTGTTAAAATATAACATAGGTAACAAATGCAAATGCTCAGATCATTTTAGATGTGCAGAGTCTAGTGCAAGCCTTTCAAACACAGAGGGATGCTGTTATAGCAGACCTCTGCAAAAGGCCTAAATGAGAATAAGCAGAGCTCTTTGCTGGAGCTGCTTTGGGAAGCCGAGATTTTTCCAGCTCTGAGGATACCAAAAGCACCTAAGGTCCGCGTGTTCCATGTGTATGTGGATGCCAGTGACTCTCTTGAAGCCAGAGTTGCTGTGAAAGGTGGAATTTCATTTCCCAGCGGAGCATAACAATCCACAGAAATTGTCTAATATCTAACCAGAACTGTAAACACTCCATATATCCATAAATAATAACGATAAGAGTAATTAGTAATAAATCTGGATGGAATGAGTGGTTTTAATAAGCTCTGCCCTCTCTCTGCTTCTCTGCGCTCCGAAAGGGTTGGGAGATTTATTCCTAATGAAAAGATTGTTACATTAAGAGGGAAAAAGGTTTAACATACTGCAGAGAGCAGGTGCATTAACTGCATATCCCAATAGCTTTTAAAAGCCTGTGAGGCTAATAAATGCTGGCAATAGCCATGCACTATTGTAAATTCAAAACACAGTCCACAAATTAAAACCCCTCTCTTCAGCAGTCCCTAACAGTCTGACTCCCCCGACTCTTTCCTTATTCACTCAGAAAATAATCTCAGGCTCATGAATAAAAGTTCTGCCTTTCTATTTTGCTCCCTGTAGACAATGGAAAGGGTTTGGAATCAGAAATGTGGCCTTTAAAACAGTGTGTGGAATTCCTACACATCTCTTTTGAATGGTGAAAATGGGAGCTTAGTGTGTTTTGAAAACAAGAAGTCTTCATGTGCAAAAGAAGAAAAACCAAAGAGGCATTTTGCCTAAGCCTGCGCAATACACAAAGCTAAAATGATTCTTGATCATATCCCAAATAAGGATGACATCCAGCCTGCTATAAAAAGGGAAAACACACACACACAAAAAAAGCCAATGCTTTTAACTAATAATTAACAACTATTTACATAGTAAGAACCTGGATGGCCACTGTGTTACTCCAGCATATGGCTGGTGCGGTTTGTGGGAGCCAAGGAAATGATATCTGTGTAAGGACCTGGAGCTGCACCACTCAGAGTCAGGTTGTAGTATGCTGAGTGATTAATGCCAGTGATTAAATTGCCCAACCAGTAGTTTTCCAATTTTCTAAGGAGCATGTATAGCATGCACAACTCTTCTGTGAGGTAACTGTGCCCTCTCATACATTTGGCTGCCCTGTTTTCTCTTCTGAAGGATGCTTAGTCCCCAGGCTTGTTAGGTCCTCTCTAACAATGTCATTTTGTCCCAGAGGTAACACAGATTTCCCCATTGGGAAAACTGAGCCCCTGGTAAGCAGACCAAGGCCATTTGAACAGGCTAATGAATAGCTGCTGGCTTCTGTTTGTGACTTTTGGCTATAAATAGTGTGTTTCAGACTTGAGTCAGAATCCTGCAACCATCATTTGGAGGTTTTAGCAACTCTTCCCAAAGTATCTTCTCTTGTCAGAATAAATTATAGGTCTGTGTGCTTCTGTGTGTGTTCCTCAGTCCCCTCATCACCTTTGTAGCTTCCACTGGACTCACTGCAGTAGCTCCTTGACTCTCTTGAACTGGGCAGCCCAGAACTGGATACAGTACACTGGGTTTGGGCTCACGAGGACAGTGTAGAGCAGGAGGAGAACCACCCTTGATCTACTCTTCTGATGCTCCCTAGGAGACCGCTGCCCTTCTTGGCCCCAAGGCCACATTGCTGGCTCATGGTGAACTTGTTGTCCACCAGATTCTGCTGCTGGGCTGATTTACTCTCCTTTCCTTATGTGTGTCTGCAAGCTACAAATCAATTTCTTAGTGTGTTAGCATTTAATACTGTTTTATGAAACTAATTATGTCCTAAAGCTCTTCTGAAATGCCAAGGCTTTAGCACTCCTCTTTGGAATGAAGCAGTTTTCTGGACTTACTTGTGCAGGATCCACATCATTCAGCATAACTATTGAGGTGCAGTGATAATCTAGGACCAGCCTCCAGAAATCTTTGACAGTATTTGGTAAAGGATGCTGCGTGACTATAAAAGCAGACGGTTGCTTGTAGCTCTGCAAAGAAATAACCAGACAGTGAGAAGAGAGAGAGATCCATTTAGCCCCTAAAACTTTGGCACTGGAAGCATTGTTTCTACTTTTTATATAATTAATACACTGCTTTCAAGCCTTTCCCCAGGTCTTATAGAATTGGTTCAATTGGAAAAGACCCCTAAGATCATTGAGTACAACTGTCAGCATAACACCACCATGGCTGCTATAGCATGTCCTCAAGTGCCATATCTACATGTTTTCTGAACTCCTCCAGAGACAGTGACTCCACCACCTCCCTGGGCAGCCTGTCCCAATGTCTAATCATTCTTTAAGTAGGAAAAAATTGCTTAATAGCCAATATAAACATCCCCTGGTACAACTTGAGGCCATTTCCTCTCCCTCTATAACCTGATACTTGGGAGAAGAGACCAACCAGGGATCAGTGCTGGGGCCAATCCTGTTTAACATCTGCATCAATGGCATTGTTGAGGGCACAGAGTGTCTGCTCAGCAAGTTTGCTGATGACACCACGCTGGAAGGCTTGGCTGATACAGCTGAAGGCTGTGTGGCCACCTAGCAAGACCTGGACAGACTGAGAGCTGGGCACAGAGGAACCAGATGAAGTTCAACAAGGACAAGTGCAGAGTCCTGCATCTGGGGAGGAATAACAAACTCCACCAGTACAGACTGGGAGGTGGTCTGCTGAAAAGCAGTCCGGGGACCTGGGGGTCCTGGTAGATAACAAGCTAACCATGGCACAGCAATGTGCCCTTGTGGCCAAGAAGGCCAATAGGATCCTGGGGTGTATTAGGAAGTTTGTCCAGCAGATCAAGGGAGGTTCTCCTCCCCCTCTACTCTGCCTGCTGAGACCTCATCTTGAGTACTGGGTTCAATTTTAGGCTCCCCAGTTTAAGAGGGACAAGGATCTACTGGAGAGGGCCCAGGGGAGGGCTACAAGGATGATTAGGGGACTGGAGGGCATGGCTTATGAGGAGAGGCTGAGGGACCTGGGGCTGTTTAGTCTGGAGAAGAGAAGTCTTAGAGGGGATTTGATAAATGTAAATATCTGAGGGATGGCCAGGACGGGGGGACAGGCTCTGCTCACTTGCTCCCCGTAACTGGACAAGGAGCAACGGATGGATGCTGCAGCACAGGAGGTTCCACCTCAACACAAGGGGGAACTTCTTTACTGTAAGGGTCCCAGAGAACTGGAACAGGCTCCCCAGAGAGGTTGTGGAGTCTCCTTCTCTGGAGACTTTCAAGGCCTTTCTGGATGTGTTCCTCTGTGATCTGTGTTAGATAGTATTGTCCTGCTCTGGCAGGGGGTGTTGGACTTGATGATCTCTTTGGGTCCCTTCCAACCCCTAACATCCTGTGGTCCTATGAATCTCCACCTCACTACCACCACCATTCAGGTAGTTGTAGAGAGCAGTGAGGTCTCCCTTCAGCCTCGAACTTATAAGCTTCAATATTAATAAACTGTATCTGGGCAAAATCTAACTTCTGCAGATGTTATATTTGTGCAGTGTGTTTTATGCCACAGGCATGGAGTCAAACCATCAGAAGTCTTTACCTCCAGTAAAACCACTACAAAATTTTGAGCAGCCTTCAATCCAGCACATGTCCCTCAGTACCACATCTACAGTCTTTTAAACCCCTCCAGGAATGGGGACTCCACCACTGCTCTGGGGAGCCTGTTCCAGGGCTTAATCACTCTCTCAGTAAATACATTTTTCTTAATATTCAACCTAAACCTCTCCTGGTGCAGCTTGAAGCCACTTCTCCTCATCCTTTCTCTTGATGCTTGGAAGAACAGACCAACTCCTACCTTGCTCCAGCCTCCTTTCAGATAGTTGAGCCTCTTTTTCCCCAGGCTAAGCAACCCCAGTTCCCTCAGCCTCTCCTCACAGGCTTGTGCTCTAGATGTCTCACCATCTGTGCTGCACTTCTCTGGACATACTGTAGCACCTCAATGCACTTCTTGTAGTGAGGAACTCAAAACTGTAGCCTGCATTCGAGGCACAGCTTCACCAGCATGGTCACTGCCTTATTCTTGCCACACTATTGTTGATCCTAGCTAGGATGTTGTTGGTCTTCTTCACCACCTGGGTACATGCTGGCTCACATCCAGCTATCAATCAGCATCCTCTAGTTCTTTTCCACAGGGCAATTTGCAGCCACTTTGTCCCAGGCCTGGAGCACTGCAGGGGGTTGACTTGACCCACATACAGGGGGCCTGGCACTGGGCCTTGTTTAACCTCATATCATGTGCCTCAGGCCATCTATCCAGCTCATCCTTGGAAGTTTTATGCAGATGAGAGATTCTTGAAAGTCTTTCCTTGCCTCCTTCATTTAGAAACCCTGGCAGTTTTTCCAAACTCATTCTGGTATTGAATAATGAGCATTTTGCTTGCTACCTCTCAAAGGGCTTTTGCCCATCAGTGAAGAGTTGCTGCAGAAGCTTGGCTAGGAAGCTTTAGTTGGAGAGCAACCCAGATCACTTCATCCTTGGAGCCTTTTGTTGAGACACCTTTTTGGATCCAGATCATTGTTTTGGCAGTGAAGGAAAGTATCTTCAAAGAAAATAGTGAGGCACTGCTCTTTTTGAGTATCATTCAATTTACAGAAGAAAACAGAACTGAACTCTGGAGGAAAGAACACAACTAATGGCAAGGTTGGAAACTCCAGATCAAGGAAGCTCTGTTCTAACAGGAAATGTTGACCTACTGTGAGAACCTAGAGAAGACACTTCAGCTTTTGTTCTCAGCTTGTCTACATAGATGAGCATAAAGACAATACATACAACCATAGAATCCACCATAGGTTGGAAGAGACCTTCAAGATCATCCAGGCCAACCCATCACCCAGCCCTGTCCAATCAACTAGACCATGGCACTAAGTGCCTCATCCAGTCTTCTCTTGAGCACCTCCAGGGATGGCGATTCCACTACCTCCCTGGGCAGCCCATTCCAGTGCCAGTCACTCTGTGCAGAACTTCCTCCTAACATCCAGCCCAGACCTCCCTGGCACAACTTGAGACTGTGTCCCCTTGTTCTGTTGCTGGTTGCCTGGCAGAAGAGACCAACCCCCACCTGGCTACATCTACCTTTTTACACAGAGGTTTTGAACTTGGGCTTATTTTACAAGAAGACTTTGAGAACTTGGAAGGGAAGAAAGGCAAAAGCTGCTACAAACTCTTATTACTCCAGCTTCATTTTTCCAAAGGACCATTTACAATGTCTTCAGTCTTTTCTAACCTCTCATTTCTTGTTATTTATGTGTTTGAGAATTGCAATTACTATACCCCCAAACTGTCAAAGATAGGATATAAATATCTACAGACTGTAAAGGCAGTTTAATTGTCTTCTTACTAGTATTCTATTAGCAGTATCAGAATCACCATTGATGCATTAGAAAGGAAAAAGAATTCCACCCAAACACGAGGAGGAACCATTAATTACAAGAGAAATAAACAAGAAGGCTGAAGTAATAGCTTCTCTACTGTCTCATGCTTACAGACAATTATTTTTCTTCTGTTAATTACTGGTTAAATGAGAAACAAAGGGAACTGAAATATTGATGCAAGCCTTGTTATCCTGTTCAACTACCTTGGTGTCTCAATACGTAGCACTTCCCCCCACCCCCTTTTTTTTTTGTTCTGGCCAGATGGTTAAAAGTTCAAGCACCAGGGAGAAATGCAGGCAGCTTTCAGTTTTTCAGAACTCTCTGACTTGCTCTTAGAGCACAGCACTGGCTGGGACATAACATATGTGGGATCCTAAATGTACTGGGGAGTTTAAAGATTTTGTGCCATGTTTCTTCAGAAAACAAGCCAGGAGGATTTTGGTCATCTTATGCTGACTCCACTTTTCTAGCATTGCTTCAGTTTTCAAGGGCTGCTTGCTCCCTTTTTCTGTATTATTAATGAGGTAGGGGAGACTTACATCCATCAGGGCAGCGTTAATGTAGTTACTGCTCTCTCCATCTATCGTTATGAGGAAAGGCAGGCATCTGTCTGGAGGCAGAACATCCATGCAGCGGTTCTTCTCATGATTCCGTGGTAGAAGTGCTATGCTGCAGTCTTCTACACGCAGAGTTGGAGTCACCATATTTAAAGTCTTTCAAACAGCAACCACAAAGAGTAAACAAATACAACAGAGAAATTAAGATAGCGGCGAAAGCAGCCCAAAATATTTAAAGACAGATCAAGTCGGCATTCAGCTTCATTCAGCAGGAATCAATATGCAGAGAAATGAAAACACATCTCAGTCAGCAGGCTTTGGAAGAAAAAAAACACCAAACCAAACAAACAAAACCCAACCAAACCCAAAAAACAAATCCTGGAAGCACAGAGATGTGAAAGACAGCTCCAAGACAGCTGGCAGAGCAAACCTGCCTTCTGCAGAGAGGCTGGTGAGAGGAATCAACATCCTTCCCTTGAGGAAAAGGAGGATTTTACTACTACCCCACAGCATTCTTTGATGCACATCATCATTCAGTAGCAATTAGTGACAGCCTGTTCTCCTTTTTCTTTTTTTTTTGGAAGGCTTTCCCTCCCAGGTATGGTCCTAAATTGGTTGGTTATAAGCAAGCTGGTCTTAAATTGCTTAATTATGAGCAAGTACTTCACCAAAAGTCTTAGTATAGCTTAATTGTATAGCTTCTAGGTAATGTCAGCCACAACTTACCCTAAATTCCTCTTTGATCTGGCTAGAGTTAGTTTGAGGATCCAGTTTATTCATTTCATAGTAAACAGACCTAACTTGGGAAGCTGGAACTGACGTGTCCCCACAAAGACAGGCTTCCAGGATGGCATCATGGATGAAGACATACTGCTCCTGGTAAAGCAAGGAAAAGAATTATTGACATAGGATGTGCTAACAGTATTTTAGTTCCAAAAAACCTACAACTAATATTGTTCACAGCAACACAGATCCAGCATGGCTGGAAAAGAATCACAGAATCATAGAACCAACCAGGTTGGAAGAGACCTCCAAGATCATCCAGTCCAACCTAGCACCCAGCTAGAACTGGACACAATGTGCCAGCCACAAAGGAGCTTTAGTTTCACAGGCTAGATGAGTATTTTTTCTGGCAAAGCACACAGCAGTGTTCCAGTGGGTTAACAGTACCTCGGTCTGCACCATGTTAACTCTCCGGGATCGAAGCTCTCTCACACAGTTGTATATGTCTACCACACCTTCTCTTTCTGCCATGTCCAGCATGATGTCAATCACAATGAAGCATCCAGTTCTGCCAGCACCAGCACTAAAGCAAGAGAGGAGCACAGTTAATCATAGAATCATAGAATGGCTTGGGTTGGAGGACACCTTTAAAGGACATCTAGTCCAACATCCCCGCAGTCAGCAGGGACATCTGCAGCTCAGTCAAGTTGCTCAGAGCCCCAGACAATCTGACCTGGAATGGTTCCAGGGATGAGGCACTCACCACCTTTCTGGGCAACCTGGGTATGTTTCATCACCCTCAGTGTACAAATATGTTTCTCACTTTCTAGCCTAAATCTCACCTCTTTTTTCAGTTTGAAACCATCACCAATTGTCCTGTCACAATAAGCCCTGATAAAAATATTGTTCCCCTATTAATGTTCAACAGAGCACTGGAAAATGTAGTGTAAGGGTCCACATTGCAGATAGTTCATCAGTGGGATGATTATGGAAACTGAGCCTTGCTTTCAGGCATGTGAAGGATTTCAGACTCAGTGTCCACATTCTTATCTGTATTAAAGGTTTTAAGTTGTCTTGAGAAGAGTTTCAGAGGCTTCAGCAACCTGTGGGGAGATTATGTGGTACAAGAGAAGCAAAAGTTGGTCCTGAAGTATAGTGGACAACACCATGTAAGGATTTCTCTTAACACCATAGAATCATTTTCCTTGGAAAAGACCTTTAAGATCATTGAGTCCAACCATTACCAGACTCTATCAAGTCTGATGCTAACCCATGTCACACAGCACCACATCTGTGTGTCTTTTAAATGCCTCCAGCCATGGGGACTCAACCACCGCGCTGGGGAGCCGGTTGCAGTGTTTGAGAACCCTTTTGGTGAAGGTGTTCTGCCTACCTGCAGTGAACAACCAGAGGTCCAGCGTTGGGTGGGCTCTTGGATTTGACCTGCCGTACGAATCCCAGCAGGCCTGTTGCATGGTAGGGTACACCGTGGTCTGGCCAGCCGGTGAAGTGAAACTGCCTGATTTCGCGGATCTCGTGGGCACCTCGCTGTCGAAACAGAAATAAACCAACAAGCTGCAACTTGAAAGACGTTGGGCAAGAGATGTCGTAAGGATGGAACTTCAAAAGCCTGAGTCTGGCTGAAGAGCATCCACCCCCTGCTGGTACAACCTCTGCTGACTGCTGGAGAGCGTCCTCGTGGCAGGAGAGCGAGTTCAAAGGTTATGGATCGACTGGTTTCAAAGCCTTGCAGCAAAATGGATTAATTTAGCACTAGATTGGCTGCAATGTAGTCCAATCTCTTAGCAACAAGATAGCTGCTCCTCTCTGTATTTGAGCACCAGGTTGCTTTGAACACAGTGGCTTTATGATGAGCAGCGTGATCATAGAGCAGATCAGCAGCAAAGCCACAGACATACCGCACAGATGACATTTTTTCCCCTGCCACCACTGCTCTCCACAGGCATTTTGTTGCTGACTTCAGTGAACTACAGCTTCAGCGTAATTTTCCTTATCATTTGTCTCCTTCATTGGTCTGAAGGAAACAGCTGAATAATAAGAGAGCTTTTTGCACCTCTAATGATAGGGGCTGAGTTTGTAGCCCCTCCACACGCTCACCCTTCAAGTGATTTCCTGCAGTCTACAAGGGCATGGATATGGTGAGACAAGTATGGATGAGGAGCAGATTGTGTTAAGTAATTTCCCATGTGACTTTCTGGAGCAGACTGGATATTAGAGGTATGCATGCTAAGTTTGATTTTCCCAGTGCTTGCATGTCCCCTTCCCCCTCTAAAAATGGAGCTGCCAGTATTTTGTTCTCATAGAAACCCACAGACCAGAGGCCATCATACATATTTCATGAGCAAACAGCAAAATTATGACATATCATGTCTAGGCTGGACTAAATGTCAGTGATATTAATAACTGGTGGTTTACAGTTTTTCTTCTCAAAGATGTATTTCCTGTCTTGAGGTGGTTTGCATATAAAATGTCTAGTTCACTTTGCACAATGAACTAATCTAAACCTCTTCATTTATTCCTGCCTTGCCAGCTAAAGGAGCCTGGGATTTTCCATGGTTGAGAAATTTTGGCTGTGCCAGTGCTCCATGATTGGACTGGGCTTGGGGTATCTTGGTGTATCTGATGCTCTGGCACCTCAAGCTGAGGGTCTCTGAATCCAGGGCATTTGCACAGAGGGATATCAACAGTCATCTCTCTTGGAAACCATGATACAGATAGGGAGGTGAGGGAGAAGATGGAGGCCATATGTGGCATTGGTATGGGAGAGGGAGACCACACCTTGCAACAGAAATGACCTTATATCCTAAAATTCATAGAACACTGAAAAGCAGGAATAGACAAGCTAATTTGCATTTTAAGATGAGCTAGCAAACACAGCATCACAGCATAGTGGAGGTTGGAAGGGACTTCATGGCACCCTGCTTTGGTAGGATCACCCATAGTGGAGGTTGAAGGGACCTCATGAGAACATGCTTTAATAGGGTCATACATAGCAGGTTGCCCAGGATCACAATGTCCAGGTGGGTTTGGTATATCTCCAGAGAAGGAGACTCCACAACGTCTCTGGGCAACCTGCTCCAGTACTCAATCAGTCTCAAAGGAAAGAAGCTTTTCCTTAAGTTCAGATGGAACCTCCTGAGTTCAGTTTGTGCCCATTGACCCTTGTCCTATTCTTTGGCACCAATGAAAAGAGTCTGGCCCCATCCTCTTGCTCCATGCCCTTCAGATCAGCATGGAGAGGATCTCCCCTTGGTCTGCCTGTGGTGGCTCAGCCTTTCTTCCTCACAGATGTGCTCCAATCCTCTCAACGTTTTCATAGCTTCTGCTGAACTGTCTATGGTAGTTTCCTGCCTCTCAAACTGAGGAGCCTGGAATTTGACTTAGTACTTCAGATGCAGCCTCACTAGGGCAGAGCAGATGGGGAGAAGAAACTCTTTTGACCTGCTGGCCACACACTTCTTAAATGTACCCCAGGAGACCATTGGCCTTCTTGGCCACAGGGTCATGTTGCTGGCTCATAGTAAACTTGCTGTCCACCAGGACTCCTGGGTCCTCTTTCTCCATAAAGCTAACATAATCAAACACAATTTGCTCTCTGTACTTTGGGGATTTTAGAGTGTGGTAGTTAACAGATCTTTCTGCTACTACAAGCAAAGCCTCCAGCTCCCTAAGTAGCTGTGTGTAAGTGAGGTAATCCACGTCCCAGACCCTTCCACATTGCTCACAACAACTGTCCACAATCTCTCAAGAAACAAAGATCACAGTCAACAAACCAAGACCATGACCATGCAAACTGAGGGCTGAAATGAGTGCCTCACAGACATTCTTCATACCTTGATTCTGAAGTCATTTAAAAGAAAGTAAAATGCCCCTCAAAAATAATGCTGGGCACATCAGGATATGTCCTGTGTATCTTGGGCATCAGGGATAGGACACTAGAGTGTGTCCAGAGAAGGGCAACAGAGCTGGTGAAAGGCTTAGAGAAGAAGTCTTATGAGGGGTGGCTGAGGGACAACCTGAGGTAGTTTTGTCTGGAGAAGAGGAAGCTGAGGGGAGACCTCACTGCTCTCTACAACTCCCTGAAAGGAGGTTTTAGTGAGGTGGGAGTTGGTCTCTTCTCTTTAGTAACAAGTGATAGAAGAAATGGCCTCAAATTGTGCCAGGGAAGGAAAAATGTCTTTGCTGAAAGAGTGGCCAGGCATTGGAACAGGCTGCCCAGAGAGGTGGTGGAGTTGCTGTCCTTGGAGATGTTCAAGAAATGCATAGGCATGGCACTTTAAGATGTGGTTTAATTGCCATGATGGCCTTAGGCTGATGGTTGGACTTGGTGATCTTCAGAGGTCTTGTCCAACTGAAACCATTCTCTGCTTCTGTAGTTCTACAAAATGATCTTTGTCACACTGCCTGCATTTTTGTCTCTTGCTGGTACCACTCAGCTCCTAAGAAAAGGGTTTGCATCCAGGGTACTTTTGTAATGGCTTTGCTTATTACATCTACAAAAGAATGATTTTCATGTCTGTAGCTTCCCTGCTGGTTTCTAAACCCAAAATAGCAACCCAACTGCACGAATCATAAAAGCATTTGCTCCACTCAGAAAGACTGTATTTTTACCTTTTTTTTCTGTTGCTGTTGTTGTTTATTTTTGTTTCTCTTTTTTTTTTTCAGATGAAACAAACAGAAAATGGAGTTCACTGCTACCAAACCCTGGGATGTTAAAAAATGCAACAAATGCTTGAGGTGCTGCTGGGTGTCACTGTCTGAGTAATTCATCTGACTTGGCTGTTGTGCTGTAAATGAGCTCTGCTCCAGAGGAACTGCTGCTGCACACAATGGAAAGCACATCTAGGAGGTGGTCTTCAGGATCAGGGTAGGATTTTGGGGTCAGTTTTCTTAGTGTTATCCTCCTACTTCTCAACCATTAGCAAATAGCCAGTAAAAAACCCCAAACAAACCAATCAACTAACCAAACCCCACAAAAAAACACCAATCAATTTAACTCCAAACAAATCAATTCTAAGTTGTATTTCAGGAGCTAGTGTGAGATGTTCATACACAAACAGGATAGATTATCAAAAGGGACTTCTGATGGTTGAATCACAGAATTATTGGAAAGGCCCTCTGTGATCATAGAATCACAGAATCATAGAATCAACCAGCTTGGAAGAGACTTCCAAGATCATCCAGTCCAACCTAGCACCCAGCCCTAGCCAGTCAACTAGACCATGGCACTGAGTGCCTCATCCTGTCTTCTCTTGACCACCTCCAGGGACGGTGACTCCACCACCTCCCTGGGCAGCCCATTCCAATGCAAATCACTCGCTTTGACAACAGCTTCCTCCTAACATCCAGCCTATACTTCCCCCAGCACAACTTGAGCCTGTGTCCCCTTGTTCTGTTGCTGGCTGCCCTGGAGTCCCTTGGAACTGAGTGTCTAGGTTTAAGGAGCAAGTCAGGCTCTTTAATCCTTCTCAAAGGAGGTAAAGGAAAAATGCTCCACTCTGGATTGGGTAGAATTGGAAAGTTTAAATGGAAATGCTACTCATAACTATGTGAAACACTACAAAGCATATAAAGTACACCAGATCCATTGCATAATTTAGCCACCATTATCCAAAAAACTCCTTAGGCCAAAGTTTCTCACCTCCTTTCTCCAAATCAGGCCCAAACCCCAGGCTTCAAATGTCCCTCCCATACCATCCCTCTATACCCCTTCCATATTGAACCTGAGTGATGCAGCTAAAATTCAGCTCACCAGCTCTGGGCCCCAGCCAAGGCTGCTCCAAGCCTCACTTCCCTGCATTGCAAAGATAAGGGAGCAGCATTGGGAAGGAGAGAGAGAGGGAAAGGGGCAAAAACTGACACTGCATCCAGTTTTATAGGGATGCAGGGCTTATGAGAATGAAATGAGAAACAAACTACACTTTCCAGTCCACCTCCTGGACCTGTTTAGCCTCTGGAGGCCCTCAACTTTGTGGTTCTTAAAAGCACTCACCTCAAATCACTGAGGTTCCAACACTATCCTTCTCTTGGTAATACCTTCAGATGTGGTTAAGATGGATTGTGTTCTCAGCCTGGAGATGAGGAGGCTCAAAGGAGACCACATTGCTCTCTACAACTACCTGAAAGGAGATTGTAGCCAGCTGGGGTTGGTCTCTTCTCCCAGGCACTCAGTGACAGAACAACAGGAAACAGTTTCAAGCTGTGCCAGAGGAGGTTTAGGATGGATGTTAGGAAGAAGTTCTTCACAGAAAGAGTGATTGGCATTGGGATGGACTCAATGATCTTGAAGGTCTTTTCCAACCTGATTAATTCTGTGGTTCTGTGTCTTATGACACAGCTTGCCTTAGAGAGCCTGACAAGCATCAGTCCCAGAGGATCAGAAATGTAGAGAGTGGCAGAGATATACAGACTTGACCTTGCAACACCATCACAAGAGTTAAAAAACGATGGGAAATGGGGTAAACAAAATCCCCCCCCCCTTGCATTTTACTCAAGTTACATTGACACTGCTTTTAGAGGCTTACTGAAAAACTACCATCTATTAAAAAGCAGTGTCTAAATGAAATCTTTTCAGATGGAGATTTTTATTTTTCTTCTGTAAGAAAGAAAATGTTTAGTGCCTTTTATCTCTGTCTGCTCTAATGCACTTATTCAAGACAGTTTGGTTATGTTCAGCTGTAAAATCCTCTCTCTCTTTTTTTTTTCCCCCCAACTCCTTTTCCTTCCCAGTCCCAGTTAAGAAGTGAAAAGCTAACATCAAAGCATGGGCTTAAAATCTGCAGAATGGAGACCAACCAATGCTTTATCTACTTCAAAGTGTAGCCACCTTCTCTCATCTGTTTATTAAAAATATCTAAGTGCAAGGAAACAACAGGCTTGGATGCAGCTGATGTAGAATATGTAGAGTGGTAAGCATGATAGGATATTTCAGTTCATCCAAACCACGTAAATCCATCGTCATTACCCTCAGGTTGCTGTGTTGATGCATATTTAAGCACTAGAATCAGAGCATCATAGGATGCATTGGGTTAGAGTGGACCTTTAAAAGATCATCTGGTCCAGCCTTTCCTGCAGTAAGCAGGGGCAGCTTCAACTAGAGCAGTAAATAAGTGAAACAGTTGAAAACTCCAATTTGTTTGTTAGTGTGGATGTCAAGTGGCCTTTCTGGCAGTCATCTACCATGACCTTTCAACTTTGGTCATCATCTACCTGGCTGCAGGATGCTTTGATGCTAAGGATCATACAATCATAGCATCATTTTGGTTGGAAAAGACCTTTAAGATCATCAGCTCCAACTGTTATTTCACTCTACCAAGGCTGGTGTTAAACTAGTCTCAGTTTTCATGTTCTTCATGTTCCACCTCAACACAAGGGGGAACTTCTTTACTGTAAAGGTCAGAAGGAATAGGCTTCCCAGAGAGGTTGTGAGGTCTCCTTCTCTGGAGACTTTCAAGGCCTGTCTGGATGTCTTCCTCTGTGATGTGTGTTAGATAGTATTGTCCTGCTCTGGCAGGGGGGTTGGACTCAATGATGTCCTTGGGTCCCTTCCAACCCCTAACATCCTGTGAAGATCATCAGGTCCAACTATTATTTCACTCTACCAAGGCTGGTGTCAAACTAGTCTCAGCTTTCACATTCTTATCTATATTTTAGGTATTAAATTCTTGCTGTTAGAGCTCCAAGGCTTCAGCAACCTGTGTAGGGATTAAAGGGCACAGGAGAAGCAAAAATCGTTCATCAGAGAATTGTTTTGGTTGGAAAAGGTCTTTCGGATCATCAGGTCCAACTATTATGTCACTCTACCCAGGCTGGTGTCAAACTAGTCTCAGCTTTCACATTCTTATCTATATTTTAGGTATTAAATTCTTGCTGGTAGAGCTCCAAGGCTTCAGCAACCTGTGTAGGGATTAATGGGCACAGGAGAAGCAAAAAATCAATCCTTAAGTTTAATGGACAACACAACAGAGGGATTTCTCTTAGAACTGTAGAACTGTTTTGTTAACATCATTGAGTCCAAACCATTGTCTACCTCTACTAAGTCTGGTTGGTACTAAACCATGTCCCTCAGCACCACATTTCTACCACCTTTGAACACCACCAGGCATGGGGATTCAACCACCACACTGGGATGTCTATTCCAGTGCTTGAGATCTCTTTAACTGGAGAATCTTCTTTTACTATCCAAACTAAACCTTCTGTGGTGCTGCTTGAGGCTACTTCCTCTCATCATGTTGCTTGTTACTAGGGAGAAGACACTGACCTCCACCTTGTCACAGCTTCCTTTCAGATAGGTGCAGAGCACAAACATTCTTCTCACAAGAGAGAACCTTCTCACAGGAGCTGCAACTAACTCAAAGTTTTCTAAGCTAATTAAATGAAAATCTCATGGTGATACCAGGAGAACATTACTTCAGTGTACCATTAGAAGTATCAAATCTTCCCTTTCCTTGTTGTTCTGCGTCTCAAGTGAGTGTTGGTACACACAATTAAAACACTTCCATCCTTTAATTAAATGTGACTAAATCCCCTGAACTGACACAAAATGCCTGACACTTTTTACCACTGACTGATCCTGCTTCTTCTCACTTGCAGTGCCTTGTTAACTTTATGTTGTGCACATATAACAAGCTCTTTGGCAGAGCTACTGAGCATCAAACCAACCTATGGCACTATTCCGATGAACAGCAATACAACATGTCGATGGGAATCACAGGGTCACAGAATGTCAGGGGCTGGAGTGACCTCAAAAGCTCATCCAGGCCAACCCCCCTACCACAGCAGGATCACCTATACCAGATCATACAGGAATGCATCCAGGTGAGACTTGAGTATCTCCAGAGAGGGAGACTCCACAACTCCCCATGGCAGCCTGTTCCAGTGCTCTGTCACTCTCACAGGGAAAAAAAATCATCCTCATGTTTCCATGAAAGTTCCTATGCCTCAGCTTCCACCCACTGCTGCTTATCCTGTTGTTGGGCATCACCCAGCAGAGCCTGGCTCCAGCCTCCTGGCACTCACCCTGCACATCTTTATAAACATTGATGAGGTCACCTCTCAGTCTCCTTTTCTCCAAGCTAAAGAGCCCCAGCTCCCTCAGTCTTTCCACATAACAGAGGTGCTCCGTTCCCTTAATCCTCTTTGTGGCTCTGTGCTGGACTGTTTCCAAGAGTTCACTGTCCTTCTTGAACTGGGGGACCAAGAACTGGACACAGTACTCCAGATGCAGCTTCACCAAGGCAAAGTAGAAGAGCAGAAGAACCTCTCTCGACCTACTAGCCACAGCCCTTCTAATACACACCAGAGTGGCATTGGCTTTCCTGGACACAAGAGCACACTGCTGGCTCATGGTCAACAACTCATCCACTAGGACTCCTAGGTCTTCACTGCCTTCCAGCAGGTCAGCCCTGAACCTATACTGACACCTGGGGTTATTCTTTCCCAGGTGCAAGCCTCTATAGACAGTTGCCCTTGTTGAATTTCCTTAAATTCCTCCCTGCCCAACTCTCAGCCTAACTCTTGCTGATGTGTAGAATGATGGAATGCATTGGGTTGGCATTTAAAGGCCTTCTAGTCCAACTCCCCTGCAGTGAGCAGGACATTCCCAACTAGATCAGGTTGCTCAGAGCCCCACCAAGTTTGACTCTGAATGTCTGCAGGGATGGGATGCCCACTGCCTTCCTGGGCAACTTGCTCTAGTGTTCCACCACCCCCATATTAAAGAAGCTCTCCATATGAAGACAGATTCCACATACAAAATGAAATTGCCTTGAGAAGAAAACAAAGTTTGTTTCAGGTTGGTCTCTGCAGACCAGGGCCGCACCAGCCCAACACATAACAGCATTTTCCACCACGAGCTTCTAAGTAATGGTGCCCCTGGTAAAGAGAGAAAATGACTGTGGGGAGAAGGAGATGGGAAAACAGCACGAATGTGCTTTGCAATTGATTGCTGGGAGGGAGGCTTCGATTTCTCCTAGCCAAGGAACATCACTTTTTTAAACTCAGGCAGGAGCCGACAGTGATGGAGAGCTCAGAAAAGCGGCGGATCGCAGGAAAACCAGGATCTGCCATAAGAGGGCGGCAGTCGTTTACCCAAAAGCCAGGTACCAACCCGGGATGCCAGACGAAAGGCTGCACTTTCCCGTGTTGTCTCGAAGTTCCTGAGGCAATCCCACCGCGTTCAAGGAAGAAAGAAGCAGATCTGGGCACTTACCTTTTCGACTGCAAATGTCCGGATCACGTATTCAGCTAGGAGCTCCGTTTCTATGAGGGTAACTTTAATGTCTTTGTATATCTCTGTGTCATCGGGCCAGTATTTGCAGCACTTCACCTTTCAAAACAAAACACAAAAGAAATTAAGGTGCATTTCTTTCAGAGGATTCACACCGAATCCATTCTGCCTTCTGGGCAATGATGCTTTAAACCCCAGTGGTCTGCAGACAGCTCTGTTTGCAGCTGGTGCAGGTGATCCAAGTTCTAAGGGACATCATCTCTTCCTTGTTTAAGTCAGCTTTCAGAGTTTCAGGTGAGAGTCCTGTTGTGGTTCAGGTGAGATTCCAGCAAGTGTGTGGGGACCACAAAGGAGATGTTGAGGCACTGGAAAGCATCCAGAGAAGGGTGACAAAGATGGTGAAAGGCCTGGAACACAAACGCTTTGAGGAGAGGCTGAGGGAGCTGGGGTGTGCAGCCTGGAGAAGAGGAGGCTCAGGGCTGACCTCATTGCTGTCTACAACTACCTGAAGGGAGGTTGTAGCCAGGTGGGAGTTGGTCTCTTCTGCCAGGCAACCAGCAACAGAACAAGGGGACACAGTCTCAAGTTGTGCTGGGGGAGGTCTAGGCTGGATGTTAGGAGGAAGTTGTTGGCAGAGAGAGTGATTGGCATTGGAATGGGCTGCCCAGGGAGGTGGTGGAGTTGCTGTCCCTGGAGGTGTTCAAGCAAAGCCTGGATGAGGCACTTAGTGCCATGGTCTGGTTGACTGGCTAGGGCTGGGTGCTAGGTTGGAGTGGAAGATCTTGTAGGTCTCTTCCAACCTGCTTGTTTCTATGATTCTATAGTGAAGATATGCAAAGTAGCTGTTTGTGGGGACTGTACATGCTGCTGAAAATAGATGAGAGACTGAAAAGCTTTCGCCTCCTTCCCATTTGTGAGGACAAGGTGGTGGGCAGGGAAGCCAGCACGTAACTTACATCCCTCTTTTGTTCTGCTCTATCATGGTAATAGCTCCACTTTCACCGCTGCACCTGGCCATCGTCCAGGAGTGCAGTACGTGCTAGGAGGAACATCTGTTACACATCTGCTGCTTGGAATGGTTTGTCTCTTCCTTTCACTGAAGGGAAAACTTAAAATAGATCTTTTAATACATGTATAAATGTGGTGCTGAGGGACATGGTTTAGCAGTGGACTCAGCAGTTCTGGGTTAACGGTTGGACTCACTCATCTCTTCCAGCCAAAATGATCCTGTGCAAATCTACTGATTTACTTAAACATACACTTAAATGAGTAGAGCAAAAAAAACCCAACCACTAACCCTCAAACCAACCAAATACTTCAAATATTCAACAGGAAACTGATAGGGGAAAAAAATAGTTAAATTCCACAGCTGGGGGAGCGTTTCTCGAGGGCATTATCATGCCAAAACATTTGAACTGCCATCCTGTCTGGTCTTCAGCAAAAGGTAAAACTGATGAACATCTATATAAGCACACCTTGAAAACTGCAATGCATGATTCAGATCATTTCTTTACACACACTCCAGATTTACTATGTAAAGGATTGTCCAGAGTTTGTTCCAAGTGATGTACCTGATCGTCGCTGGACAGAAGGAAAGGTGTTGCCACATGAAAGCACTAACAAAGTCTGATAAAACAAAGCTTGTCCAGGCAAGGTTGGTAGTCCTGGACATTTTTATGACTCTTTAGCAGGAAAAAAAAATTAAATCTGAATAGAACTGAGTTAAAGGACTGCAAAGAAAACAGCCTCACATCAGGATCCTCTTCAGAGAAAAAAAGAGTAGCTTGGTCCTAAGCCCTGGCTCCCAGCCACAAAATCACACAAGCTTCCTAAGAGCTTATTTCTGCTTCCCCAGCTGGTGGAAAGCTCCTGGAGCAGAACTGGAGCTCAGGTAGCTATAAGAAGTTTTTTCTTTATTTTGCTATGCTTGTCTTCAGACCTAGTAACAACATTAGCATTGGCTAAGAAAAGTTCTGTATGGTCTTCACATTTCTTCTGGTTTTAAGCATGGTTTGGGGTTAACTGCTAAACACTGTGTTTAACAGTTCCCTTCCATAGCAAGAGCCTTGGAGTTGGGATTTGGAGCAGTTCTGGGCTCTCCAGTTGAAGAGGGACAGGAATCTACTTGAGAGTCCAACAGAAAGCTACAAGGATGATTAAAGGACTGAAGCACTGCCTTATGAGGAAAGGCTAAGGGACCTGGGGCTGTTTAAGCTCAAGAGAAGACTGAGAGGGGATCTAATAAATACATATAAATATCTGAGAGCTGAAGGTGAGAAAGGGACAGGGACAGCCTCTGTGCACTCATGCCCTGTGATAGGACAAGTGGCAAAGGATGTAAACTACAGCACAGAAAGTTTCACCTCAACATGAGGAAGAACTTCTTTACTATAAGGGTCATGGAGCACTGGATCAGGCTCCCCAAAGAGGTTGTGGAGTCGCCTTTTCTGGAGACTTCTAAGACCCATCTGGATGTGTTCCTGTGCGACCTGCTGTGGTCCTGCTCTGGCAGGGAGGTTGGACTTGAAGATCTCCAGAGGTTCCTTCCAACCCCTAACATCCTGTGATCCTGTGACAACAAACAATCCCAGCAGTGCTCAACAATCCTATAGCAGGTGCAAGGCTACCAAGACCCCACTGTGCTCACCAGCCAGCAAGGCGAGAAGGTGTCAGTGTGGACAATAATGTTTCCACCAGCCAAAGACCAACCCCAGGGTGCCCTAACCCCAGGATCTCTGGCAAATCCATCTTCATCTCTACAGCATATCCATCAGCTGTAAGCAGTGAACAGCCATTTCAAAAGCATTAAACATTGCTGCAAGTGGTTTGCGGTTGCTGCTCTCTGCTCTTGCATCTGCTTGGTATTTATTCAGATCTTATCTTGTTTGGTTGTAATTCCAAAAATACTCTGATAGAGGCTAAGTGAGAAACAAGGAATGCTTTATTGTTTTGTCTCTCTTCAAATAAACCAGAAAATTCACACTGTTCATGTCCCTTAGGCCAGCAAAAGGACCCTTTGTGAATTACAGAATGGTTTGGGTCGCAAGGGACCTTTAAAGGTCCTCTAGTCCACCCCCGCTGTAGCTCTGTAGTCAATGGAGACATCTGCAACTAGGTGAGGTTGGTTAGAGCCCCAGACAACCTGGCTTGGAGTGATTGCAGGGATGGAACTTCTACTACCACTCTGAGAAACTTGGACTAGTTTTTCACAACCCTCAATGGCAGAAAATTCCCCTTTTTATCTGTCTAAATGTACCCTCTTTTAGTTTAAAATCACAAGCCATTCTCCTGAAGAAACAGGCCCTGCTTAAAAGACTGTCCCAGTACTTCTTATAGGCTCCTTTAAGTGCTGTAAGGACAACAAGAAGGTCCCTCTGGATTCTTCTCCAGGCTAAACAACTCCAGGTCTCTCAATCTGTCCTCACAGCAGAGGGCTTCCAGCCCTTCCATCATTGTTGTGGCTTTTTTGGACCTTCTCCAACAGGTCAATGTATCTCCTGTGCTGAGGATTCTAGAGCTGGACCCAACACTCCAAGTGGGGTGTCACCATAAATAGCGTGGAGAGGCAAAATCTTCTCTCTTGACCTGCTGGCCAGGTTGCTCTAGACATTGATGGGGACTCTCTGAAGAAGAGTTTTCCTACCCATGGCTAAGATCATTTTTTGACTCTCCATGCAGAATCAGGCAGTTCATGCTGCCTCCAGATGGAAGCAGCTCACTAACAACCCCATCTCAGGATACAGTTTGCTTTTCCTGCCCTGTTCACTTCTCTTTGCCATATTTAGAACCTAAACCACATGAAGACAGCCAGGGTACATAGGAAGGGAGCAGCTGCAGTGGTGATGCTAATCATAGACTTGCTTTGGTTGGAAGACACCTTTAAGACCAAATTCAGCCATTAACCCAGCACTGCCAATTTCATCACTAAACCATGCCCCTCAGCATCACATCCATATATCTTTTAAGTTCCTTTGTGAGTGAGAGGTTCCACCACTTCCCTGGGCAGCCTGTTCTAGGACTTAGTGACCGTTCTGGGGGAGAGACTGTTCCTCACATCCAACCTAAACTTCTCCTCGTGAAACCTGAGGTCATGCCAAACCTAAACCTTCCTCGAGATGCAACTTGAGGCCATTTCCTCTTGTCTTACTGCTTGTTACTTGGGGGAAGACACCAACCCCCAGAGGCAGCTGTAGAGAGGGGGAAGGTCTCCCCTCAGCCTCTTCTTTCTCCAGAATAAACAGCCCCAGTTCCCTCAGCCATAGTCACAGCACTTTGAAGCAGCACTCCACTTTGTTGCTAACTTTAGCCTCATTTCTTTTTGATGGGTGCCTGCCATCCTCCAAACAGCTCTAGTTTAGTAAAATAAACAATCAGGGTAAAAAACACCCAAGCCTGGCTGAATTAAATTGCTCAGCTTTGAAGGAAAGCACGCCTGTTGCTAACTTGGTAGGTCTAGACAGTCTGGATTATGACTAAGAACAAGAGACATTTAGAAAGACCAATTTAGAAGGGTACAGTTCTCATCTTCTTATGTCTCAACTGTAGGATTTCTTTCCTCCCTTTTTCCCCCCTCTCTTTTAAACCTTATTTAAGATGATGCAGTAGAATAATTAGGGAAGCTTTGGGGGATGTCGCACAGCAGTTAGAGCCTTTGGTGCCTCATGAAGCTTGGCCAGCTGGGGATTTCTTACTCTGCTGCACAGGGGGAGGGGGGGTTGGACATGGAGCAGATTGGAGCTGAGCAGAAGGATCCATGACAACACCATTTCCTGAAAACTTTCCCAAGTGGAACAGGGGCTGTTATGGTGCCAAAGCCACAGTCAGAGCCACAGAGTGGCACTAAATGATTCACTCGCTGGGAGGAGGCAAAAAACTCTTCAACTTTTTTTTAATTCAAGCTTTTTTCCTACTTTTGGCTCTTGTTCTGCAGTGTTGCTGCATGTGCATGGACATAAGGAGGGAGTTCTTTACAATGAGTATTAAAATACTGAAACAGGTTGCCCAGGGATGTGATGAGGAGAAACTTCCTTACAGTGAGGGTGATGGAGCACTGGAAAAGGCTGCCCAGAGAGGCTGTGGAGTCTCCTTCTCTGGAGCCTTTCAATGCGTGCCTGGATGCATTCCTGTGCAGACTACCCTAAGGGATCCTGCTTTGGCAGTGGGATTAGACTCGATGATCTCTGAAGGTCCCTTCCTAGCTCTAACATTCTGTGATTCTGTGATCCTAGGCAGCCTCATCTATTTAGAAGTGCTCCTGCTCAATGAGGAGAGTTGGACAAAATGCCCTTTGAGGGCTTCTTTCAACCACATCACTGACCTTGAATCTGTGCTGAGCTCTAGACTTGGCAACTCTATGCACTCCTGATGAGCCAAAAGTAAAGCAAATGCTTAAGGAGCAGTCTCCCATCTCATCCAGAATCATAGAACCAACCAGGTTGGAAGAGACCTCCAAGCTCATCCAGTCCAACCTAGCACCCAGCCCCATCCAGTCAACTAAACCATGGCATTAAGTGCCTCATCTTTTCTTGAACACCTCCAGAACCTCTCAGATAAATGCATTATAGTCTTACAGACAGAAGAAGATGAAAGAGTGTAAACCAAAATCACATTTACAAATGCTTTTTTGGATCAGGGCCTTTGTTTGTACAAGGAAAGACAATTGCAACAAAACAGAGCATGGCTTTGCTCATCAAGTATGAGAAACTCTGTTGGTAACATATGCTTGTTCATTTTTAGCACAGCTTTAGCTACTGTAACTCGATGAATCTCTTCCCTCCCTTTTATAAACATTTGGTACATGTTTTACAAAGAAAAATTAGTAACAGAAGGTTTAGCTAAATAATTGATACACGAATCCAGAACTGAATATTAAATGAATTAGGTCTTTCTTTCCTTTCCCCCCCTCCCTTCTCCCCATGCAGTTGCTACCGTAACAGTAAATATCATCCACAAAGGAGAAGACATAATTCTGAAATCTCATCTGAGCAGAACTCTAATGGAGAGTTTGTTCAAACACACCCCACGTTTACAGCCTCACAACATGCCAGAAAATACAGCTGTTCATCACAAGATGAGATAAAAGAGTGAATGCCAGAGACAAAACGGAACTGCTCCGGTTTAATCTACTCCTCCCGAGGTACACTGCCCAACTGTTCCAAACATGTTGGTTTTGCTAATGATCCTCAGAATGTGGAGGTGATGATCATCTACTTCCACCTCCCAGTGGAAGAGTCTAAATATGGCTGACTCAGAGTTAAAAATGCAGGCAGCAAATGGCTAAAGGACACAAACCGCCGATGCCGAAGGTGTGTAGTTAGCCATTTGGCAACGCCGCACAGCTAGCTGAAGGCAGCATGAAAGCCAGGACACAGAATCAGGGTTGGAAGGGACCACAAGGATCATCTAGTTCCAACCCCTCTGCCATGCCCAGGGACACCCTACCCTAGAGCAAGCTGGCCACAGCCTCATCCAGCCTGGCCTTAAACACCTCCAGGGATGGGGCCTCAACCACCTCCCTGGGCAACCCACTGCAGGCTCAACAACTTCCTCCTCACGTCCAGCCTGAGCCTACCCATTTCCAGCTTTGCTCCATTCCTCCTAGTCCTGCCACTCCCTCAGACCCTGAAAAGTCCTTCCACAGCTTTTTTGTAGGCCCCCTTCAGATACTGAAAGACCACAATAAGTTCACCTGAGATCCTCCTCTTCTCCAGACTGAACAGCCCCAACTCTTTCGGCCTGTCGTCATAGGACAGTAATTCATTTACTTAGAGGTTTAGAATGGGAGGAACATTACAGAATTAATATGTGAGCTGGCTGTGAAATACACTTTGTAGCTCGTAGAGAAGAGTTTCATAACAGTGATTATTCCAAGTTCCCAATTTCCTCTGATTCTGAAATATTCTTAGCGAGGAGGTGATATAAGCTGCTGCGTGCTGCTCAGACTGTCGTTAGTGAAGAGCAGTATTATACATTCTAATTTAAAATTAATCCTCAACCAAGTGATGAAGATAGGCCAGACATAAATTCTGAAGTGGAACCTTTAGGATATAAAACGAAACAGCCAACCAAGCTCACTGGTGGATAAAAAAAAAGGAAAGTGCTTAATGGATTTTACAGGCGTAGCTTGGATAACATCACAGAACTTCCATTTGGTTTGAATTGAAGTAAAAGGACATCCAATCGTTGGAAGTGTTTGTATTTAAATACTTTTCAAACAAAAAGCCCCAACATATTGTGATTTAAGAATGTTTTAAAAGGTATAAAGCAACCTTGGACAGAAGATAAAACCTGATCTTTCTTTCCTTCGTTTTCTTCGTTTGCTTTTGAGCAAGGCGCTTAATTGATTTATACTTTATTTTACTGTTCTCTAGAAGAGCTTTGGAGGAGCATGGAGATATATAACATTTAAGATGCTCTTTGGCACCATCAGATAAATGAACCTGTATAAAGGCAGTCAGGAGTTGCTGTTCACAGCTCTCAGAGGGGGAGAGATGTCTCCGTGAGTTTTACTAGCTCAAACTTGTTCCAGTGATGCCTCAGAGCTGATATAATTCTCCACTCTCTGCCTCCCTACCTTGCCCTAGCAGCACAACCTTAGAATCATAGAATCAAACAGGTTGGAAGAGGCCTCCAAGATCATCCAGGCCAACCTAGCACCCAGCCAATCAACTAGACCATGGAACTAAATGCCTCATTCAGTCTTTTCTTGAACACCTTCAGGGATGGTGACTCCACCACCTTTCTGGCCAGCCCATTCCAATGCCAATCACTCTCTCTGGCAACAACTTCCTCCTAACATCCAGCCTATAGAATAGAATCATAGAATCAACCAGGTTGGAAGAGACCTCCAAGATCATGCAGTCCAACCTCCTCTGGCACAACCTGAGACTGTGTTGCTTGTTCTGGATGCACTCTCATTTGACTTTTGTCCAGAAGAAATAGCTTTCTGGAAATGTCCATTAGTAGCCACACACCAGTGCTTTCCAGTAGAGGGAACGTCTGTGGCCCCGCTGATCTTAGAATCATAGAGCTGTTTTGGTTGGAAGATATCTTTAAGATCTTTGAGTTCAACTGTTAATCCAACTCTGCCAAATTCACCACTAAACCAGCACCATGTCTACATGTCCTTGAAATCCTTCCAAGGATGGAGACTTCACCACTTCTCTGAGCAGACTGATGCAGTTCTTTACGCTTAAGGTGTACTGGTAGTTAGGTTAGATGGAACTGACTGGCCAAATCCATGGTGTGGCCTTCCTTTAGCTGTGACAAAAAACTAGTCTAGAAAAATTGCTTTCAACTAATCCAAGGTAAAGCTGTTGTAGTGTTCCTGCCTCCATTGCCAATACCATCAGGAGAAGAGGCACAAGCTGGAACTCAGGAAGTTCCACCTGAACAGGAGGAAAAACATGTTCAGTTTGAGGGTTCTGGAGCAGGCTGCCCAGAGAGGCCACGGAGTCTCCTTCTCTGGAGCTCCAAGCACAACTGGGCATGGCAATACTGGGCAAACTTCTGTGGGTGATCCTGCTTTAGCATGGGGGTCGGATTAGATGATCTCCAGAGGTTCCTTCCAACCCCTACCTGTGATTCTGTAACAGAAGAATATGGATTGCCTCTACTTCACTGCTTGTGCTTAGGCAGTTTTGTTTCCCACTGGTAGTTTAAAAAGGCTGCAAATTAGTAGATGTGAGCATAGCCCTGCAGGAAATAGAAAAGGCTGAGCACAGAACACATGAGAAAGGTGTTTCGGTGCCAAGATGAAGGATGGTTACAGGATTAGCTGGAGCTCCTCAAAGCCTGTCTTAATCCCTTACACAACTGTGAAATTATGGGCATATAGCTCAGATCCTGTGCTCTGGGGACCTGATGTGCCTGCTCTGAGCAGAACAGCCTGTGCTCTGAATTATGCTTCTGTTCCAAGAGCAAAACCATGACATTAGTGGAGCTACAGAGCACCACCGAGTTTAGAGGATTGCCTTCTGGCTCTACAATCTGATCAGCTAGTTTAGGATAGAAAGCTCTATGTGTTCCCCTACTGGGTAAGGTAAAACTGTGTCAGTGCCTCCAGGATACTCCTTCCTTCACAGAGAAAACTCATTTCATGAGGCTGCTGGGGTGAAGAGACCTGCAGTGATGAAGCTATTTTGCTAGTCCTGACATTTCAAAGGAGGACTTGAAGCCCTCTTTGCAAACTGCATTTTGCATCCAATGCCTTGGCTCTACTTCAGCAGCCAGCCCAACACGGGGGTCAGTGCATTTCTGTATCCTTAAACCTCTTGTATTTCTTTCTCAAAGTGAATTACCTCAATTGGATTAGCAAGCATTAAGATATTAATCTCTGTTGATTAACATGCTTTGAAACCAAGCTTTCACTGGAAAGGAGAATGCATCAAAACACCGAGAGCTGAAACCGTGGCTGCTTTGAGTGGCATGGGAAAGTACTGAAGGCTTGCAGGCTGATGTCCTGCTTGATGATGTTAATGTTGCTAATCTGCAGGCATCTTTATCAAATGAGTGCAAACAGCCATGAAGAAAAAGAGCTTTAAAAAAATTATTTTCAACTAAGGGCCTGCCCCTGATAGCCCTAATGGAGTAAAGCCAACTTGTTCTCTCTGGTTAGAAGCCTAGAAAGCTGAAATCTGTTTTGACAACTAGAAGGGTTCACTGACTCAAAGGATTAACAGCAGTTATAAATTAGGATTGGGTTTTTTTTTCCCTTCTCTTATTGATGCTGTAAAGGTATAAACTCTACCCAGTAAGAGTCAGTGGAATTACAGTGAAACCAAAAATAGGAGCACAGACTATAAGGTGACATATATGTACCATACAAACAGATCACAGATGCTCTGGATAAACATGGAATCACTGAATCATAGAATCAACCAGCTTGGAAGAGACCGACAAGATCACTCAGTCAAACCTTTCACCCAGACCTAGCCAATCAACTAGACCATGGCACTAAGTGCTTCATCCAGGCTTTTCTTGAACACCTCCAGGGATGGTGACTCCACCACCTCCCTGGGCAGCCCATTCCAATGCCAATCACTCTCTCTGTGAAGAACTTCCTCCTAACATCCAGCCTAGACCTCCCCTGGCACAACCTGAGACTATGCCCATGATTATAAGGAATTAAGCTTCTCTAGATGGTGAAGATGGTAAACCTATTTCTAGGTTTGAGAAGCTGAGGTAAGTATTACCTAGAGGTAGAGAAGGGTTTCATGTAGCATCCTTTCTCCCTTTCATTTATAAAATGTGGTTTCTTTCTCACAGTAGAAAAATCAAAAGAGATCTTAGTCACCACTCTGCTCACAAACACCTTTGGCACACCTCCTAAGGAGCACTACTGCCAGAGTCCTGAACTAATTCCAAGGTAGGTAATTTGGTTTATTGCATTTAGAGGCAGTTTCAATTAGATTGAGTGTTCCTGCACTTATCAATACAAGTGTGCTGTGTGTGAGATGGGTTAAAAGAGTTCTGGAGTTTCACTTCTGTGATAGTGAGACTTAGGCTGGAGAGTTGGGCAGGGAGGAATTTAATGAAGTTCAGCAAGTAGAGTCTTGCAGCTGGGAGAGAACAGCCCCAGGTGTCAGTATAGGTTCAGGACTGACCTGCAGGAGAGCAGTGAAGGTGAAAAGGACCTGGGGGTCCTAGTGAATGGAAGGTTGACCATGAGCCAGCAATGTGCACTTGTGGCAAGAAGGCCAATCGCATCCTGGGGTGCATTAGGAGGGCTGTGGTTAGTAGGTCAAGAGGGGTTCTCCTCCCCCTCTACTCTGCTCTGGTGAGGCCTCATTTGGAGTATTGTGTCCAGTTCTGGGCTCCCCATTTCAAGAAGGAGCTCAGGGAACTGCTTCAAAGAGTCCAGCACAGAGCCACAAAAATGATGAAGGGAGTGGCACATCTTCCTTATGAGGAGAGACTGAGGGAGCTGGGTCTCTTTAGCTTGGAGAAGAGGAGACAGAGGTGGCCTCATTCATGCATATAAATATGTAGAGAGGCTGGGTCAGGCTCTGCTCAGTGGTGCCCCGTGGCAGGACAAGAGGCAGTGGGTGGGAGCTGAGGCATAGGAATTTCCATACAAACACGATGAGGTTTTTTTTCACTGTGAGGGTGACAGAACCCTGGAGCAGGCTGTCCAGGGGCGTTCTGGAGACTCCCTCTTTGGAGATATTTAAGACCCAGCTGGATGTGTTCCTTTGTGATCTGGTATAGGAGACCCTGCTCTGGCAGGGGTGTTGGACTGGATGCTCTTTCAAGGTCCCTTCCAGCCCCTAATGTTCTGTGATATCTCTGTAAAGGGTGATTTGAATCTTAAGTACAGTTTAAATTTACCTTTGTCTGTTAAAGGGTTCTGCACAGAAGATTCCCAAAACTTTAAATGCTTAAGTGCAAGCTTCATCATAGCTCTGTGACAAAAATTTCCCATTTTGTCCTATGAAAAGACCTCAACTTTGCTGGAAATTTTGCAGCATTTATCATGGCATCATAGAATCATTAAGGTTGGAAAAGGCCTGTAAGATCATTAAGTCCAACCATCAACCCAACACCACCATGCCTGCTAACTCACACCCCAGAGTGTCACATCTGCATGTTTTTTGACCACTTTCACATGTTGCTTTGTCTTTGATGGTTCTTGAAATATGTATACAGGAAGAAGTCTTTGGGCAGGGATGTATCTGGCAGTTTTTTTGGATGTCTAATGCCTGTCTGTGACAGAAATGGATCATCAACTGGATCTGAGGAAGATGTAGCTAGCAGGAGTAGGGAATTGATGATTTTCCTCTGCTGGGAACTGGTGAGGCCTCACCTTGAATACTGGGTTCATTTCTGCACCCTTCACTACAAGGAGTTTAGGTTTGGAGCGTGCAAAGAAGGGCAATGAAACTGGTGAAGGATCTAAAGTGCAAGTCCCCTTCTCTGGAGACATTCAGAAGTCTCCTGGACATGATCCTGGGTAATCTGCTCTGGGTGACTCTGCCTTGGCAGGGAAGATGGACTAGATGACCTCCAAAGTTCCTTTCCACCCCCCACCATTCTGTGTTTTCCTGTGACTCTGTGAAAGCTTGAAGCCATTGACATTTTTGCAGCAAGGCAGATGAATGTTGTGCATGTAACATGTCAACTGCAGGCCCATCAAAGAAAAAAGCTAAGCCATCACTGTATTTTTTTTCTTTTTCCCTCTGTAAATAAAGAGCAAGGAAGAAAAACTCACCCAGGAGGAGCCTGAGAAAGCTACCAGGAAAGCACAGCACTCCCGGGAAGTAAGATGGCAGCAAGAGGCTGCTTTGGCAGCACTAAGGTGTGTGTACTTTGGGCTTATTTGACCTTCATTCCCTTGTGTGCATCACATCCCTTCTGTTGTGGTCAGTCTTGCTTCCTCTCAAATAAAGGGTCCTTTGTGTGCTTATTAACACTATTAACACTGGCTGCTATCTAATTCTGGATGATTGGGAAACTCTAATTACTGTAATTACTATGCTCCTGGGGGGAGGTTTTGGTTTTTATCATTATTTCCAGTGATTTGAGTTGTTACCCCCCCCCCAAAATACTTCCTCACACTAAAAGCATGATAGACAACCACGAGTCCTTGCAGCACATTTATCTATCAACCACCTCCACTGAATTTCATCCGTGTAGTCCAACCACTTCTTAATCATGCATTACGAAAATTCCTCTGCCTCAAGTTAAAACACGGCAGGGAGAGAGAAAGTGATTGCTGACAAATGATGGGAGATGCCAAGGTTTGAGTCTGCCAAGCCAGTAGTAGCACCAGCCCAACAAGAGCAGAGATGGAGGTGACAGCTAGATGGCACAACCAAATATGTTCTGAATCTTCCCAGTGTAACTCTCTGAGGAGGAAAGAAATGTTTCAATACATGCGAACATTGAAACACTTTGAAAGGCAGCCTGAGGCTTTGGCCAGTATCTGGTCCAGTTCCCATTGCGTTCCACAGAAGGATCCAGCTCTGTCTTTGGAATTTTGCACTCCAGAACAGTCTTTTGGAGTAAGCAAGGTTGTTGCATTGTGTGCATTTTCCAGTAGGTAGGAGGTACCCAAAAAGAGCAAAGAAGCTGGTGAAAAGTCTAGAGAACAAATCTTCTGAGGAGCAGCTGAAGGAACTGCTGGAGTTCAGGACTGTGTGCATTTTCCAGTAGGTAGGGGGCACCCAAAAAGAGCAAAGAAGCTGGTGAAAAGTCTAGAGAACAAATCTTCTGAGGAGCAGCTGAAGGAACTGCTGGAGTTCAGGACTGTGTGCATTTTCCAGTAGGTAGGGGGCACCCAAAAAGAGCAAAGAAGCTGGTGAAAAGTCTAGAGAACAAATCTTCTGAGGAGCAGCTGAAGGAACTGCTGGAGTTCAGGACTGTGTGCATTTTCCAGTAGGTAGGGGGCACCCAAAAAGAGCAAAGAAGCTGGTGAAAAGTCTAGAGAACAAATCTTCTGAGGAGCAGCTGAAGGAACTGCTGGAGTTCAGGACTGCGTGCATTTTCCAGTAGGTAGGGGGCACCCAAAAAGAGCAAAGAAGCTGGTGAAAAGTCTAGAGAACAAATCTAATGAGGAGCAGCTGAAGGAACTGCTGGAGTTCAGGATTGTGTGCATTTTCCAGTAGGTAGGGGGCACCCAAAAAGAGCAAAGAAGCTGGTGAAAAGTCTAGAGAACAAATCTAATGAGGAGCAGCTGAAGGAACTGCTGGAGTTCAGGATTGTGTGCATTTTCCAGTAGGTAGGGGGCACCCAAAAAGAGCAAAGAAGCTGGTGAAAAGTCTAGAGAACAAATCTAATGAGGAGCAGCTGAAGGAACTGGGGTCCTTCAGGCTGGAGAAAAGGAGACTCAGGGCAAGTCTCACCCTCTACAACTTTCTGAGAGAAGGTTGTAGCGAGGCGTGAGCCAGGCTCTTTTCCTGAGCAACAGGGGATAGGACATGAGGAAATGGCCTCAAACTGTGCTAGGGAAGGTTTAGGTTGGACATTAGGAACAATTTCTTCTCAGAAAGGTTTGTCAAGCCCTAGAACAGGCTACCCAGGGAAGTGATGGAGTCTCTATCCATGGAGGGATTGAAAAGCTATGCAGATGTGGTGCTGAGGGACATGTTTTAATGGTGACCTGGCAGTGCTGGGTTAATGGTTGGACTCAGTGATCTCAAAGGTCTCTTCCAACCAAAACAATTGGTTCTGTGACTGTATTTTTCCAATCACCCCTATGCCAGTGGGATACAAAGTTTTGTTTCTTCTAGAACATTCCATCTTAGCCTGGAGAAGAGGAGGCTCAGGGGTGACCTCATTGCTGTCTACAACTCCCTGAAGAGAGGTTGTAGCCAGGTGGGGGTTGGTCTCCTCTGCCAGGCAAGCAGCAACAGAACAAGGGGACACAGTCTCAAGTTGTGCTGGGGCAGGTCTAGGCTGGATGTTAGGAGGAAGTTCTTAGCAGTGAGAGTGATTGGCATTGGAATGGGCTGCCCAGGGAGGTGGTGGAGGCACCGTCCCTGGAGGTGTTGAATCAAAGCCTGGATGAGGCACTTAGTGCCATGGTCTAGTTGACTGGATAGGACTGGGTGCTAGATTGGCCTGGATGATCTTGGAGGTCTCTTCCAACCTGCTTGATTCTATGATCAGATTATGCTACATTTCTCAGGAAAAGATGCCTGAGTTAATATTATCCTCACCTCCTCTGCCACTCACAAACATGAACGTGGAGGCCTCTTGCATCGGTACCACCCCAAACACATCAGTTGGAAACAGCTTGCGGTCACTTTGATACATTTTTATGAGCCTTGGTTTTGCTTTTTACCCATTAGTGTGCATTTTGGAAAACTGCTTCTTCCTGATCTTAACTAAAACCCATCTCATCACCCATTACCAAAGAACCGTTCATGCAACCCAGCACTGAGTTTTCTAAATGACTGCGAGGCCTCATTTAGATTTTTAATAAACAGCCACATCCTAATGAGGTCTTCATAAAACTGACTAAATATGTTTAGAAATCATTAGCTTAAATTACCAGTACAAAAGTCTCCTTAGGGAGCCCTGTGCAGATTTTGTGATAAGGTTTCTGGCAGATGGATTAGCGCAGCAGCGCGAGCGGGGTCTGAATTTCCACACGAGCCGCGGAAATGGGAGCGGCTGGGTAACGGGCGGCCAGATAAAGAGCTCAATCTCCCTTAGGTGGGTTCATTAAAGAGGGAAAACAATCAAAACACATTTCCCTGCCATTTAAATGCCAGGTGCACGGCAGTCTGCAGGTGCCAGAACCACTGACAAGGGTCTCTGGCTGGAACACGCAAGAGCTTAAAGGGATGCGCGGTTTTGACAAGTGTGCCTCAGATAATGACAGCTATTGGCAGATGTACCCAGACCCTGCTGGAGGGTAATGTGGGGACCGAGTCATTTGCAGCAGGTGCTTGCATTAGGGATAGCCTCATGGTGATTCCACCATCCGCAATTAAAATGGTCCTGCTGCATAATGCTCCAGGGCAAGAAGCGAGTTCCCAGCTCTGATTTAATGACTACCCAGCCAGTCCTGGTAAACAAATACATGTACAGCCTCTCGATGCTTAATTCATGAAGGACGTAGGCTGTGCAGCAGACATGTTAAATAGAGACTCCATTTTCCAGCAAATAGGAAGGAATTTTCCTCCTCAGCTTGCAAAGAGTCAAGAGGGTTAAAAATTCAAATTAATAAACCCACTGTGATTCCTGTTCCACCGACAGAAAAGGAAAACCTCAAGGTTGGGAAGGTTACAAAGTTTGACCCACAGGAATGCTACCAAAAGGTCCATTAAAATCATCACTAATCAAGTGATGATTTTATAATGAAGGTGGAGAAACATTGGCACAGGTTGCCTAGGGAGGTGGGAATAGCCCCATTCCTGGAAACAGTATTCAAGGTAGGGTTGTTTGGGGCTCTGAGCAGCTTGATCTAGTTGCAGATGTTCCTGCTGATTGCATGGGGGTGTTGAACTAGATGACCTTTAAAGGTCTCTTCCAACCCAACCCATTCTGTGATTCCACAGGATGGCATAAAGTTGGTGTTAGGGGTTGTGGGACAGATGGTGTGTTTCTGATATGCCTCCTTGTTGTTGATGATGGTTCCAGCTCTGGGAGCAGGACAGAAACACCAGTGGAGGAGTGACTGCATCATTCTGCACCTCATACATTTTCATTTCTTTTCTGCTTTCTGACCTCAACTTTCTCTGGCCTCCAGAGAAAGTGAAAACAAAACCATTTCTACCACTGCCAGAAACAACAAAGCCATAGATCTGTGTCCTGCTGGGACTCTGCACCCTGAAGAAAACTCCATGGTGGCACAAATTGTTGTCTAGGCAATTGTTCTGAGTCGAGGCTGAGGAGAGGCTGAGGGAGCTGGGAGTGTGCAGCCTGGAGAAGAGGAGGTTCAGGGGGGACCTCACTGCTGTCTACAACTCCCTGAAGGGAGGCTGTAGCCAGGTAGGGGTTGGTCTCTTCTGCCAGGCAATCAGCAACAGAACAAGAGGACACAGTCTCAAGTTGTGCAGGAGGAGGTCTAGGCTGGATGTCAGGAGGAAGTTGTTGTCAAAGCGAGTGATTTGCATTGGAATGGGCTGCCCAGGGAGGTGTTGGAGTCACTGTCCCTGGAGGTGTTGAAGCAAAGCCTGGCTGAGGCACTTAGTGCCATGGTCTAGTTGACTGGATAGGTCTGGGTGGTAGGTTGGCCTGGATGATCTTGGAGGTCTCTTCCAACCTGGTTGATTCTATGATTCTAACACTGGCACCCAAGCCCCATTATTTCCCCAGCTCATACCTGACAGTTTGCTCTAACAGATGCTTTAAAACACTGACTTCAGGAAGTCTATGGTTTCAGGCTGTATGCTATCTGTGTTCTAAGGCTTGTTTATCCACAGCCTGAAAGCATCCCTTTTAAAGTTGTGTACTTGGGTACTTATCAACATGCATAAAGCTTTAACAAAAAAAGGTTTGCTGGAGAGCTTCCTATTCTCCCCAGTCCAGCTGTTTTGAACAGATATGGGATCATCCAACTATTTCCAACTTCTTCCTCACTTGAGGGATTGAGGTTTTTGAAACTGCCTCCATGATCTTCTTTTTGTCTGTGCAATTAGTCATACACACGTTCCTGCAGCAGGTGTTAACTGCAGTCACCCATCCCATCTTTTTTTTTTTGCTATCTAAAAATAATCTTGGCTCCTGATCTGTTGGCAGGCCTGGGCACACTGACATCTAAATGCTAGGATGTATATTAACAGCTGAGAAAGGACAGAAGGAAGAATAAATGGAGATTGTAAAACTGGGCTTGCTAAAAAAGGAGATGATAGAATCGTGGCAACGTAGAATCGTTTTGCTTGGAAGAGACCTTTAAGATCAAGTCTAATCACAAACCAGGGTGCTCTCTACTCTGGAAGATGCCACAGGGCAGAGGGGTACCAACCACTCCCCCAGCATGAAATTACAAACATCTCTTTAAACCATGTGGCTCACACCAAGATATGTGGTCACGACTTCTTAAGGCTGTGCTTTGATTACACTGATTGCAGTAGCTGCAATAAAAGCAGTGAGTTGGTGCTGGCTTTTTCCCCCCTTATTCTCTTTTTTTTAATTATTCATTCTAAATGAAAGTTCTATGCCAAATTCCCAAGCAAATGTTCTTGGATAAAACATCCCAGATGAGATTTAAGACACCAGTGCACAGACAAAGAGGCAGATTAAATCCTCAGTTATTGACGGTTGTGAGAAACAAAGGGAATGGTTCCATTCAGTACTTGCTGCAAACAGAATTAGCCATAATGACTTGAGTAGGAGGCTTATTTTAGAAGTGATCAAGCACAGACAGAAAAGTACAGAGTATCAACCAGGTAACTCAAGCTTCCCTCTACTATGCAGCTCCTGAAGAAGACTTCCTGGTCGACAAATTTAGTCCCCGGATGAGTAAAGATTTTTTGGTGTCTGCAAGGCTTACAGGAAGGGAAACCCAAACAAACCAGCCTGAGTTAGGAAAATCATAGAATGGATGGAATCATAGATGGAAGGGACATCTAGAGATCATGAGTCCACCTTCCCCTGCCAAAGCAGGATTACATAGGCAGGCCACACAGAAGTGCATCCAGGCGGGTTTTGAAAGTCTCTAAAGAAGGGGAGACTCCACAACCTCTCTGGGCAGCCCGTTCCAGTTCTACACTACCCTCACTGTAAAGAAGTTTCTCCTCATGCTGAGGTGGAACTTCCTATGTTCCACTTTGAAAAGAGACTGGACCCTTCTTCTTGACCCTTCTTGACACCTACCCATCAGATATTTATAAACATTAATAAGATCCCCTCTTAGTCTTCTCTTCTGCATACTAAATAGACCCTGGCATCTCAGCCTTCCCTCATAAGAGAGATGTCCCAGTTCCTTGATCATCTTTGTAGCCTCCATTAGACTCTCTAGTATTTCCCTGTCCCTCTTCATCTGGGAAGCCCAGGATTGGACACAAGACCCTGTGTACAGATTCACAGAATCCCAGAATGCATCAGATTGGAAGGAATCCTTGAAGGCCATCTTCTCCAACCCCCCTGCAGTGAGCAGGGACACCTCCAACTACATCAGGTTGCTTAAGGCCCCAACAAGTTTGATCTTGGATGTCTCTAAGGATGGAGCCTCCACCACATCTCTGGGCAGCTTGTTCCAGTATTTCACCACTGTCATTGTAAGGAACTTTCTCCTTATGTCTAACCTACATGTACCCCACTCCAGTTTAAATCCACTGTCCCTCATCTTATTGCTACAAGCCCTTCTAAGCAGTCCCTGCCCAGCCTTGCTGCAGGTCCCCTTCAGATATTGAAATGCTGCTATAAAGTCTCCCTGGAGCTTTTTCTTCTCCAGGCTGAACAACCCCAACTTCCCCAGCCTAACCTTGCAGGAGTGGGCCCCCACCTCTCTGACCATCTTTGTGCTCTCCTCTGAACATGCTCCAGCAGGTCCATGGTCTTCTTGAGTTGGGGACCCCCCAGCTGGAAACAGTACTCCAGGGGGCACCTCAGCAGAATCGCCTCTCTCAATCTGTTGACCACATAACACGAAGCAGCTCCAATTTTATAGTTTAACTACTTTTCTCAGGAATCTGTGTCAGAATTGCACCCTCTCAGTCTCACAGTCTCACCAAGGTTGGAAGAGACCTCATAGATCATCAAGTCCAACCCTTTTCCACAGAGCTCAAGGCTAGACCATGGCACCAAGTGCCACGTCCAATCCTGCTTTGAACAGCTCCAGGGACGGCGACTCCACCACCTCCCCGGGCAGCCCATTCCAGTGTCCAATGACTCTCTCAGTGAAGAACTTTCTCCTCACCTCAAGCCTAAATTTCCCCTGGCATAGCTTGAGGCTGTGTCCTCTTGTTCTGGTGCTGGCCACCTGAGAGAAGAGAGCAACCTCCTCCTGGCTACAAGCTCCCCTCAGGTAGTTGTAGACAGCAATAAGGTCTCCTCCGAGCCTCCTCTTCTCCAGGCTAAACAATCCCAGCTCCCTCAGCCTCTCCTCCTAGGGCTTGTGCTCAAGGCCTCCCTCCAATACAAGAAGAAAGACTCCATACCTTGTTCTGTAACCAATTCCCAGGTTTCCCTTAATAGAAACTCTCTGTCTGAGATATATACAGATAGGACAGCTTCTCTCTTCTGCAGTCTTTGCAGGCTGTGCTCTACAGCAGGCAGCTTTACTGGCTCCTTTTTTTTTTCCACTGTGCTAATGTTATCAAAGCCAAACATCCAAGGCATGTTTAAAAATAATTGATAATGAACCTCTCAGCACAGGCACTCATAAATATTTTATGCCCCACACTCGGTGTGTAAGCATCTTGTTGGTCTGCTCTTTAATTTCCAAAAGCAAACACCTTGGAAGTCTTTCATCTTTTTAAGTACAAAAATCACTTACCCTTCCCACTTCTACGAGGTTAGTAACCATGATTATGCTGGCTGTGTTTTCATGCCACACCATCCTCCAGAAGTCATATATTGTCTCCTGCATTGGTCCTGAAACAATAAAATCACATGAAAGGTTACCCTCTGAACACCTCAGGATCGGAAGCTGGCCTCTGGGGAACAGTGAGAAACTGTGACTACACACAGATAATCAGATCACTATCGGTGTATTTAGGGTCACTTCATTTTCTGTCCTGCCACCTGTCTGCATTTAAGTGTGGGCTCTTTTTTTTTGAACCCTCCCTGAAATAGTGCTCTGAAAGAAAGTTACTTCTCCAACATTTGGGTATTTATCTCCCTAATACCCAGAAGTGGAGTTGTAAAAAATGGATACCATTAGTCTTTCTCTTAACGATTGGAAGATAAACTAGGGAGGGTGTTTGCAGAATGAAATGAGCCTCCATGGACTGTGTGGCCTTTCTTGGTTTCTAATATTTTGCTTTGTATACACTATCCATCAAATCACCTCAGCCTCTAAATTGTACCTCCTGAAGTGAGACAGAAGTTATAGTGTTGTGCTGCAGTGTATCACTTTGCAAAACAGCAAGGGAAGTGCTGAAGAACCCTGGCACAGCAGCCCAGTCCTCTGCAGAGCTTTCCCCAACAGCCTTTTGTAGATGAACCCACAAGGCTTCCTCTAGTGCTGTGCTAAAGCTGAGCAGCAGCCCATGGGAAGTGTGACAGAAAGCATGACAGAAATGTAGAATACTGAGAATGGAGTCACAGAATGGAGTGGGCTGGAAATGATCTCTTAGGACCTCCTAGTCTAACAACCCCCCTGAAGCATGTTGACCACAGAATAGAAGCACAGAATGGTCTAGGTTGGAAGGGACCTCAAGGATCATCCAGTTCCAACCTCCCACCATAGGCAGGGACACCACCTACTAGAACAGGTAGCTCAAGGCCTCATCCAACCTAACTTTGAACACTTTCAGGGAGGGAGCAGCCACAACCTCCCTGGGCAACCTGTGCCAGTGTCTCACCACCCTCACTGCAAAGAACTTCTTCCTAACATCCAGTTTAAATCTCCCCTCTGCCAGTTTAAACCCATTACCCCTTGTCCTGTCATTACAAGACCTTGTGAATAGTCCCTCCCCAGCCCTCCTGTGGGCCCTCTTCAGATACTGGAAGGCTACTACAAGGTCTCCTCGAATCCTCATCTCCAGGCTGAAGAGTCCCAGCTCTCATAGCCTGTCCTCATAGCAGAGCTGCTGCAGCCCTCTGAGCGTCTTTGTGGCCTCCTCTAGACTCTCTCCAACAGTTCCATGTCCTTCTCATGTTGGGGACTCCAGAACTGCATACAGTACTCCAGGTGGAGTCTCATGAGAGCAGTGCAAAGGGGCAGAATCCCCTCCCTTGCCCTGCTGCCCACACTGCTCTTGCTGCAGCCCAGCACAGGGTTGCTGTCTGGGCTGCACTCACACTGCAGGCTCATGCTGAGCTTTTCATCAACCCAGACCCCCAGGTCCTTTTCCTCAGGGCTGCTCTCAGCCATTCCCCCCCCCCTCTGGATTTGTGCTTGGGACTGTGCTGACCCAGGGTAGTGTCCAGGCAGGTTTGGGATCTCTATAAAAGAAGACTCCACAACCTCCCTGAGAAGAACAACCACATCACTTGGCATATGCCTGGTCCCACCTCTTTCTTGCCTGTGTGTCTTGCTGTGGTGGTTTGAAGCTGGTACTCTAGCCTGACTCTCAATTATAAGCAAGAATAGGAACTTTCTGGAGATCTTCGAGTAAAAGCTAATTGAAGTACAGGGTTGGCTGCAGAAGAACAAAAATAGATAGATCTATATCACTCTATTGGATTGGTGACTGGGATACAGTTTGCTGCACAAACTACTCTTTTTCCTTTTCTCTTCTTTGCCCTGGCTGCTGGCTGGTGGTTTTTGCTTGGCTTTGCTGACCTTGGCTGGGATTCTTGTGATGGCTAAGTAGCAGTGCAGCTTTCTCTCTGTTTTCTCTCTCTTTTCCCTTGTAAGCTGTTTGCCTTTCCCTTGTCCAGGGGTGTGCAAATCAGTGCAGAAGGATCCTTGTATTGTTTCTGACTTGTAAATATATGTAAATATACCCTCTATATCTTTAGTGCCTTTCATACCACTTCTATTTAGTTCACCTTTGTAAATACAGCTTTCATTTTGCTTCCAAGTTCTGAGTCCCATTGGTAATTTACTCTAGGAGTGAATTCCAATTTGTTGGGGTCCAAATCCAAGCCACTACTCCTACCCATGTTGTTCAGTGTGCCACCTCACCTTCAAATCACTGCTTTAGAATTACTGAGCCAATAAGAACAAACAAATGTAAAGGGCTGTCAGATACCTCAGGTAAAATACTGTCAGGTACCACATGGGTTGCCCCAAGAGGTGGTAGATGCCCCGATCCTGGAAACATTCAATGGCAGGTTGGATGGAGCTTTGAGCAACTTTCTCTACTTGAAGATGTCTAAAAGGGACCTACAAGAAAGCTGGAGAGGGACTTGTTACAAAGGCTTTTAGTGACAGGATGAAAGGGAATGGCTTTAAGACAGAAGAGGGTACATTCAGACTGGATATTACGAAGGAATTCTTTACAGTGAGAGGAGTGAGATATGGGAACAGGTGGCCCAGGAAGGCTGTGGATGTCCCTTCCCTGAGGGTGTTCAAAGCCAGGTTGAATGGGGCTTTGAGCAACCTGCTGTAGTAGAATTTGTCCCTGCCCATGGTGAGGGTGTCTGAGCTAGGTGATATTTAGAGGTCCTTCCAACCCAAACCATCCTATGGTTCTGTGACTGTAAGCTTAACATCCTTACTGAATCCATTACTGAACTGCCACACTGAGTAAGCATTCAGTGGCTATGTAAAGGGGTGCCTTAAATCAGCTAATTGGAGGACAAATGGATAACATAGTGGCCTGAATGTTTCTCCTCTACTGCTGAAAGCAACACAAAACGTTCCAGAACATTCAAAAACATTCCACTGACAGATGTGGGGAATTTAGCACCCACAGTTTGCCACTTTGAGCTACCTTTGAGCATAAACTTTTCAGTCAAGTACTTAGTGAAAAAGGAATTAATATATTGTTACAACATTACCCTGGCAGAGGGATTGCACTAGATGATCTTTGAAGGTCCCTTCCAACCCAAAGTATTCAATGCTAAAGGAAAGCCAAAGCCATCCCACTACAGAAACTACACCATAGTTAAGACATGACTTATTTAGAAGTAAAGTTTAACAAAACAGGTGGAAATGACCTACATTTTTGGAACATTTCAACATTGTTTTCAGCAATTTCAAAGCTTCATTTTATCACCCATAGTTTCCATGTGCCACTTAAATAAGTTCTATATTCTCCCTTCTATTTTCTCTGCTTTTAAATAAGCTGCAAATAGAGTTTCCCTACAGTTACTTGACTTGTCTTTTGTTTGTAGTTCATATAACAGGAGAAGAAAACACTGAAAACACCAAGAATCTGGAACACGAGAAACATCAGAAGGTCTCAGAGCAGAAGTAACAGTAGGATCACAGATCACAGGCTCACAGGATGTTAGGGGTTGGAAGGGACCCAAGGAGGTCATCAAGTCCAAGCCCCCTGCCAGAGCAGGACAATGCTATCTAACACAAATCACACAGAAACACATCCAGACAGGCCAAGTCTCCAGAGAAGGAGACACCACAACCTCTCTGGGAAGCCTGTTCCAGTGCTCTGTGACCTTTACAGTAAAGAAGTTCCCCCTTGTGTTGCGGCAGAACGTCCTGTCCTGCAATTTACACCCATTGGTCCTTGTCCTATCCCAGGGAGCAGTGAGCAGAGCCTGTCCCCCCTTCCTGGCCAGCCTCCAGATACTTATGAACATCTATCAAATCCCCTTTAAGTCTTCTCTTCTCCAGACTAAACAGCCCCAGGTCCCTCAGCCTCTCCTCATAAGCCATGCCCTCCAGTCCACTCATCATCCTTGTAGCCCTCCCCTGGATCCTCTCCAGCAGATCCCTGTCCCTCTTAAAGTGGCAAGCCTAAAATTGAATGTAGTACTCAAGATGAGGTCTCAACAGGGCAGAGTAGAGGGGGAGGAGAACCTCCCTTGATCTGCTGGACACACTCTTCCTAATATACCCCAGGATCCCATCAGCCTTCTTGGCCACAAGGGCACATTGCTGTGCCATGGGAAATTTGTTATCCACCAGGACCCCCAGGTCCCTCTCCACAGGGCTGCTCTCCAGCAGATCACCTCCCAGCCTGTACTGCTGCAGTTTATTATTCCTTGAAAGGTGCAGGACTCTGCACCTGTCCTTGTTGAACCTCATTTGGTTCCTCTGTACCCAGCTCTCAGTCTGTCCAGGTCTCGCTGGGTGGCCGCACAGCCTTCGGCTGTTTAGGATCTAAACCTACAGCTTCTGAAATGACCAAACTCAAGATGTTGTGGCCACAAAACTTGACATATATGTATTTTAAAAGTTGCTTTTCTTTTACAGGAGTGAACTTTTGTGAGCCTCTTTTCTGAACTATAACAAGAGTTGAATCATGCCTCACCATATTTGTTCAATTCATTCCTGCATAGCGTCCTGCAGATGTGATGCAGGCATGGTCCAATTGCAGTTTTGATTGTCACAGGAAGATAACTAACAGATATTGTAGTGAAAGTTTAGCTTGCTTCTGTTTAGTAATATGAGATTCAATATCTGGAGCCCCCAACACAAGAGGGACATGGAACTGTTGGAGTGAGTCCAGAGCAGGGCCATGAAGATGCTCAGAGGGCTGCAGCAGCTCTGCTCTGAGCACAGGCTATGAGAGTTGGGGCTTTTCAGTCTGGAGAAGAGAAGCATTCAAGGAGACCTTATAATGGCCTTCCAATATCTGAAGGGGTCCTACAGGAAGGCTGGGGAAGGACCATTTACAAGGTCATGTAGTGACAGGACCAGGGCTAAAGGGTTTAAACTGGAAGAGGGGAGATTTAGACTAGATGTTAGGAGGAAGTTCTTTACAGTAAGGGTGGTGAGACACTGGAACGCATTAACCAGGGAGGTTCAAGGCCAGGCTGGATGAAGCCTTGAGCAACCTGCTCTAGTGGGAGGTGTCCCTGCCTATGGTGAGGGGTTGGAGCTGGATGATCCTTGAGGTCCCTTCCAACCTAGACCATTCTATGATTCTAATACAGCTTTTAGGTCAAGTAAAGTCACAACAGCATTAGAAAAGGTTTCGGGCCAACTTCTCCTACTGGTAGAAGGAAGATTATTTTACTCACTGTAAGAAAAAGTACCAAAAGGCTCACCAAGCCCTGGAACAGGCTGCCCAGAGCAGTGAAGAAATCAACATCTATGGAGGGGTTTACAGGACATGTAGATGCAGTGCTGAGGAACACGGTTTAGGGGCGACTTGGTAGTGCTGGGTTAATATACTTCATGATTGAAAGATCCCTTCCAGCTAAAACTCCTCTGTGATTCTGTCTTTGTAGAGCTCCTTCTTTCCTCTCAAACAAAACCATTAATGGTATCATCTTTTAAGTAGCATTAGGGAAAGGCAGTTTTCCACAGAGTGGTGTCCTGGATAGAGTTTACAAGTTCCTAGCACACTAAGTTTGATCAAGGACAACAAATAACAACACTATTACTTGGAGGATCCTGGTTTAATCATAGAATCAACCAGGTTGGAAGAGACCTCCAAGATCATCTAGTCCAACCTATCACCCAGCCCTATCCAATGAAGAGACTCAAAATGGCTTCACTGCATTCTGTCACCACAGTGGTTTCTGATGCTTCAGGACTGTTCACCTGAATACATTCTCCATAGAGCTTCAGGAATGGTGAAGAAAGATCCTCTGTCTACCCACCCATCTTCCGTTCTCCTTCAAGAAGTCAGAATCTGTGAGAAACTGAAGGACAATGGAGCAAGTTCCTTTATGTTTGATTTCAGTTTTCTTTCCTACAGATTCATTTGAGATGCAAGAAGGTTGGACTTTGCTTTGCCACAGTTGTTTCTTTTTGACAGCTCTGGGATAACCTGGACCAATTTATTCCTGATTATTATTATTTTATTTTTCTCTAGAGACAGTCAAATTTGTCTTATGATTTAAAGAGTCTTACAGTTCAGATCCTGAAATCACAAATTACAAGTGAGGAGAGCTCCTGAATGCTAATTTCTTCCTAAAGATTATGAGTTTGCCATTTTTTTTCCTAGAGAAAAAGAATAAACTATGAGAAAAATCACTCTTTAGAAATAGCAATAAAACTTTTCAGGCCAGAGAAAGAACTGAGCTCTGACAAGCCTCTCAAGCTGGATTCCAATTGTTCTTCTAGAAGAAATGTCCTATGCTCTTCTTCATCTTACTATCCAAATGATAAGTCAATCCTAATCAAAAAGTGCTTGACAGGATTTCCTGCTCTCCTCAAGTTTTCCCTTCCTCTCCAATTCTTACATGTAACCTCCAAACTTCTTTCACGTCCAGGACACCAACAGACAAGGAAAAAAAAAACAAACCCAAAACTACACCTGAAAACCTACCTCAGAGTCTCAGAAAGTAATTCTTTTCTCTCTCATTTTTCTTTCTTCCTTGACATTTTCCAAATGAATTTCCTGACATATGAATAAATTATTACTTGTCTCTAACCAGAAGTGAAAAGCATTAGGGGCTAGGTAGAGTCAGAGTATTTATTGTCATGAAGCACTGAACAATTTGATTCCAGAGGCTGGTAGTAAGGAGAGAAAGAGCCTGTAATTGTTCTAAGCATCAAGTTAACAGATGTGTGCACTACAGGCAGGAAGGTTACTCTCAGCAGTTGTCCCATTGCGGGAGGAGAAGGTCTGAAGAGAAGGAGCTGCACTGCCTAACAGTAAGCCTGCAGCGCACCCCATTAGTTACACAATGCAGTAGTTGGGATCAAAGATCTCTGCTGTGGAAAAAATAAATAAATAAAAAGGAAGCAAAACCACACTGCAAGCAGAGGATGAAAAGCAGAGGGGGAAAGAAGAAAAAGCAATCAACCCTCCAAACCCCAAGCTAATTAAACGCATTATTGAAAAGGCTCCATAGGAATGAGCAGTTGTACGTATCACAGCCATTAGCTGGGTTACCAGCAGTTGTTGCTTGCTGCACAGGGGATGCAAACATATTAGCAAATGGAAAATCCTGCAGCTTTTAAGAGTGGTTTGAATTCCTAGGGAGCTGCTTCTGCACACAGAGCTTTCTAGAGCCTCCATTTCTGCTTGTTACGGTGAGGCTCAGATAGAGAATCATAAAATCGTGTCGGTTGGAAACGACCTTTAAGATCATTGAGTCCAACTGTTCTCTACCAAGTCTGGTGCTAAACCGTGTCCCTTAGCACCAGTTCTCACAACTGGTGTTGCTGCTGGGGTGTGTGATCAATTCAGTGTGATAAAGCAGCTCAGAATGCAGGATAAAAGAGTTCAGACGTAGGAAAGCAGGCAAACACACAAAGAAACAAGTAAAGCCTGATGCCTGAAGTGTCCCCAGCACTTACTCGGGTGGGACTTGTAAATCTACAGGCCATTTTTTCAACTGCTGGAAAAACAAGCAGCTTAAACAAGGAACAAATCACTTCTAAACCCTTTTGCTAGTGCAGAATGTTAGATCCACAAGCTAATGTTCGGTCCAACCGAGACCAATTTCAGTGATAGATACTAAACCTAGAAACGTGCAGAAAATGAACAGGTACCCTGAAGCTCTAAAGGCTCCCCAGGGACAGTGCCTGGGCAGTGGTAGCCATTAGCATGTGTTGATGGAGGCAGGAGGCTGACAAGATGCAAGATTTATATCTACAGGAGTTAAATTCCTTCTTGAAAAGAGTGCAATAAACCTTCTTCCAGCCAGCAGACACATCCACCCTGCATGAAGAGAAGGTTATAAAATGGTCTCCTCACCTAATGGTTATTGCACTTTGTAGTAGCAATAACTGTCTTTGCTTTTTACTGAAGTAAAACTTGCTGCTTGCTCTTGTGGGGGCCTACAACTCGACCACACAAGGGTAGCTGTTTGAGGGAACACCTCAGTGCAGACATTCTTTGCTTCGTTGCCCTCCTCTGGACACATTCCAGTATCTCAACATCTCTCTTGAATTGAGGGGCCCAGAACTGGACACAGCACTCAAGGTGTGGCCTGACCAGTGCTGAGTACAGGGGCAGAATAACCTCCCTTGTCCTCCTGGCCACACTGTTCCTGATACAGGCCAGGATGCCATTGGCTCTCTTGGCCACTTGGGCACACTGCTGGCTCATCTTCAGCTACTATCTGCCAGCATCCCCAGGTCCCTTTCTGCCTGGCTGCTCTCCAGACATTCTGTCCCCAGCCTGTAGTGCTGCTTGGCGTTGTTGTGGCCAAAGTGCAGAACCCTGCACTTGGCCTTGTTAAATCTCATCCCCTTGGCCTCTGCCCACCCATCCAGCCTGTCCAGGTCCCTCTGCAGGGCTCTCCTACCTTCCAACAGCTCCACACCTGCTCCTAGCTTGGTGTCATCTGCAAACTTAATGATGCTGGACTCAATCCCCTCGTCCAGATCATCAATAAAGATATTGAACAGGACTGGGCCCAGCACTGATCCTTGGGGCACACCACTAGTGACAGCTGCCAACTGGATGTGGCACCATTCACCACCACTCTCTGGGCCCAGCCTTACAGCCAGTTCTTGACCCATATCAGAGTGAATCTGTCCAAGCCATGAGCTGCCAGCTTTGCCAGGAGTTTGTTCTGGCAGATGGTGTCCAAGGCTTTGCTGAAGTCCAGGTAGACTACATCTTTAATGGGATAGAGCAGGTGTTAGTGGGATAACTTAGAGAGAATTTCAGAGGAGGAAGCCAAATGACAGCGTCACTCATGGTCTGCCAGTCAGTGATCTGCTCATCCATGAGTGCATGGTTTTTGCTCTTCTAATCATGGTAGAATTCTGAGGTAAGAACAAAACTCCCTTTCAGACAAAGTTATGTAAAAAGCCCTGTAGTTAAATCATAGAATAGTTTGGGTTGTGAAGGACCTTTAAAGGTCACCTAGTCCAACCCCCAAATGTTACCTCAAATGATAAATATCACTGACTGCAGGCAAGGGAACATCTCCCTTGAATGAAATATGGGGTTCTTGCTTTCCCCTGCTCAATAAGGCAATGTGCCAAAGATCTTATTTGCAGGCACATCATTAAGTTCTGTACTCTTGGGTACCTCATTGGAAGCTGTTCTGTGTTAAGTTTATTTGGGGTGGAGGAAATGGTCTGGAAACCTGGCCCCAGGTGGGTAGGGAAACCTGGCCATTCCTGGGGGGAGGACCTCCCACGTCAGTTTACCCCACTCCCATTCCTGTCCACCACACTATTTAAGAGGCAGTCAAGTTCCTGTTTGCTCTTTTGCTCCTGTCTTTGCCTTTGCCACATCTCCTTGCTGCTTCTGGTCCTGATAACCACGTGGCTGCCTAACTGCATGGCCAACCCTGCTACCTCCTGCATCCAAGGACAATCATAGAATCATAGAATCAGCCTAAAGAACACCTGGTGCTGTGGCTACTCTTATGTGAGGGTTGGAAAAAAAACCCTTCCTCTCGATTTAAACCTGATTTAACTGATTCCTCCATGGCAATAGATTCAGAGATGAGCCACTTGTTTGCAGAAGCAGTAACAAACTCAGTCTGGGAAGGCAGAGCACAGAATCACAGGATTTCTCGGATTGGAAAAGGCCTTCTGTGCTAGTTTGAAGCTAGTTAGAATGTTTTGGTGAGAAGAACTAGATTACAGGCTGTGAAAGGAAAACAAGGGGGATGTCTACTTCACTCATAGGCTTGCTGAGATGTAGAAAAATAAAAGCAAAACATAGATAACACACTCTCACTTCTGCTGGGGATCTGGCTGAGCTGCATCTCTCTCTAGTCTCTTTGACTAATCCACTTTGTTTCCTAACCCCCCTAGCCAAACCTCCATTCTTCCTTGGGACTGGGGTGAGGTTGAGAGGGGTAGGGGGAAGGTGGAAGGGCAGTTGTGAGCCCCTCCTGGGGACTCAGATTTCTGGGAGGGCTGTTGTGTTTCTGTATTACCTTTTACCTTGTATATTTCTGTCTATAACTGTATATACTGTAAATATCTGCCTGTATATTGTGCTAGCTGTAAATATAAGCTTCATTCATATTTCCAGAGCTGGCTGAGTCTAACCTGGGTGATTTCTAAAGTGTGGGGGGCAGGTAACATCCAAACCATCACACCTTCAAGCTCATCGAGTGCAATCCAATCATTAGTTCCACACTGACAAGTCCTTGACTACACCAAATCCCTCAGCACAACATCTAATCACTATGAATTGCTCTGGTGGGAAAGGATCACCTGGATCAGCCAGTCCAACCTTCATCCCAGCATCCTTCATCACTAGAGCATAGCCTCAAGTGCCACATCCACTCTCCTTTTAAACACCTCCAGGGGTGATGACTCCACCACCTCCCTGGGCAGCCTGTGCCAGTGCCTGACCACCCCCTCAGTAAAGAACTTCCTCCCAACTTTTTTGTAAGGAACACCTTTTTGTAAGGAAGAATTCTACCACATCTCAATTCACAATCAAATTAAAACCTGTCTTGTTTCTCCTAACACCAGTTTTAACCTAGACTTCAGAATCTGTGGTGTACTTCAAACATATGCAGAATCTCTGAGCTGCAAACTGTCCAGCATGTATTTTCCTTGCTGATTTTTGGCCTTTAGCACCAAAGTGACCTTACAACACAAACCAAACCCCAGTATGCAGCAGCACTGTTCCCCAGCAAGTCACCTCAGCTGTACCCAAGTGAGTTAATCAGGGCTGAGCTATGAATTTAAATGGTGCTTTTCATGATTTCCTCCCCGTAGATGGATTGTCAATAAGAAACAGATCTCACTGAATCTTGTTAGCTTGACATTTCCTGGGGAGGAAAAAAAGCTGCTTAAAAAAGCAAGCAGAAATGCTTTATTGGGAGAAATCCTGCCTGGTGCAGGAGGGTTTGCTCAGGAAAAAAAACCACAGCTTTCTCTCATTATCAGCCAAGGGACAGCAGAGAGAATAGGAACTGGCTGAGTTTCAAGCAGAAACTGAATCCTACCTGCTTGGGGGTGGCCGGGCAGCAAGCCCCCGCTGCCGGCACGCTGCTCTGTGTGAAAATTGGCTCTCCCAAAATGAAATTTTCCAAGTGCTTTCAAGTCCCATTAGCTTTCAACGAGGTTTAAATTGCTAAGTGACTGAGGTGCACCGAGGAATTTTATCTATAGCTCCCACGAGACTGCCCCCTGCTTTGGCTGGCTTTCGACAGCAGCTCCGCTGATACTTAGAGGAGGCAGCATTAGATCTTGCCCAGGATGAAGGAGAGGAGAATTTTGCCATGTGTGCTCTCCCATCTCATTCTAAATCTAAAAAGGATATAAGAAGAATTTGACTTGTAACATGTTGTTTGCAGTGTATGCTAATGAAACACAGCCCTGCTGGTTTGTGGAATATAGAAACATGGAATTACTTTGGTTGGAAAAGACTTTTCAGATCAAGTCCAACCATCATCTAACTGTCAGTTCTGGTGGTAAACCATGTCCCTCAGCACCACATCTCTGTGCCTTTATAAACACCTCCAGGGATGGCAACTTAACCAGCTTCCTGGACAGTCTGTTTCAGGCCATGACAAGCTGTTCAACGAGCAAGTTTCACCAAATATCTCATCTAAGCCTCCCTGGCATAACTTGAGGTTGTTTCCTTTTGTCCCATCACTTGCTGCTATGGAGAAGAGACCAACACCACCTTGCTCCAATTTCTGCTCAGGGAGTTGAAGAAAATGAGAAGGTCTCTCCTGAACCTCCTTTTCTCCAGGCTAAACAATGCCAGTTCCCTCAGCTGCTCCTCACAAACCCTGTTCTCCAGGCACTTCAGCAGCTTTGTTGCTCTGCTCTAGACCAACTCCAACACCTCAATGCCATTCTTGTGCCGAGGGACTCAAAACTGAACCCAGGACTCAAGGTATGCCCTCACTAGTGCTGACTACAGGGGCAACAATCACTGCTCTGGTCCTGTTGGCTACACTATTCCTGATCCAAGCCAGGATGCTGTTTGCCTTCTTGGAGATCTGGTCACAATGCTGTCTCATGTTCATCTGGATTTGGACCGACACCTTTAAAGCCTTTTCTGCCAAGCAGTTTGCAGCTACTCTGCCCCAAGTCTGGGGCATTTAGGGGGTCATTTTGACCTAATTGCAGGATCCAGCACTTGGCCCTGGTTGAACCCCATACAATTGGCTTCAGCCCACCAGTCCAGGTCCCTCTGTGGAGCCTTCCTATCCTCAAGCAAATCAAGGCTCCCTCCCCTAGTGTCTCACAGCTAGCTATTACAAACCCCACTTCATTCCAAACTCCCAGTTTAATATAGAGATGCTAAAAACCACATATCCTTTGAGTACTGCCAACATTGATTATTCCAGCAAATGATTTCTTTAATATTGCTCTTTCACAAAACTGGATAATCACTTTGAGATGTATATATATTTTTTTTCCCTTAAGTGTGTGTATATAGATGTACCCATCAACTGGATCACTTCTCCTACTGTCATCTCCTCTGACCCTATTCTGCAGGGATTCTGTGCATAACCAGGAAGTTTCATGGGGATGTGGCATTTATGCTTTGGATTTTCATAGAAGCACAGAACTGTTGAGGCTGGAAGAGAACTTTGAGATCAAGTCCAACAGCTCACCTTAAACTCTCTGCTAAACCTCTCTCACTAAACCATGTCCCTCAGCACCACATCCATGCGGTTTTTAAAGACCTCTAGGGATGAGGACTCCACCATAGAATCACAGAATCAACCAGGTTGGAAGAGACCTCCAAGATCATCCAGTCCAACCTAGCACCCAGTCCTAGCCAGTCAACTAGACCATGGCACTAAGTGCCTCAGCCAGGCTTTGATTCAACACCTCCAGGGACGGTGACTCCACCACCTCCCTGGGCAGCCCATTCCAATGCCAATCACTCTCTCTGCCAACAACTTCCTTCTAACATCCAGCCTAGACCTCCCCTGGCACACCTTGAGACTGTGTCCCCTTGTTCTGTTGCTGCCTGCCTGGCAAGAGGCATTCAAGGCCTCTGATCATCTTTGTGTCCCTCCTCTAGACCCTTTCCAACAGATCCACATGCCACCTCCCAGGTCACTCACCCTGTCCCTGCTCCATATTAGTATTTCCACCACATTCTAAGAGCAATTTATCAATTATACTTTCAAATCTGAACCCAGATTTTATTTGTTCACTCCTGGCAGGGGCTGTTTAAGATGATTTCCCAACACTACAGCTAACTTTCCATCTCATAAAGTGTCACATCTGCATTGACTGACATTTCTCCACGGCAACATTTACAATTCTAGCTCAGTTTGTTGTGTGTTGACAAAATAAAATGTAAATGTCACACCATTTCCCCCCAAAATAAAGAGGCAATCCCCCTAACACTTTTTGGTTACTCCCAGAAGTTCTGCAGAATGGCAGAGGAGGAGATGTCAGCAACAGAGGTGGTCCAAATTTATTCAGATGGCCTGAGATCAGGCAGGGCTGAAGGCAGCTTAAAGCTGTCTACACAGTTCTACTGGTCACATACAGAATCATAGAGCTGCTTTGGTTGGAAAAGACCTTTCAGATGATCAAATCCAACTCATCAAGTTAACCACTAAAACGTGTTCCTCAGTACCACATCTACATGGCTTTTCAGTCCCTCTAGGGACTGGGACTCCAGCACTTCCCTGGGCAGCCTGCCCCAGGGCTTGACAAGCCTTTTGAGGAAGAAGTTGTTATTAATATCCAACCTAAACCTTCCCTGGTGCAACTTGAGGCCAATTTCTCTTTCCTAATCTTCTGTCACTTGAGAGAAGCAACATAAGGGAGTTGTAGAGAGTGAGGTGTCCCCTCAGTCTCCTTTTCTCTAGGCTAAACAACCCCAGTTCCCTCAGTCACTCCTCACAAGACTCATGGTCCAAACCCTTCACCAGCTTTGTTGCCCTTCTCAGGACACACTCCAGCATCTCAGTGTCCCAAAACTGAACCCAGTATTTGAAGTGTGGCATCAGCAATGCTGAGTACAGAGAGACAATCAAGTCACTGGTCCTGCTGGCCACACTTTTGCTGATCCAAGCTGGGATGCTGCTGGCCAACCTTGCCCACCTGGTCAAGAATGCTGATTCTCCTTTTCTTAAATGTAGGAAATCACAACCAAACCCCAATAAACCAGTCTAGAAGTTCCTCTCTGTACCCTACAGATATTTAAGTGATTAATTACAGTCAAGCAGATCAGGACAATGGTAGGTGACTCACCTGAGAAAGTGAGATACAAGTCAAATTGATTCAGTTAGACTTGATGATCCTATAGATCCTTTCCAACCTTAACGATTCTATGATTCTATAAGACCAAGTAGCAGCCTAAGGTATTTTTCTCTATCTGAGTTCACAGTGCTCACAGTTTGAACCTGAATTGCCTTTGTAAAAGCAGCACACAGAAAACTTCAGTTTAGAATCAATGTTTTTCAAGAAGAAAGCTGATTTAGCTTGAGTGCTGTGTCCAGTTCTGGGCCCTTCAATGCAAGAGAGATGTTGAGGTGCTGGAAGGTGTCCAGAGAAGGGTGACAAAGCTGGTGAGGGGCCTGGAACACAGCCCTGTGAGAAGAGGCTGAGGGAGCTGGGGGTGTGCAGCCTGGAGAAGAGGAGGCTCAAGGGGGACCTCCTTGTTGTCTACAACTGCCTGAAGGGAGGCTGTAGCCAGGTGGGGTTGGTCTCTTCTGCCAGGCAAGCAGCAACAGAATAAAGGGACACAGTCTCAAATTGTGCCTGGGGAGGTCTAGGCTGGATGTTAGGAGGCAGTTGTTGGCAGAGAGAGTGATTGGCATTAGAATGGGCTGCCCAGGGAGGTGGTGGAGTCACCGTCCCTGGAGGTGTTGAAGCAAAGACTGGATGAGACATTTAGTGCCGTGGTCTAGTTGACTGGATAGGGCTGGGTGCTAGGTTGGCCTGGATGATCTTGGAGGTTGCTTCCAACCTGCTTGATTCTATGATTCTTCTCAGTAAAAGTGATTTGCATCATGGAAGTACTGATACCTGTTAATCACTCATTCTAAATTGTCCATCTGAGTTTGGGAAGACTCACAGATCCCACATTTGTTTTGCAGAAAACATGCTGCCTGTAGTATCTGCTACTCAAAAAATCTTAGGTAATTGACTTCTTGGACTGGGTTCTACATATCAGCTTGTAAAGCAGAATCAATTCTGATGATGGATGAGAAGATGAAGATCATTTTATCCCCTTCAGTAGAAGGTTCCTCAGGGAATGGACAAAAGAAGCTAATTACTCTTTCCAATTTCTCCTTTCTATTTTCATGTTGAGTCAATCATAACCATCAGGATGTAATAAAATCATCACTATTCTCTGGCTTAAAAAGATGAGTTCATTTTGGCTACTTCCTTCTTTCATTTTTCCCCAAGGTCCTGGTTGTGAGGGAACGTTGCCATGCCCTCCAGTCTCCTAATCATCCTTGTAGCCCTCCCGTGGACCCTCTCCAGCAGATCCCTGTCCCTCTTAAACTGGCGAGCCTAAAATTGAATGCAGTACTCAAGATGAGGTCTCAGCAGGGCAGAGTAGAGGGGGAGGAGAACCTCCTTTGATCTGCTGGACACACTCTTCTTAATACACCCCAAGATCCTATTGGCCTTCTTGGCCACAGGGGCACATTGCTGTGCCATGGTTAATTTGTTATCCACCAGGACCCCCAGGTCCCTCTCCACAGGGCTGCTCTCCAGCAGATCACCTCCCAGCCTGTACTGCTGCAGTTTATTATTCCTCTCCAGATGCAGGACTCTGCACTTGTCCTTGTTGAACCTCATTTCATTCCTCTGTGCCCAGCTCTCAGTCTGTCCAGGTCTTGCTGGGTGGCCACACAGCCTTCAGCTGTATCAGCCAAGCCTTCCAGTTTGGTGTCATCAGCAAACTTGCTGAGCAGACTCTGTCTGTCTGTCCCCTCATCAATGTCAATTGATGAAGATGTTGAACAGGACTGGACCCAGCACTGATCCTTGGGGGATTCCACTGGATACAGCTCTCCAGCAGGACCTAGCACCATTGATTACTACTCTTTGAACTATCTTTCAACCAGTTCCTAACCCACCTCACTGCCTGCTCTTCCATCCCACACTTCCTGAGCTTGTTCACTAGGATGCCATGGGAGACAGTGTCAAAGGCCTGGCTAAGGTCAAGGTAGACTACATCCACTGCTCTCCCTGAATCTACCAATTCAGTTATGGCATCATGTATATGTGTTAGGAAATCATTCTGACTACGTGCAGGAATGACAGCATCTATAAAGCTGAACTATTGCATGGAACTATCTCCCTTTGTTGTTTTGCAACTCTCCCTGAAGTCATTCCAAGTGTGAATTTTCATCTGGGAGCTAAAACCACGGCAGCCAAAGTTTCTCTGTAGGGATAAGTGTGGAAGTTCCACACTGCTCTATCTCTGACAACTTTCTGCAACATAAAAACAACCACCAAAAAGAAAAGAAAAAAAGGACAAAAAAGAAAGCATGCCAAGAAAGTTAAGAGTGTTATTATTCAAAGCAATATTTCTGCTTCAGATGCCTGAAAGGAACCTTCCAGTTTGAAAGAAAATGTATTTTTGTTTCTGAAAGCCCTTATTAACATGTTCACACAACATATACAGTGGTGTGTGGAAGAAAAAAAGACATATTTTGCAGAAAAGAGAAGGAATCTGAAAGGGGTTATTATGGTGGCAAGTTTATGCTGCTCTACTGAAGGCAGTAAACATTTCCATTCTAAATATTTATTGTTTCAGGACTTTAAAACTCCTTCTGGCTGAAACTTGGCTTGACGTCTGTCTTCATAACCAGCAATACCCAAAGTGAAACATTTCAGCATTTGCTTTGTAGCTGCATGCAGACAAAAAGAGGTTGAAAGGCTGTGCTGGGCTTTTATACCTAAACCACAGAATCATACAATCAAGCAGGTTGGAAGCAACCTCCAGGATCATCCAGGCCAACCTAGCACCCAGCCCTAGCCAGTCAACTAGACCATGGCATTAAGTGCCTCAGCCAGGCTTTGCTTCAACACCTCCAGGGATGGTGCCTCCACCACCTCCCTGGGCAGCCCATTCCAATGCCAATCACTCTCACTGGCAACAACTTCCTCCTAACATCCAGCCTAGACCTCCCCTGGCACAACTTGAGACTGTGTCCCCTTGTTCTATTGCTGCTTGCCTGGCAGAAGAGGCCAACCCCACCTGGCTACAACCTCCCTTCAGGTAGTTGTAAAAAAAAAGCTGCTTTATTTTCAAGAATAACTTTTTGCAGTCATTGAGACATGTTCTGAAGTGCTTCCACAAATCATTTTCAAATAGATTCATAGAATTGTTTTGGTTAGAAAGACTTTAAAGATCACCAAGTCAAATAATTGGTTCAGCTCTGCCAGGTCACCACTGAATCATCACAGTATCACCAAGGTTGGAAGAGACTTCACAGATCATCAAGTCCAACCCTTTACCACAGAGCCCAAGGCTAGACCATGGCACCAAGTGCCACGTCCAATCCTGCCTTGAACTGCCCCAGAGACGGCGACTCCACCACCTCGCCACATCTACATGGCTTTTAAATCACTCCAGGGATGGAGACTTCACCACTGCCCTGGGCAGCCTGTTCCAGGGCTTGACAAGCCTTTCACAAAAGAAATTTTTCCTAATGTCCAACCTAAATCTCCTCTGGTACAACTTGAGGCCATTTCTTCTTACCCTATCACTTGTTACCTGGGAGAAAAGACTGACCTAAATCTTCTTTCAGGCAGTTGTAGAGAGTGAGAAGGTCTCAGCATCCCTTCCTCCAGGATGAACATCTCTGGTCCTCTCAGCCACTCCTATCCTCCAGACCCTTCACCATCTTTCTTGCCCTTGTCTGAACAGACTTCAGCACCTTATAGTCCTTGAGCACACAGTAGAGCATATGTAGAGCTCTGTATGGTCCTTGGAGTGAGAGGTCCTAAACTGAATCTGGTATTTGAGGTGTGGCCTCACCAGTGCTGAGTACAGGGTAGTCACTGCCCTGGTCATACTATTGCTGATCCAAGCCAGCATGCTGCTGCTCTTCTTGGCCACTTGAGCACACATTGGCTCATCTTCAGGTGGTTATCAATGGTGTTGATAGCATGAAACAGTGTGTTTAGCTACCATACAGATATTTGACCTAACATTGCCATTAAATGACCTGGTTAAAAAGAACTGATTACCTAACTCATGGCAAGAAAGAAATCAATAAATGGAACAAGAGTACAAATTCTGCTATCAGGCAGAAAGGGTCCTGGGGGAACTGGTAGATAATAGGCTGAAGATGAGCCAGCAGTGTGCCCAGGTGGCCAAGAAAGCCAAGGGCAGCCTGGCCTGGATCAGGAACAGTGTGGCAGTAGGACAAGGGAGGTTTTTCTTCCCCGGTACTCAGCACTGGTCAGGCCACACCTTGAGTACTGTGTCCAGTTCTGGGCCCCTCAATTCAAGAGAGATATTGAGGTGCTGGAACATGTCCAGAGAAGGGCAACAAAGCTGCTGAGGGGCCTGGAACACAAACCCTATGAGGAAGGGCTGAGGGAGCTGGGGGTGTGCAGCCTGCAGAAGAGGAGGCTCAGGGGTGATCTCGTTGCTGTCTACAACTACCTGAAGGGAGGCTGTGGCCAGGTGGTTGAGTTGGCCTCTTCTCTCAGGCAAACAGCAACAGAACAAGGGGGCACAGTCTCAAGTTGTGCCAGGGGAAGTCTAGGTTGGATGTTAGGAGGAAGTTGTTGTCAGAGAGAGTGATTGGCATTGGAATGGGCTGCCCAGGGAGGTGGTGGAGGCACCGTCCCTGGAGGTGTTGAAGCAAAGCCTGGCTGAGGCACTTAGTGCCATGGTCTAGTTGACTGGCTAGGGCTGGGTGCTAGGTCGGACTGGATGATCTTGGAGGTCTCTTCCTATCTGCTTGATTCTATGGTTTTATAATTCTATTTTTCCTTCCTTTTCTTTCACTTTTTCATTTTCCTTTTTCTTAAAAAAAAAGAAGGAATTCTATCCATGGGAACCAGGGTTACATAAAACAGCCCAGAGAGTGTTAGACTGCAGCAGCTTGCTGGCTCTGCACGACCCCATGCGCTGGCTGCAGAAGAGGGACTCTTTTTAATCATGGTGACTCAGGTGTGGATCCCATCTGTTGATGCCAGTTAGAGCAGATCACCAGAAGTCTTCATTAGCTGCAGTTTCAGTCTACCACTGGCATTAGGCTTATCACATAAAGGGAGATTGATGTTAATCATAGAAATGAACTGGCACACTCTTGAAATGGAAGTAAAACCTGGTTGCTTTTTTTTTTTTGGGATGATTAGTTGAGAAAGCCTCAATTACATAAGCCTTTTCAAAAAAGTATTCCTTCCCCTAATTCAATTTAGCAGCAGGATGGTATGAATGCCAAGGTGGAGAGATGCCTGTCTCTGTCAAACTCTGGTTAGTATGGGAGACAGAAACACTTTAATAAACAGGTGATTATGCAGCTCCCAGCTCTGTTAAAAGCAGATTGGAAGTCTATTACAAACTGATTAAATTTGCCACTTCTTCCCTTCAAACAATTATATTTGCTCATTAACACTTGGTATGTTGAATGCTGCTTAAGAAGAACATCAGAAAATTAAATATCAATCATTCTGCCTCCTCAGAGATTTTGGGCTGACTCAACATAATGACATCTTCCTTCAAAGAACAATAGGCTTGAGCTCCTGAGATAGCTACGGTGGAGGAGAAATGGGAGAAGGGGGAAAGTTATTTAAAGAGTGATGTAAAGTAGACAGCAAAGGAACTACATGAGCAGCTCAACTGTTGGGCTGCATTGATCACAGAATTATAGAATGGTTCAGGTTGGAGGAAACCTTAAAGATCATCTAGTTCCACCCACCCTGCCATGGGCAGAGACACCTCCAGGCTTGGAGACACAATCATTCTAGCAGGGTCTGTCCTGATAGGACAAGGGGTAATGATTTTAAATAAAAAGGGGGAGGTTTAGACTAGCTAGAAGGAAGGAATGTCACCACTGAGAGGGGGAGACATGGACAGAGGTCATACAGGTGGTAGATGCTCCAGCTTCATTGCTCTCCTCAGCACTTGCTCCAGCACATCCATATCCCTCTGGTAATGAGGTGCCCAAAACTGAACACAATACCCGAGGTGTGGTCTCGGTAAAGCAGAGTCCAAGGGGACAATCACTTCCCTGCTCCTGCTGGACACAGCATTTCTAATCCCAGCCAGGATGCCATTGGCTTTCTTTGCCATCTGGGCACTCTGCCTGCTCATATTGAATTGTTTGCCTATTACAACCCTCAGGTCCCTTTCAGCTGGGCAGCTTTCCAGCCACACTGCCTCAGGCTTGTAGCATTGCTTGGGGTTGTTGTGGCCCAAGTGCAAGACCTGGCACGTGCCTTGTCAAAGCTCATGCCATTAACATTGGCCCATCCATCCAACCTAGAGGCTCCCTACTCTCCTGCAGATCAACACTGCCACCCAACTTGGTGTCATCTGCAAACTTACTGCTGCCACACTCTGTGTCTGCATCAAGGTCATCAATAAAGATATTAAACAGAAGTGGTCCCAACACTGAGCCCTGAGGAATACCACTTGTGATCAGCTGCCAGCTGGATTTAACTTTTCAGTTCTGAGCTGGACCAAAAAATAAACGGGAATGCATCAGAATGGGCAGATAAAGTCTTTGGGGACAAGTTAAAAACATGGAGATTAATTTGGGTGCTGGCTAAGGATTAAGTCCTTGTTCACAAGCAGACTTTTAAATGACAAACTGCAGAATTGTCTCTCTAGATCCTTTTGCAAGTGTAGTATCTTTGGGCCTTCCATCACAATTTGTTAACTGAAGTGCTTTGGCATTTTAAGGACCTGATGCCTGATCATCACTGAACAATTATCATCCATTTCCATGACACATCTCTGAATATTATGCTGAATATCTGTTTCTACCATGACTTATTCCTATTTTTTTCAGGAGTAGCAACACATAGAGCAACCTCTGCCAAAACACACAGATTTTGCTTTTTTGACCCAAACCCTAGCTGAACACAAAGGTAAAGGATGGCTTACTTGACAGACCAGGAAATGAGATAATAATTCAGTTGGGTCCTTTGTACCTAAGTGATTGAGCCTGCTCTGCCCTGGATATTGACTGTGGCAAGAACCCGTATCAAAGAGTATAAAGTGTAATCCAAGTGACAAAACCTTTTAACATCATATAACCAACAATAAAGGGTAATAAACTTACCTTGTGTAGCAATGTAGTGATTTGGTCTATGATAGCCCTGAAAGAAATTGAACAAAACAAAAAAAAAGAGGAAAAAAAAGAAATGTAAGTATGATAAACCTTGGCTATGTTGCTGTGAAATTTCATTTAAGGTATTATTCAGTGAAAATCACAATGGCAGAGATAATGTATTAGATTAAAAAGTTCTTTTCACTGAGGGTAGTGCAAAGGAGAAGCAGAACAAAAAGAAACAAAACAACCCAAATGTGTTTTCTGCAAGACACTTAAGCTTCAGCTCTGTACATTAGGGGACAGCAGTAATATGTTCTTTCAGTCCCTTGTTGGCTTTGTTGCAAATGAACAGTGTGAAACCCTCTCTAGCACTTGCAGTTAATGGCATCAGATGCTTACAGAGACTGAGCTGTATCTCCAAGCTACTGAGTGCAAAGCCAATTCCCACCCCCATCCCCCCCCCTTTTTTTTTTGACAGCTAAAGAATGCTGGATGTGCATCCAGAAGGGGAGGTGCTCACTCTGTCTGCTGTGGTTTGTTACCTGTGGAGGGTAAAAAGGGTGAATTCTTTGACTAAATGGTTTGGTGCAAAGACATCTGTTCACATCTAAATGGGATGAGCACACACCAATTCTGTTTCTCTCTGATGACAAGAACAGCTTAAGTTGGCCATGCTATAAAGACTTAATACCCTATGGATTCTTTGTGGCACTGAATAGGCTGCTGATAGGGAACAGTGCCATTTAGGAAGGACACGCAACTCTTGGAGTGAGTCCAGAGGAGGCCACAGAGATGCTCCGAGGGCTGCAGCAGCTCTGCTATGAGGACAGGCTGAGAGAATTGAAGCTCTTCAGCTTGCAGAAGAGAAGGCTTCAAGGAGACCTTGGAGTAGCTTTCCAATATCTGAAGGGAGCCTACAGGAGGGCTGAGGAGGGGCTGTTTACAAGGTCTTGTAATGACAGGTTGAGGAGTAATGAGTTTAAACTGGAAGAGGGGAGATTTAAACTGGATGTTAGGAAGAAGTTATTTCTAGTGAGGGTGGTGAGACACTGGGACAGTTGCCGAGGGAGATTGTGCCTACTCCCTCCCTGAAGGTGTTCAAGGCCAGGTTGGATGAGGCCTTGAGCTACCTGTTCTAGAGGGAGGTGTCCCTGCTTATGGTGGGGATTTGGAACTGGATGAGCTTTGAGGTCCCTTCCAACCTAAACCATTTGATGACTCTATGGTTTTGATAGTATTTGAGCTTCTGATGTGATGGGAGGGCCACTAAAAGTTTAGATCACACACTCAGTTGATAAACTCAGTTCTGTCAGTGTTAATCTTTTGATAATGGTTTTCAGTCACCAACAGGAGGAACTTAGAGCTGCAGCTTGCATGCCATTACAATTTCTTTGTAGAAGAGCAAGCAATGCAGGGTGGGAAACAACCAAAACAGCTGAAGACATCTTGATCATTACAAGAAGAACAAGAATAGCAGACTTGGTTCCTTTACTGGGGAGTCTATAAACCAAGAAGTGCTCAGATAGTCACACAGTTACTTTATTTTTCCCCTGCCATGTGTTATCTAATATCCCTAGTAGCTGGGATTGAATGTTGCTGTTTTCCAGTGAAAAAAACCCACATGGGACAAAAATACAGCATAACCATTTTGCCTCTGCTTTTTCTGAGGGAATGTCCTGGTTTCTGTGATGGTGATGTCCCTCATGAACAGCTTTATTCTGGCAACTGTCCTAATAGGATCACAGAACGGTCTGGGTTGGAATGGACCTCCAAAGGCCATCTAATCCAACCCCATGCAGTGAGCAGGGACATATTTCATAAGATCAGGTTGCTCAGAGCCCTCTTGAGCCTCACTTTGAATATCTCCAAGGATGGAGCATCAAATATCTTCTGGGCAACCTTTTCCAGCGTTCCACTACCCTCATTGTAAAGAGTTTGTCTCTAACATTGTATCTAAATCTATTCTTCTCTACAGCCATTGTCCCTCATCGTATCACTACAGACCTTAGTAAACAGGGTCCTGGAACGTGTCCAGAGAAAGGTGACGAAGCTGGTGAGAGGCCTGGAGCACAGCCCTGTGAGGAGAGGCTGAGGGAGCTGGGGGTGTGCAGCCTGCAGAAGAGGAGGCTCAGGGCAGACCTCATTGCTGTCTACAACTATCTGAAGGGACATTATAGCCAGGTGGCGGTTGGTCTCTTCTGCCAGGCAAACAACAACAGAACAAGGGGACACAGTCTCACGCTGTGCCAGGCAAGGTCTAGGCTGGATGTTAGGAGGAAGTTGTTGGCAGAGAGAGTGATTGGCATTGGAATGGGCTGCCCAGGGAGGTGGCGGAGTCGCTGTCCCTGGAGGTGTTGAAGAAAAGCCTGGCTGAGGCACTTAGTGCCATGGTCTAGTTGACTGGATAGGACTGGGTGCTAGGTTGGCCTGGATGATCTTGGAAGTCTCTTCCACCGTGCTTGATTCTATGATTCTTGTACTGGCATGAGTAAATCTGCAGCTGCTTCTGTAGCAGAAAACAGGTATTTCAAATGGAAACCTGATTTGGAAGATTATAAACAACAAAATAAAATTGTTTTGTGATAGAGTTATGTTTGCAACATGTCTGAAGTCCTCCAAGCTTTGAGATCCTGCTGAGGATGTGGGAGAGAATTTTTTGGTTCTCAGACACTGTTTCTTTCAAGACCACAATCTCTTCATTCCTTTGTATTTCCATAAGGGAAAAAAACCAGATTGCTGTGTAGCTGTCTCACGTAGCTATCACATTACATCAGACTGTATGGTCCAAGTCCTCATTCTTCACCATCTTTTAATATTTTGGAGTCAGATCAAAATCTGACACACACTAGTAGCCTAAGAATGAGAACAACCCTCGATGCTGGAGAAAATGTGAAAGCAAATTCAAATCTAGGATCACAGTGTGAGCTTCCTACATTATTTCATGTGTGATTATTCCCTTCAGAGTTTAGAGGGATATGTAACAGGCTCCAGACATTTGATGCTGTCAACATCCATCATGTTGGCAATAAGAAGTGTTTCAGACTCATGAGTACAAGGTGTGGCAGATCTGGGAGGCACAGGGAGCCAGGGTCATATTCCTGGGACAGGGCTTGTTGTCAAATCATTCCCATCTCCTGAACAGCCACAGCTCCTCCTGGACATTGCAAAATGGAACACAGAAGCTTTCACCTCAACATGAGGAGAAACTTCTTTATGGTCAGGATGATGGAGTCCTGGAGCAGGCTGCCCAGAGAGGTTATGGAGTCTCCTTCTCTGGAGACTATCAAAACCTGCCTGGATGCATTCCTGTGTGAACTACCCTAGGAGGTCCTGCTTTGGTGGGGGGTTGGACTGGATGATCTCTGGAGGTCCCTTCCAAGCACTAAGGTTCTGTGGTATGTGCCTTTACCTCTTGGTGAGTGTGTTATTCTTTCTAAAAGCAAGGGGCTGAGCAGAAATGTAAGCATAACTGAATTCTTAAACATGCTGATAAAAAACAATGGAAGGAGATCTCTTCAGAGCATTACAACTTCACACTGCTGCAATGGAAGCACCTACTCTTTTTCTATAGATCTAGGTCTTCAAGGAGAAAAAAACATCAGTTGCATTCCTGTTTCAGCTATAAACTGTGACACCATCTTTTAAAGACTACACTTCCGAACAAGAAATCTTTATCAGGCAGAGATTGCTACGAAGAAACACTTGTTTGCCACAGCCTAGCATCCAGCACCCATGTTAAGCAGCAAGATTATTACCTTTGCCATCCAGAGATACCTGGCTTTAGATACTATTGACTTTCTAATGATTTCCAATCCTACTTTCGAGTTCATTCTGTCAACCAAAACCACCTTGTCTCCTAAAGAATTTATTCTAATGTAAAACATTAAGTTAACACGCTGCAGGATGAACAAAGAAGCCACCTTCAATAATTAAACAGCTTACATATTTAATGAAATGTCTTGCTTGCATTAGAGGCACTGGTTAACAGCTGCAGAACGTACTTTGAAGGCGACTTAAAAGTGCAGAGATGACAAGAGATTGCAAATCTCTGCATTAGGCATTACAGAGTTTTGTCACATTAATATGCAAGCAGCTTTCTTTTAAATGTGGAATGATGCCAAGCTGTTGACAGAAAGTGAAAATAATGTTTTGTTAGCCCACAGAAGCACCAGCAGGCAAAGTAGCCATACAGTGGTGCTGGCAAGGTTTCAATCTGGTGGCAGTTAGAGGAGAGAGTCCTTTCATTTGCTGATTGACAAAACCTTTCAGGCTCTTTTTTTGTTTCTCATTTGTTATTACCCTTCAGTGTACACCTGGCTTCCAAAGATAGCACCTACCAACAATGTTTAGTAGCTGATATTAGCTGTGATGCCTATTAGAGACTGTGACTAAAGTGAGAATAAGCAGAGCTGAACACAAGGTTAGGTTTGCTGACTACGCCGGCATACGCACATCGATATAATTCCCATTGATGTAATCCGAACTCGTCTCTCCTTCAATGGGCTGCAGCCTCACTCGGGAGTGATCATCTGAAACAGCAACAATGGAGAGGAAAAAAAAAGTCATTAGAGGCATATCCAGTAACAAAACTTCCATCAAAGTATTACTTTGAAGTCAAAGAAAACTCCTCAGCTTTTGCAACTTGATGCTTGGCTTTAGCACCGTAGAACCTTTAGGGTTACTGAGTCTGACCATTAACCTAAGACCACTATGGCCATTAAACTGTGTCTCAAAGTGCCATATTCACTCATTTCTTGAACAGCTCTAGGGATGGCGACTCCACCACCTCCTTGGGCAACCTATTCCTATGTCTGAAGACCCTTTCAGTCAAGAAATTTTTTCTAACATCCAGTCTAAACCTCCTTTGTCACAATTTCAGGCCATCTCCTCTTCTGTCACCTGATACTAAGGAGAACAGACCAACCCCCACCTCACTACAACCTCTTTTCAGGGAGCTGTAGACAGCAATGAGATTTCCCCTCAGCCTCTCTTCCCAGTTTCTTCAGCCACTCCTCAGAGCACTTATTTTCCAGACCTTTCACCACGTTGTCTGCAAACCCAGCATATCTACACTTAATCCTCATTTCAGTCATTTAGATGGTTCAAATCCATTCTGATTTTCAGACTGAACACCTTAAATATTTCCAATGTGAAATCCCTTGTAGTTATGTGAGGACTTTTTGCCTTGACACCCTCCCCTTCTGTCAATAAAATACATGACATTACGTTGTCAAAAGTTTAGCCTTTGGGAAATGCTAAATGCTGTGATTCTGCACTGCTCAAAGTAAGTCAAAGTCATTCTAGAAGGCAAAATTACCACCTCACAGTTTGTGGAGAAAGCTCATTATGCTTTCATCAAGGGGGAAAGCAAAATGAAGCAATGACAAAACCCAAGCAGTCAGATGATGGTTTTGCCACTGAATTTTGCTCCACTGTGGCCATCCATATCAACCCAGAAGGATGCAAACGTTTTTCTGATCCAAACCACCACTGCATGAGTTCTTTTCTTGTCAGCTGCCTCATTTCCTTTATGACACCACAGCAGTGACTCAGAAGTGCTGGAGGCTAGCCCAGGGATGTGGTGAAGTCACCACCTCTGGAGGTGTTCAAAAGGTGTGCAGATATGACACTTGAGGCCTTGGTTTACTGGACATGGTGATACTGGGTTGATGATTGAACTTACGATCTTTGAGGTGTTGAAGAAAAGCCTGGCTGAGGCACTTAGTGCCATGGTCTAGTTGACTGGCTAGGGCTGGGTGCTAGGTTGGACTGGATGATCTTGGAAGTCTCTTCCAACCTGGTTGATTCTATGATCCTATGAGGTCTTTTCCAACTTAGTGATTCTATGTTCTAAATGACAGAATCACAGAAACATTCAGGTTGGTAAAGCCCCTCAGGATCACCAAGTCCAACCCATATCCCTACTCTACCAGGTTCACCCTAAACCATATCCCCACACAGATGTGCCCTTAGAATGAACCTCTGCATGCTGCTGAGGCTGATATTTTTGTTGAGACTTTATTTACTGCTCTTGATTCTCGTGGTTCAAAACCAACAAAACACAATGGCTTTTCCAGAACGCTGCACAAGTTGTTGAAACAAATTGAGGGCATGATCTCAAGGATGGAGTGTTAGTAAACAGCCACTTCACTGATGCATTGTTTACAAGTTACTCCTGCTAATTAGATACCTGTATATTATTGTGTTTGAATGCTCCTTGCTAGCTGAGCTAATATTACTTGCAGCTGCTCATAAACCTTTGTGACTATTATGGTTCTGTTGCAAATGTAAATAAGCATTGAAACACTTGAAACTTGCCATCCTTGTTCTAAACAAACCCCCAAACTCTGACTCCTAAAAACCTTCTAAAAGATAATGAATGGATGAAGGAACATCGAGTGGCTTATCCACCCAACTTCATCTTCAGCAGCATAATATTGGTCCACATTATAGGGGAAGATGGAGAGGGCAAGTGGTTCTTACAGTGATATTGCTTTGAGATTACAAGTGGAGAGGTTTGCAAATGGTTGAGTAGGGAAGAAAGAGGCAGATTCTTTATTTCACACTCTTCCATGCTCCGTGGCACTAGAAATCTCAGAGCCTCATGAAGAAAGACTGGGAGACCTGAGGCTGTTTAGCCTGGAGTGATTTGCCATTGGAATGGGCTGCCCAAGGAGGTGGTGCAGTCACTGTCCCTGGAGAAAAGCCTGGCTGAGGCACTTAGTGCCATGGTCTGGTTGACTGGCCAGGGCTGGGTGCTAGGTTGGACTGAATGATCTTGAGGTCTTTTCCAACCTGCTTGATTCTGATATCTTTTCTTCACCTTTCCTTGTGGTTTGATATTTTTTCATTTACTCCTTCCTTTCATTGCAATAATTCTTGCTTCAGACTGGGCAAAACTACAGAAGCTGCATCACACCTATAGTTTCAAACAGTATTTTTTTCTCCTATACATCTTTTCTAGCACTGCATTCTCTATCTCAGGGAATTCTGGAGGTAATGGACTGCTCAATCCCATTTATTTGCAGTGATGCCCCTTTTTTATTGCTTTGACAACTCTACTTAACTCCTCACTGCATGGCAACACTTCTTAATTTGCAAAACCAAAATCTTCAGTCAACAAGAAATAAATGTTCCTGGGTCTATGCCTTTGCTTATGGCAAGTAGATTTAAACCTAAGTGGTACACAAGCCATATATTCCTCCAAAATAGATGTTGGTTGGGAAAAGCCTTTAAGATCCTGGTATCCAGCCACTAACCCACCACTGCCATGTGTTGACTCTTAAATAGGCTCTAGGTTAACTCTCTAGAATTTTAGGGTATTTTTTTTTTCCTTTATATTTCAACTGCCTTTGACATTTTTTTTTTGCAGCTTTTAAACTCTTTCTTTTCCAGGTAATTGCTATTTTGATACCCTTCTATTAGGAGATCAAACTTAACTTTGCACTGATCACTCAAGCTTTCAAAATGATGTCAGAATCCAGTTGCCTTTGTAGAAAATGGTAATAGATGATGAATATAAGCATTACCTACAGCATGTATATGCCAGCCCACAGACTGTGATCTCTAATGAGCCCCAGGAGCAGCTGGTTGATGAACATGTCTGGCCAATGACCCTTTCTTGGGACGTGCCTTGCTGCTGCTTTGCAAATCAAGCCATTTATAGATGCCTCACCTGAAATCTTTAGCTGCTTTTAAAAGCTGTGATCGATAGCATCTTCTCGTTTGGTCGATATTGACTTAAGCTTTTACCTAAATACAGAACCCCTCCCATTCCAAAATTGCTTCCAATTTTGATTCCACTAAAGATTCTAGCAAGATGCTCCCAAAATCTATGCATAACTCCACGCATTTATGGCAGAAACAGATTTTTTTCTTAGCTCAAAAGTGATTTTTTTGGTTGATTGGTGCCAGTTTTTGCTCCTAATGAGAAAACACACAACTCTCATTGGAATGCCATCCAGAGGGACCTGGACAAGCTTGAGAAGTAGGCTTGTGTGAAACACATGAGGTTCAGCAAGGCCAAGAGCAAGGTCCTATGCCTGAGGCACAGCAATCTGTGGTATCAGTACAAGCGGGGGAGATGAAGAGGTTGAGAGTAGCCCTGAGGAGAAGGACTTGAGGGTGCCAATGGGTGAAAAACTGGGTATGAGCTGGCAATTGCATTCACAGCCTAGAAGCCAGCTCTGTCCTCGGCTGCATCCCCAAACAGCATGGGCAGCAGGTGGAAGGAGGGGATTCTGCCCCTCTGCTTCACTCCTGAGACCTCACTTGCAGTCTTGAGTCCAGCTCTGAAGCCCTCAGCACAGGAGAGAAATGGAACTGTTTGAATGGGCCAGTGACAGTCATGAAAATGGTCAGGGGCTGGAAGCTCTCTGCTGAGGCCAGGCTGAGAGTGGGGCTTTTCAGCCTGGAGGAGAGAATGCTCTAGGGAGACCTCCTTGTGCCTTTTCTGTACTTAAAGGAGCTGCTAAGAAAGATGAGGACATACTTTTTAGCAGGGGCTGTTGTAACAGGACAAAGGGCTGTTGGTTTTGAACTAAAAGGGAGATTCAGACTAGAGAGAAAGAAACATTTTACACTGAGGGTTGTGAGACACTGTCCTGGGTTGCATGTTAAAAGCCCCATCCCTGGAACCATTCCAGGTCAGGTTGTCTGGGGCTCTAAGCAACCTGATCTAGCCCAAGATGTCTCTGCTGAGTGCAAGGTTGTTGGAATGACAACCTTTGTAAGGTCCTTTTCCACCCAATCCATTTCATGAAAAAAAAAAAAAAAAAAAAAAAAAAACCACCACAGCTAACAACTCGCAGGAGACCTTCAGGATAGCAGACATGGTTCGAACTAGGTCCAAGCTGTATAATACTTGTAAAACTGTGGGCACCCAAACAGAGCCCACCTGTAGGAGTACAGGCGTCCAGACGTCTGGATGTGAGGAGTGCTGGAGCCTGGCACTCGACACAGGCAATGGCTGCATTAGGTGTGAGCAGATTGATTGTCTGCTTACCCTGGTGGCTGAACTCAAGGGAGAGGTGGAACGACTGAAGGCTGAAAGGGAAGGTACAAAAGAGCAACATGCTCTGCAGTCCCCCTTGCCAGAGGGAGACGAACAGAGCAACCAAGAAGAATGGATGCAGGTGCCTGCCAGAAGGGGCAAGGGAAAACCCTTCCAGCCATCTTCACATCCCCAGCTGCCCTTACATAACAGATATAGGGCACTAGAGGTTGAGGATGAGGTGATCCTGGAGCAGGCAGAAGCATCACCAGCTGGGAGGGCAACTCAGTTGCCCCCTCGCATCAGAACAAGTACCCAGAAGAAAAAGAGGAGGGTAATTGTTATTGGTGATTCCCTTCTGCAGGGAACAGAGGGCCCCATATGCCGACCAGACCCCTTCCACAGGGAGGTCTGCTGCCTCCCTGGAGCCCAGGTCAGGGATGTTACCAGGAGGCTGCCTACTGTAGTGCAGCCCTCTGATTACTATCCCTTATTAGTTATACAGGCAGGGAATGATGAGATTAATAACAGAGGGCTAAAAGCTATCAAAAGGGACTTTAAGACACTGGGGAAAGCAGTTGAGGGAGCAGGGGCACAGGTAATCTTTTCATCTATACCCTTAGTCACAGACTGGAATACAGAGAAGAATAGGAAAGCATATTTGATGAACAAGTGGCTCAGAGGTTGGTGCATCCAACATAACTTTGGATTCTTTGATATTGGGGAACTTCATCTTGCCACAGGTCTGCAATCAGCAGATGGGACACAACTATCACAGAAGGGGAGAAGGACCCTGGCACATGAGCTGGCTGGGCTTGTTGAGAGGGCTTTAAACTAGAATGGAAGGGGGAGGGGGTTAAACATGACAGCACCAGAGATAAATCAAAGGGAATTGAGGAAGGTAGGCTAGAGCTAGGAGTAAAAGCAGCAGCCCAGCTGAAGTGCATGTACACTAATGCACGCAGTATGGGTAACAAACAAGAGGAGCTGGAAGCTCTGGTGCTGGAGGGAAACTATGATATTGTCGCCATCACTGAAACATGGTGGGATGGCTCACATGATTGGTGTGCTGTAATCAATGGCTACAGACTCTTCAGGAGAGACAGGCAAGGGAGAAAGGGCGGGGGAGTGGCTCTGTATATTAGGGATGCTCTGGATGTCATGGAGGTAGAAATCAGGGATGATCAAGTTGAGTCATTATGGGTGAGACTTAAGGCGAAGGCCAACAAGGCTGATATCCTGGTTGGAGTCTGTTACAGACCACCCAACCAGGAAGAAGAGGTTGATTTATTACTCTTTAAGCAACTGGAGGCTGCCTCAAGATCACCTGCCCTTGTTCTGGTGGGCGACTTTAACCTACCAGACATCTGCTGGGACTTAAACACTGCAGAGAAGAAGCAGTCTAGAAGGTTTCTGCAATGTGTGGAAGACAACTTCCTATCCCAGCTGTTACGTGAGCCTACCAGGGGGGCAGCCCTGCTTGACCTGCTGCTCACAAATAGAGAGGGGCTGGTAGGGGATGTGGTGGTTGGAGGCTGCCTGGGGTCCAGTGACCATGAAATTATAGAGTTTTCAATACGTGGAGAAACCAGGAGGGGCATCAACAGAACCTCCACACTGGACTTCCGAAGGGCAGACTTCAGCCTATTTAAGGAACTAATTCAGAAAGTTCCTTGGGAAATAGCCCTTAGAAACAAAGGGGTCCAGGAAGGTTGGACCTGCTTCAAGAAAGAACTCCTGAAGGCACAGGAGCAGGCAGTGCCACTGAGCCGGAAGATGAGCCGACGAGGGAGGCAGCCAGGCTGGATGGGCAGGGAGCTGCTGAAGGAATTAAAGATTAAAAAGAGAGTGTATCACCTTTGGAAAAGAGGGGAGGTGTCCCAGGAGAAGTTCAAGGAGGTTGCTAGGTCTTGTAGAGGAAAAATTAGAGAGGCAAAAGCCCACTTGGAGCTCAGGCTGGCCACAGCTGCCAAGGAAAATAAAAAGTGTTTCTTTAAATATATGAATAGCAAGAGAAGGGCCAAGGACAACCTCCAGTCCTTGTTAGATAGAGAGGGGAATAGAGTGACAAAGGATGAGGAAAAGGCAGAGGTGCTTAACACCTTCTTTGCCTCAATCTTCACTAGTGGGACAGGTTGTCTCCAGGACAGCTGGACTCCTGAAGTGGTGGATGGAGTCAGGGACCAGTACAGTCCCCCTCTAATCCATGAGGAAGCAGTAAGGGATCTGCTAAGTCACTTGGATCCTCACAAGTCCATGGGACCGGATGGGATCCACCCTAGGGTGCTGAGAGAGCTGGCAGCTGAGCTGGCCAAGCCACTCTCCATCATTTATCAGCAGTCCTGGCTCACTGGAGAGGTCCCTGAAGACTGGAAGCTGGCCAATGTGATTCCCATACACAAGAAGGGTCGTAAGGAGGAGCCAGAAAACTACAGACCTGTGAGCCTGACCTCAGTGCCAGGCAAGGTCATGGAACAGGTCATCTTGGGTGCCATCACAAAGCACCTACAGGATAGCCAAGGGATCAGGCCCAGCCAGCATGGGTTTAGGAAGGGCAGGTCCTGCCTCACCAACCTGATCTCCTTTTATGATCAGGTTACCCGCCTGGTGAATGTGGGGAAGGCTGTGGATGTAGTCTACTTGGACTTCAGCAAAGCCTTTGACACTGTCTGCCACAAGAAGCTCCTAGCCAAGCTGGCAGCTCATGGTTTGGACAGATTCACTCTGTGCTGGATCAAGAACTGGCTGGATGGCAGAGCTCAGAGAGTGGTGGTGAATGGTGCCACGTCCAGTTGGCAGCCAGTCACAAGTGGTGTTCCCCAAGGATCAGTGCTGGGCCCAGTCCTGTTCAATATCTTTATTGATGATCTGGACGAGGGCATTGAGTCCAGCATCAGTAAGTTTGCAGATGACACCAAGCTAGGAGCAGGTGTTGATCTGTTGGAAGGTAGGAGAGCCCTGCAGAGGGACCTGGACAGGCTGGATGGGTGGGCAGAGGCCAATGAGATGAGATTTAACAAGGCCAAGTGCAGGGTTCTGCACTTTGGCCACAATAACCCCAAGCAGCGCTATAGGCTGGGGACTGAGTGGCTGGAGAGCAGCCAGGAGGAAAGGGACCTGGGGGTACTGATAGATAGTAAGCTGAAGATGAGCCAGCAGTGTGCCCAGGTGGCCAAGAGAGCCAATGGCATCCTGGCCTGCATCAGGAACAGTGTGGCCAGTAGGACAAGGGAGGTTATTCTTCCCCTGTACTCAGCACTGGTCAGGCCACACCTTGAGTACTGTGTCCAGTTCTGGGCCCCTCAATTCAAGAAAGATGTTGAGGTACTGGAACATGTCCAGAGAAGGGCAACGAAGCTGGTGAGGGGCCTGGAACACAAATCCTATGAGGAGAGGTTGAGAGAACTGGGCCTGTTTAGCCTGGAGAAGAGGAGGCTCAGGGGTGATCTTATTACTGTCTACAACTACCTGAAGGGACATTGTAGCCAGGTGGGGGTTGGCCTCTTCTCCCAGGTAACCAGCAATAGAACAAGGGGACACAGTCTCAAGTTGTGCCAGGGTAGGTATAGGCTGGATGTTAGGAAGAAGTTTTTCACAGAGAGAGTGATTTCCCATTGGAATGGGCTGCCCAGGGAGGTGGTGGAGGCACCGTCCCTGGGGGTCTTCAAGAAAAGACTGGCTGAGGCACTCAGTGCCATGGTCTGGTTGACTGGCTAGGGCTGGGTGATAGGTTGGACTGGATGATCTTTGAGGTCTCTTCCAACCTGGTTGATTCTATGATTCTATGATTCTATGATTCTATGATTTGAAGAAGACAAAGCTTTCTGTGTTCAGTACAGAAGGATGATGACTTCTGTGGGTGACTGAGCTGTAATCATGACTCAGTTTGTTGACAGAGTGGGTCACAAGCTGTAGCCACTTTCGTGGGGTGGGAAGAGCATGCCTGTAGCCAATTAAATGCACATCACTTGGGGAATGTAAAGCATATTGCCACTTTGACAAGCTCCTGCAGTGCTGGCCACTTGGTGCTATTGTTTTAGTTCCCTCAGAGTACAATAATGTGCACAAAGGCAATAATGTACAAAGAGTATCTTGGGGAAAATGTAAACAAAGAGGATAAATGGATAGAAAAAAAATTACATTAACTGCTTAACAGAAAAAAAAACCCAACAAAGCCAAACACTTCATTATGCTCAATGGCATCTGAGCTGTCATACAGTTTTGTCTTTAAGCACAGCATAAAAAGGCAACTCATTCAAATCACAGAATCCTGGAATTGGTTGGCTTGGAAAAGACCTTTAAGATCACCAAGTCCAACTAAACCAAAACTATCTCCTATGAGGACAGACTGAAAGAGTTGGGGCTGTTCAGGCTGGAGAAGAGGAGGCTCCCAGATGACCTTCTTGTGGCCTTCCAGGATCTGAAGGGGGCCTACAGAAAAGCTGGGGAGGGACTTTTTAGGATATCAGGGAGTGACAGCACGAGGGGGCATGGAGTGAATCTGGAGATGGGTAGGTTCAGCCTGAACATGAGGAAATTGTTCAGCATGAGAGTGATGAAAGCCTGGAATGGGCTGCCCAGGGAGGTGGCTGAGGCCTTATCCCTGGAGGTGTTTAAGGACAGGCTGGATGTGTCTCTGGCCAGCCTGATGTAGGGTAGGGTGTCCATGCCCATGACAGGGGGGTTGGAACTAGATCATAGAATCAAGCAGGTTGGAAGAGACCTCCAAGATCATCCAGTCCAACCTAGCACCCAGCCCTATCCAGTGCCTCATCCAGTGCCTGCACTAAGTGCCTCATCCAGTGCCTGCACTAAGTGCCTCATCCAGGCTTTTCTTGAACACCTCCAGGGATGGTGACTCCACCACCTCCCTGGGCAGCCCATTGCAGTCCCTTCCAACCCTGACTGATTCTATGATTCTATCTGGGACAAGTTTTCAGAAATGGATTTCTAAAGTGATATTCTCATGGTCTGAGAGAAGTGATTATCTATCCAGCAGAAAACCACATAAACCAAAGTGCTCTCTGCCCCACTGCATACAGGTATTTAACAGATGACAAACCATGGGCAGTTTCAGCCTCTTTTAAGGTCCTGCCTTTAAGTCTAAACAGCCACATAAATAGGAAGTGTTACTGAGAACAACTCCACCTGACTTTGCTTTGCTAAATACTGAGGACACTCAGAATAAATCGAGACCCAAATGACCTGAGTTACATTTGCCCTCTCAGAAAGCCTTCAGTATCACTTGTAATTGCCACTGAGTTGTGGATTTCATACCTTTTCCTTGTTTTCCCTTGGGTACCCATCACTTCATTTATCTTGTGCATACAGCACTGGTAATCTATTTTCTCCAACCAAAGGATAAGTGTAAGGCAATGCAGTGAGGCCTGTGAGAACATGTGCTGTGAGAAGCAGCTGAGGGAACTGGAATTGTTCAGTCTGGAGAAGAGGACACTGAGGCTCCTTCTCAGCCTGATGGCTCTCTACAACTCCCTGAAGGTAGGTTGGAGTGAAGTGGTGCCTAGTCTCTACTCCCTGGTGGCAAGCAACAGGACTAGAGGAAATGGATGCAAACTGCCACAGAGGAGGTTTAGGCTGGGTATTAAGAAACAGTTCTTCACTGAAAGGGTTCTCACACATTGGAATGGTCTGTCCAAGACAGACCAGCCCTAGAGGTGTTTAAGCACTGTGTGGACCTGGCACTTGGGGACATGGTTTAGTGTTGACCCTTCAGTGTCAGAGATAAGGTTGGATTGGATGATCTTTGAGGGTCTCTTCCAACTGGATGTTTTCTGTGACTCTGTGGTGTTTAAGAACATGGTTTAGTGTTGCCTCTGCAGTGCTGTGTTAGAGGTTGGACTGGATGATCCTGAAGATCCCTTCCAGCCCCTGACATTGGGTGATTCTGTGATTAAATGTGAATGGATAGGGCTGAGTGCTAGGTTGGACTGGATGATCTTGGAGATCTCTTCCAACCTGGTTGATTCTATGATTCTTTCAACCAAATCAATGCTTTGATCTATAATTCTATTTCTTTGCTCCCATCTATCCATGGCTCTCTGGCTGGCTGGTAGAAACACATACTTTTCATATCTTAAACTTATCTCTTGAAGGAGCAACCAGGGAAGGGATCTTTTCCTACAGATGATCCCTGGGAACTCACTGCTTCAGTGCAACTGCACCAGTGTGTAAATAAGAATATAATTTTACTGCTCATGTGCAGCATCTCTTGGTACAATGTTTTGCAGTCTCACAAATCATGTTAGCATCTCCTCAGGTTATTTGATTGTTAGGATATCCAATCTTTCTCAAGCTTGGCATTTTAAAGTAAAACATATGGATTCTCACTCTTTTTTTCCCTTTAAGAATCTGCCTTAGAGGCATGAAGAGGGTAAGTCAGGAGAGCTGTCACTGTCATAACAAAATACTTACATAGCAGTGCTGTCCACCCTACTATGTCATAGAATCATTGAAATGTTGGGTTGAAAGGGACCTTAAAGATCATCTAATTCCAACCCCTCTGCCATGGGCAGGAACACAATCCACTAGACCAGGTTGCTCAAGGCCCTGGCCTTGAACAGCTCCAGGGAGGGGGCAATAAGCATGACCCAGTATCAAGGTATGTGGATGGACACATTTTTGTTAGCATGCCAGAAGCAGTTTGGGAACTGTAGAGCTGAATACTAAAGATCTTTCTCCCTCAGCCAAACACTGGCAACAGAGTGGAAGGTATACAGAAGGTCAGTTGAGGAAACACATAAAATCTGACAGTTTTCTCCAAAAAAAACCCAAAAACCAATCAACCATAACCCCCCCCCAAAAAAACTCATCTTCCTTCACTTTTATCTTCTTAATAAGAGACAAGGAATATAAAGCTGATGAAGCTGGTGGCCATTCTTACCCAGCCCTAAAGGGAAGTTAACACAGTGCACAATTATGTTGCCAACACTTACATGCAATGATATTCCCATATCTATTTTTCATTCTGTTCTCGTCTTTCTTAGCTGAATCCCATGGTGCAGACTGTCCTTCAAAGAAGCTCTACAAATGGAAAGAAAGTGACATTAAGAACAACATGCAGCAGTAGTTAGCTTATGGATAAAACCAAGGGGAAGACAGACAGTACTTGTAGGTATTGTTGTTGAATTGTCACTTAAATGATTCTTTTGCTGAGTGAAAATGTGAGTCTCCTGTTTAAATGCTCTTGGCAAAGAGCCACAGAGATTACCTGTTTTAGATATTACCCAAAATTTGACATGAGATTATCTGTGTAACAGCAAGAAGAATTATTTGGATGTGAAGTGCTAATAAATCTTTCCAAAGCTGCATTCTTTCATAGACTCATAGAATCAACCAGGTTGGAAGAGACCTCTGAGATCATCCAGTCCAACCTAGCACCCAGCTCTATCCAGTCAACTAGACCATGACACCAGGTGTCTCATCCAGTCTTTTCTTGAACACCTCCAGGGATGGTGACTCCACCACCTCCCTGGGCAGCTCATTCCAATGGGAAATCACTCCCTCCGTGAAGAACTTCCTCCTAACATCCAGCCTATTCAGTGCCAGCATTTCTGCTATCCAGTTTCTCCACATGGTTTGTAAAATCATAGACTCACAGAATGGCTTTGGTTGGAAGGGACTTTTTAAGGTCATCTAGACAACTCTCTGTAGTCAGCACGGACATCAGCAACTAGAGCAGGTTGCTCGGAGATCTATAAAACCTGACCTATAATGTTTCTAGATGTTAGGAGGAAGTTCTTCACAGAGGGAATGATTTCCCATTGGAATGGGCTGCCCAGGGAGGTGGTGGAGTCACCATCCCTGGAGGTCTTCAAGAAAAGCCTGGCTGAGGCACTCAGTGCCATGGTCTAGTTGACTGGACAGGGCTGGGTGCTAGGTTGGACTGGATGAGCTTGGAGGTCTCTTCCAACCTGGTTGATTCTATGATTCTATGATAGAGATGGGCCTTCTACCAGAGGATCACAGGATGTCAGGGGTTGGAAGGAACCCAAAGAGATCATTGAGACCATCTCTCTGGGCAACCTGCAACAGGGTCTCACCACCCTTAGTGTAGAAGAATTCTCCCTTCTCCAGTAAAACCCTCTCTCTTTCAGTTTAAAACCATCACTCCTTGTCCTGCTGCAACAGGAACTACTAAAAAGACTCTCATACACTCATGAAGATGAAGGACCTTCCTCATCAGATTTGGGATTGCTCCACTATTTGAGTGCAGAATTACACACTGTATTAACAAGCATTACCATTCAGGTAGTTCTTGAATGTTTTCCTTGTGGATCTAACTTATACAGGCATTAAAAAAAGCCCACTTGGATTCTACAAGCATGTATGTGGGGTTTGCTATCACACCGCCAAGATGACTGTGAGATGTTCTGTCAGATAATACAAATGTGACTGTATAAAAGATATAATCTAATATTCACCCAAACTCTCTGCTATAATTAACACATTTAATGTAGATGAGAAAGATGAAGGTGTTAAAATATATATATTTAGTACCTTAATAAAACACATAAAATGCCAAGAAAGCAGCAAGCAGATTGTTATGCCCTAACTGACTTGTGCATTCTGTGGTCTAATAGAGCATCTCCACATACATATTGTATCTTTAAGTCACTTGATTTTGATGCACTTTACCACATCATGGAGGGTAGGAGAGCCCTGCAGAGGGACCTTGACAGGCTGGCTGGATGGGCAGAGGCCAAGGGGATGAGATTGAACAAGGCCAAGTGCAGGGTTCTGCACTTTGGCCACAACAACCCCAAGCAGTGCTACAGGCTGGGGACAGAGTGGCTGGAGAGCAACCAGGAAGAAAGTGACCTGGGGGTACTGGTAGATAATAGCTGAACATGAGCCAGAAGTGTGCCCAGGTGGCCAAGAGAGCCAATGGCATCCTGGCCTGGATCAGGAGCAGTGTGGCCAGCAGGACAAGGGAGGTTATTCTGCCTCTGTACTCAGCACTGGTCAGGCCACACCTTGAGTGCTGTGTCCAGTTCTGGGCTCCTCAATTCCAGAGAGATGTTGAGATATTGGAATGTATCTTGTCCAAAACTATTTAGTTGTCAAACAAACCTGTGGATTTGTATCAGGACAATATCTGGTCCTAACTCCCACTTGGATATTTCTACTAGAATTAATTTGTAGATTAAATCTTTTGGTCCATGATTTAATTTTCAGGCAGCAGCAGCTCAAACTGGCTAAACCCCAAATTATACAGGGAAAACACTGGGAAGTTTGGATCTTCTGCAAGACCTCAGTGCATTCTGATCAGTTTTAAAGACAAATAAACTGGTCTATTAACTGGACTACCATTAGTGCCCCTTGTCATAACACCTGAAATGGGTTGTTGTGCAACTCTCCACAATTTCCATTGTCAAGGAGCATAAAAATCGAAATCAATCCCTGATCTCATGCTGAAGTCAGTGGAACTCAGGGACATTCAATGCCTAAAATGAAATCACTTTTAAGTTCACCAGAGAGCTGATTTTCAACTTAAAACCTATTAAGAGAAATTGGTTTGTCCTTAATCGTGGCACAGTACTGTTGGTCACAGCTCTGAGAAACACTGATTCCTGCCAAGGTACAGAAGTGGAACCCTCTAAATCCTACAATGATTTACAGCATTGTGGCTGTTTGCCACAAAAGGCATCAATCATTATCTGATTATGTATCTGCCAACAGCATCTAAAGCAAGCACGCAAGCCCCCCTGCCTGCACACCAAACTCCAGAGCACTCCTAGGTCAGGGTGAGCGGAATGAGCCAGACTGAACTGCACATGGAACTGGTCTCCATGGGCAAAGACCTATGTCTCTGTTTCTTATTGCCCTCTACAACTGCCTAAAAGGAGGTTGTAGTGAGGCTGGAGCTGGTCTCTTCTGAATTACTAATGATAGGACATGGTGAAATGGCCTCAAGTTGCATCAGGGGAGGTTTAGGTTGGATGTTTGGAGGAAGTTCTTTACTGAGCAGGTGGTCAGGCACTGGCACAGGCTGCCCAGGGAGGTGGTGGAGTTGCCATTCCTGGAGGTGTTTAAAAGGAGAGTGGATGTGGCACTTGAGGCTAAGGTCTAATGATGAAGGATGCTGGGATGAAGGTCGGACTGGCTGTTCCTGGTGGTCCTTACCCATCATAGTGATTCATAGAGATTAGATGTGCTGAAGGATTTGGTTTAGTCAAGGACTTGTCAGTGTGAAACTAATGATTGGACTCAATGAGCTTGGAGGTGTTTTCCAATCTAAGAAATTCTGTGATTCTTCCAAAGTTCACACTTGGAAGGGGGGTTGGTCTCTTCTCTCAGGCAACCAGCGACAGAACAAGAGGACACAGTCTCAAGCTGTGACAGGGGAGGATTAGGCTAGATGTCAGGAAGAAGATTTGCCATTGGAATGGGCTGCCCAGGGAGGTGATGGAGTCACTGTCCCTGGAGGTGTTTAAAAAGAGATTGGATGAGGCACTTAGTGCCACGGTTTAATTGGAAGCTGTTAGGTTAGACTTGATGATCTTGAAGGTTTTTTCCCAACCTGGTTAGTTCTGTGATTAATTCTTAGACAGCTTTGGGTGATGAACAAAACAAACACAGGTAAAGGCAAAATGATGATGACCAAAATAAACACAGGTAAAGACAAAATGGAGATGGAAATGTTCAGCAGCAAAGCTCCAAAGGTAGAACAGACTGATCATTCATCTGATCTAAAACTCGACCTGCTTATCTTAAACACTGGTCCAAGCTGCTCAGAGAGGTGGTAGATGCCCCAACCACAGAAGACTTCCAGATCAGGTTGAATGTGGCTCTAAACAACCTGCTCTAGTTGCAATGTCCTTGCTGACTACAGAAGGGTTGGACTAGGTGATCTTTAAAGGTCTTTTCCAAGCCAAACCATTCAAGGATCTTCCCCAGGATTTTGGTTTGCAGATAGCTAGATAGACTAGAGAGAATTCTCAGTTGCTTACAGTCCTTCTGCTAGAGACCAGTCCACAGGACTGATCCATAAACCCAGTGAGGGGTTTTGGATTGAATTCAGTCACCATTACAAGTCTTGCTAGTACAGATCCCAAGCATATGCCTGGAAATACAGAGAACTCAAATACATTCTTAGGGATTTCTCTCTGTCCCACTAATGAACTTGTACAAAATTGATTTAAACCAATCAATTAAAGTAAATCTCAGGAGACAAGAGGGAAAGATTTATGCAGTATTGGATTCAGGGAAGACAGAGTGATTGGAGCAGCTTGTCTGCTTCTCATCTGCTAATGTGTGGGTTCAATTTCTCCCACCTCTTTGGAACTTCTGAAAACAATGATAAGCTTAATGAGCCTTACAGATAAAATATCTCCTAATAATGTATCTGCTACGTAGATAATTCTGTCCTTTAGAATAAATATGTATCAGACCTCACACAGCAAAGAAAACTGGGAGACAGATTTATGTCTCCTGCTGCTGCAGCTCGACTTTGTTGTCTTTATTAAAAATGTATTCTAGAAAAAGAACTCCAGATATATGCTTTTGCTTTGGATCTTTATCAATAAGCTAGTGAAAAACAGTGGAAAAAAATAGATGGAATTAATGTAGATCCATATTTCATAGAATCAACCAGGTTGGAAGAGACCTCCAAGATCATCCAGTCCAACCTATCACCCAGCCCTAACCAATCAACCAGACCACGGCACTAAGTGCCTCAGCCAGGCTTTGCTTCAACACCTCCAGGCACGGTGACTCCACCACCTCCCCAGGCAGCCCATTCCAATGCCAATCACTCTCTCTGGCAAAAACTTCCTCCTAATATCCAGCCTGTACTTTACCTGGCACAACTTGAGACTGTGTCCCCTTGGTCTGTTGCTGGGTGCCTGGCAGAAGAGACCAACCCCCACCTGGCTACAATGTCCCTTCAGGTAGTTGTAGACAGCAATCAGATCAGCCCTGAGCCTCCTCTTCTGCAGGCTAAACACCCCCAGCTCCCTCAGCCTCTTGTCATAGGGTTTGTGCTCCAGGCCCCTCACCAGCTTTGTCACCCTTCTCTGGACACATTCCAGCACCTCAACATCTCTCTTAAATTGAGGGGCCCAGAACTGGACACAGCACTCAAGGTGTGGCCTGACCAGTGCTGAGTACAGGGGAAGAAAAACCTCCCTTGTCCTACTGTTTAACTCGTGTTGGGATGCACAGAGGCATCGGCTGGACTAGAGGTTCCCCGGAGATCCCTTTCACCTGTCTGTGATTCTGCCTGTGTTGCAGGGAGAAGTGTACAGGGAAGAGAATTCAGAGGGAGAGGCATTACAGTGCAGAAGCATAAAAAGAAACAGTTATTGTAAAAGACAGCTGGAGTGTCATTTCCTAAATTCCCCGTGTGCTGCCATTACAGCAACCGCAACACAACGGTAATCCACCGTGAATTATAAAGGAGAAATCCCATTTCTCCCACGAGTGAGAAAGAACAGAGCAGATACCTCGTAACAGATGATCTGTCAAGATCTTTCCTTACTTGTGAGAAAGAAATGTTTCATTACTGGATTTTTTTTAATGTCTTTGCTGACATACTGCTCTCCGAGGAGACTGCTGCGCGGCAGCCCACGCCTTATCTTAGTGGCTATTCCTTCGCATTCAGCCTGAAAAGTTTCTCAAGAGTGGGGACTGTTAGGAAGAAATATGTCCCCAAACAGCTTCATTCCACAGGATGTCTGGCAAGGGCAATGGAGAAATGAAAATGTGTGCAGGACATTTCTCCAATAATTTAAAGTAGAATTTTGTTTTGGAGAGCATCTCGCTGACAAGGAACGCTTGGGGCTGCTGAGTTAGGAGAGGAGCACACAGAGAGGACTGCTTAGTGAGGAGCAGATTTTCTCAGCGTTGATGATCTTAGAATCATAGAATGGTGTGGGTTGGAAAGGCTCTCCAAAGGTCATCCAATCCAACCTCCTCTGCAGTCAGCAGGGACATTTGCAACTAGATCAGGTTGCCCAGAGCCCTGTCAAGCCTCACCTTGAATATCTCAACCACTTCCCTGGGCAACCTGGTCCAGTGTTCCACTACCCTCATGGCAAAGAATTTATTCCTAGGTTCTAACCCAAATCTGCTCTTTAGTTTGAAGCCATTGCCCCTTGTCCTATCACTACAGATCTTTGTAAACAGTCCCTCTCCATGCTTCTTGGAGGCCTCTTTCCGGTACTGGAAGGCCACTATTAGATCTCAGAATCATACAATCATTGAATTGTCTGAGCTGGAAGGGACCTTAAGGATTATCTACTTCTGACCATCCCCCTCAGATGGAGCACTGAACCATGCTGCCCAGAAAGGCTGTGGAGTCTCTTTCTCTGAAGAGATTCCAAACCCACCTGGACACTTTCATCCTGGGAAATCTGCTGTGGGTGACCCTGCTTTAGCAGAGATCTCCAGAGGTCCCTTCCAATGTGCACTATGCTGGGATTCTCTGCAGTTCTTTAACTTGTATCACGTGAGTGATATGAGGGGCAGAGTGGCTGGAGAGCAACCAGGAAGAAAGTGACCTGAGGATGCTGGTAGATAATAGCTGAAGAAGAGCCAGCAGTGTGCCCAGGTAGCTAGGAGAGCCAATGGCATCCTGGCCTGCATCAGGAACAGTGTGGCCAGCAGGACAAGGGAGGTTATTCTTCCCTTGTACTCATCACTGGTCAGGCCACACCTTGAGTATTGTGTCCAGTTCTGGGCTCCTCAACTCAAGAGAGATGTTGAGATGCTGGAAGGTGTCCAGAGAAGGGCAATGATGCTGGTGAGGGGCCTGGAACACAGCCCTGTGAGGAGAGGCTGAGGGAGCTGGGGGTGTGCAGCCTGCAGAAGAGGAGGCTGAGGGGAGACCTCATTGCTGTAGCCAGGTGGGGGTTGGTTTCTTCTGCCAGGCAACCAGCAACAGAACAAGGGGACACAGTCTCAAGCTGTGCTGGGGGAGGTCTAGGCTGGATTGTAGGAGGAAGTTGTTGGCAGAGAGAGTGATTGGCATTGGAATGGGCTGCCCAGGGAGGTGGTGGAGTCACACTCCCTGGAGGTGTTCAAGCAAAGCCTGGCTGAGGCACTTAGTGCCATGGTCTAGTTGACTGGTTAGGGCTGGACTGGATGGATAGGTTGGCCTGGATGATCTTGGAGGTCTCTTCCAACCTGGTCGATTCTATGATACTTAGAAATCACAACCCCCTGGCTACTCAGCCTGTCACCTACTTGAAAAATAACATAGTGTTCAACTTGTCAAAGCAGATATCTGAGCCTGCAATGTCAACTGCCATTCTGTCATTAGAAAATACTTCACTAATCAGGATGAAACAGTTTCTAAAATAACTTGAATTCTACAGAACTGCAGCCTGAGGATGGGCCAGTGATGCAGCAGCAAGATCATCTCAGGATGAATGTGAAGGTTTTGCTTGCTTTAACTCAATGCTGCAGTGGTTTCCATTAAACATTAAATATTTGCCAAGGGCTAATTCACTGTAACCCTCAAATAGAAAATAACTGCAATATCTCAAATGAGAGGGGGAGAAAATCACTGCAAATACAGCTTTTAAAAATTATTCCCTTTCCTCATTGAATATTCATAAGACCAAAAAAATATTGGAAGGGATCTGTAAAAAACAAAGCATAATTCCAAGAGGCTGGAATGTGGAGAGCAGGGTAAGATCTCCAGGACACAGATTACTGCTCTGTTGATTGTTGGGTTTGGCAACACATTTCCCAGCCTGGATTGTCACACTTCCAATTAAAGACACTAAAAATAATGCATCTTTGTAAGCACTTCCAGATCTACAAATGTAACATGTTGAGTGCAATTACAATTTTTATTATTAGTCCAAAGCCAAGCAGCAACTTCTTCAAAAAACCACTTCATAGTTGCTAGGTGACAACAGTGTAGTCTCCTAAGATGTCATTTACCAAACACAAGTTCTTACAAGCAAAGAAATAAGACTGGCTGGAGAGCAGCCCTGAGGAGAGGGACTTGGGGGTGCTGGTGGATGAGAAGCTCAACATGAGCCAGCAGTGTGCACTTGCAGCCTGGAGGGCCAACCAGATCCTGGGCTGCATCAGGAGAAGTGTAGCCAGCAGGGCAAGGGAGGTGATTCTCCCCCTCTACTCTGCTCTGGTGAGACCTCACCTGGAGTACTGCATCCAGCTCTGGAGCCCCCATTACAAGAAGGATGTGGAGATGCAGGAGTGTGTCCAGAGAAGGGCCACGAGCATGATCAGAGGGCTGGAGCAGCTCTCCTATGAGGATAGACTGAAAGAGTTGGGGCTGTTCAGTCTGGAGAAGAGGAGGCTCCAAGGTGACCTTCCTGTGGCCTTCCAGGATCTGAAGGGGGCCTACAAAAAAAGCTGGGGAGGGACTTTTTAGGATATCAGGGAGTGACAAGACTAAGGGGAATGGAGCAAAGCTGGAGATGGGAAGGTTCAGGCTGAACATGAGGAGGAAGTTGTTGAGCATGAGAGTGGTGAGAGCCTGGAATGGGTTACCCAGGTTGGTGGTTGAGGCCCCATGCCTGGAGGCGTTTAAGGCCAGGCTGGATGTGTCTCTGGCCAGCCTGAGGTAGGGTAGGGTGTCCCTGGGCATGTCAGGGAGGCTGGAACTAGATCATCCTTGTGGTCCCTTCCAACCCTGCCTGATTCTATGATACTATGATGATAGACCTTTCTCTGTTGAGTTAATAGGCAAGACTATTCTTCACAGGTACAGGGAAATGGTGATTTTGGTGTGTAAAAAGCCTTAAGCTTGATCTGTGGGTTTACTTGCAATGTATGATGATGGCAGCTGGTGTTCCAAACTGACCCAGGATTTCTCCACTGCTAACATCCATTTTGCCATTGTTATTTCCAGACACACAGATTAAGATGGGCTTCAGCAAAATCAGGAATTTGACCTATTCAGTTAAAACCACCTCTGAAAGCCTTTTTAAAGCTACATGCAGAGGTCTGCACACCGTCTGCTTTAGCCCAGACAACTATTAGGGGTCCTAATGGAGGTTGTTCTCCATCCTCAATTAGCTGTAGCAGAAACCAACATTTCTACCACAAGCCCAGTGAGTAGTAGCTGAATTAGATGCCTAAAATACCCTGACCTGGATAGTGAAGATACACGGATCATTTCACCAAATCAATATTTCTGCCACAAGTCCTTTGAGCTGCAGCTAAATCAGATGCCTAAAATGCCCTGAAATGGGTACTGAAGATCATAGAATGGTTTTGGTTGGAAGAGACCTCAAAGCTCAGCCAGTTCCAACCCCCCGCCATAGACAGGGACACCTCCCACTAGAACAGGTCACTCAAGGCCTCATCCAACCTGGCCTTGAACATCTCCAGGGAGGGAGCAGCCACAACCTCCCTGGGCAACCCATTCCAGGCTCTCACCACTCTCATGCTCAATAACTTCCTCCTCACGTCCAGCCTGAACCTTCTCCACCTCCAGCTTTGCTCCATTCCCCTTAGTCCTGTCACTCCCTGATAACCTAAAAAGTCCCTCCCCAGATTTTTTGTAAGCCTCCTTCAGATCCTGGAAGGCCACAGGAAGGTCACCTTGGAGCCTCCTCTTCTCCAGACTGGACAGCCCCAACTCTTTCAGTCTGTCCTCATAGCAGAGCTGCTCCATCCCTCTGATCATCCTCATGGCCCTTCTCTGGACACGCTCCAGCATCTCCACATTTCTACCACAAGTCCTACGAGCTGCAGCTAAATGAGATGCCTAAAATGCCCTGAACTGGGTATTGAAGATACATGGATCATTTTACCTAAATATACCACCCTTTGCTCCTGCTCTACCCACTTTTTATGTGGAGATTACAGATGGGAAGAAGAAGGCATCCATTAAACTCTGAGTTAAGAGCCTAGTGCCACATTAGACTGTTCTTTGCATTTACAGGTTCTAGTAAACACACTTTTTATTTTAAACAAGTCCATAAACGTTTGGAGGACAAGGACCTTCAGGCTCATTTAATGAGTAGTGCAAGATTTAGGAGCACAGTCAATCTGCCAGTTCATTGGTTTCCCAGCATCCAGAGCCTGGCATATTCTTGTTGCTTATCAACATTAACTGTTGTTTTAAACAGAAAATGGAAACAAGCACATTCAGCTTGGTGATAAGTGAGTATTTAGGTTGTTAAGGAATTAAGAACAATCACTGATAGAGAAGTTCAAGAAACCCACAGAGAGGTCCAAGCAAGGAAAGGACATTTTTAATCTTCTCATCACTTTGAAGAAAGATTTTATCATTGAAAATGCATCACCTGCAAGTAATAAAACACTCCAAGTGGCTGTGAGCAGTGGTGAATGACTTCACTGATGGCAGCCTACTGCATGTAAGCAGCTCTTTCTACTTCAGACATTGCTTTGGTCACTGAGAGCATCTGTGGATGACAGCGTGCCACTAGAGAATATATTCACCATCAGAAAAACTCCTCTGTCAGCTTCAATCTCTGAGAATTATGTCTGGTTTTCAAATAATAGAATTAAAAGAAAACCCCATGTTTTACTATCCCTGCCCTTGAAAAGTGCCTGTTGCAAGAGCCAGTGTGAAAATCTATCTAATCAATGTAAACTGCCTCCAGCAGTTCTAAAGCATTTATCAGTCTGTTGCTCTGACCTAGGTCTGAATATGGAAATAAAAACAAACAAACAGCAGCAGCAGCAGCAACAAAACCTACCAAATCCAACCAACCAGCCAAACACCCTCCTCCCCCTCCAAAGAAACAAACACCAAAGGAAACAATATACGTTGTTGCAGAATGAATATACTGAAGATGTCAACCAAAATCCCTTGTTCTGTTTGGAAAAATTAGGCTGATATTTAGACTGAAACCATTATCATAGAATCACAGAATCAACCAGGTTGGAAGAGACCTCCAAGATCATCCAGTACAACCTAGCACCCAGCCCCATCCAGTCAACTAGACCATTTCAATAAATGCCTCAGCCAGGCTTTTCTTAACACCTCCAGGGACGGTGACTCCACCACCTCCCTGGGCAGCCCATTCCAATGCCAATCACTCTCTCTGGCAACAACTTCCTCCTAACATCCAGCCTAGACCTCCTTTGGTACAACTTGAGACTGTGTCCCCTTGTTCTATTGCTGGTTGCCTGGCAGAAGAGACCAAGCCCCACCTGGCTACAGTTTCCCTTCAGGTAGTTGTAGAGAGCAATGAGGTCACCCTCGAGCCTACTCTTCTCCAGACTGCACACTCCCAGCTCCCTTGGCCTCTCCTCACAGGGCTGTGTTCCAGGTCTCTCACCAGCTTTGTTGCCCTTCTTGCACATGTTCCAGCATCTCAGCATCTCTCTAGGTCACTCCTAGAGCAGATAAACTGTTGTAGTCCAGCATACATCACCTCTGCCCTGCTCTTTTTTGTGGTTGTGCCTTGCTGAACTGATGTAAAAGAAACCAAGAAATATCCACTCATAAGGGCTTGAATAGCTAGAGATAGGCACCAGACTCTATTCCTTCTTAGGTACAGTTAAGTTAGTTCACATTACACAGGAAAAGAAGAGTAGGAAAGCAAACGTTCTTACAGTCATTGAATTTAAGGTCATTTTGGCTGGAAGAGACTATAAAGAGCTCATCAAGTTATCAAAATCATCAACAGATCACCAAATTCAACCATCAATCCAGCACTGCCAATAATCTTCTGGTCTTCTGAGACACTAACCATGATAGTTGCCCACACCAAATGTTGAAATGGAAGGGGAACTGTTACCTCCTCCACCGACTAACTGCAGCACAACTCACCATTAGGATTTCAAAAGGCAGGACTAAAACTGGTTGCTAAGACCAAATCTGCTTCTAATTCTGCCATTGTGTTGGTGTGTTCCTTTTTTAGCAGCAAAATGCTTCTTGTCAGCATATTGTCTATTACATGTGTATCATTAAAGTCACAGGCTTTGGTGTCTAAACCCTTTGGTCTAGACAAGCTATAAGTGCATGATGAAAGCACATTAAACTGGTGGAACTGCTTTGCTGTGGTATCTTTAACACCACAGATACTTGTAGCAGTTAGCTTGAGTTAACTCTAATTGACAACAATGTTAGCAAATGCTTGTGAGATTTAGTTAATGTGATAGGGTAAGACAGTAGCTCAGTCATAAGAAAAGAGCAGTGACTTAAGTGGAAGCAACTTGTCAGTCACTATGGAAGTGCTGAAGGTGTAGCACACCTCCAGGAACAGCAGATTGTGCCAGATATGGGGAAAGTGAGTTTTTAGACACCAAGTGCCTTTCAAAGAATCCCAGCATGGTAGGAGTTGGGAAGGACCACTGGAGATCATCTAATCTGACCTCCCTATTAAAGCAGGGACACCCACAGCATGTTGCACTGGAATACATCCAGGTGGGTTTTGAAAGTCTTCAGAGATGGAGACTCCACAACCTCTCTGGGCAGCCTGGTCATCCTCTCAGGAAAGAATTTTCTCCTTGTGAACAAGATAATCAAGAATCAGATACTGGTTTTTACCCAGTCCTGTATCTGACAGTGTCCTGGGTGGCTCAAGGAGAGGGACCCAGATGATAAGTGAGGAGGTCTACCGAGAGACACTGTAACAGAACCCATGGTGTGGCTGGAACCACCACAAAGACCCATAAAACGTCTCTCTCAGACCATATCCTTTCTTCTGCTGAACAGGGAGGTATTGCATATATGTGTGATTGAAATATTTTGGTACATTTAGTCTCCAATGACCAGTTGGCATTTGGTCTTAAACGATGACAATGTTGCAGAAGAGAGTATCATGGAGAAACAATTAATGAAGGATTATTTCCCATGTTTTTAATATTTTTTTCCCATAAGCTTCTATTTATTTATTTTTATTATTATATTCACCTATTTGTTGGCATCTGATGTCTGTCAATGTCATTTCCTATCTTGGCATCTGACACTGCCACATCCTAAGCTCACCAGTAAGATTCATAGAATCACAGAATGGCTTGAGTTGGAAAGGACCCTAAAGATCATCTAGTTCCAACCTCCCTGATGTGGGCAGGGACACCTCCCACTAAATCAGATTGCTCAAAACCTCCTCCACTCTACTGTTAGACTTCTAGAGATGAGACACCTACAACTTCTCTGGGCAACCTGTCCAAGTGTCTCACCGCCCTCATAGTAAAGAACCTCTTCCTCTCTGTGCTGGTTTGGGTGTTACCCACCTTAAGAAAAATCACCCAGACTAGACTCAGCAGCTCTGGAAATTAAAGAATGAAGCTTTGTATTTACAGCTTAGCACAATATACAAGCAGCTATTTCTAATAGATACAGAAATACACAAGTTAAAAAGTAATGCACAAACACAGCAGCCCTCCCAGAAACCAGAGTCCCCAGGAGGGGCTCCCAACTGCCCTTCACCTTCTCCCCACTCCTCTACCTTACCCCAGACTTTGCCTTACATTCAAAGGTTAGTTTGGAGGGTCAGTCAGGGGGAGATGGATTAGTCACAAAGACAACAGGTTAGGTTAGAGAGAAGTTCATGCAGCCCCAAGAGACAGAGAGCGGCTCTCTTATCTATATGTTCTTGTTGTTATACATCTCAGCAAGCCTATGAGTGAAGCAGACATCACCATTGTTTCCTTTTCACAGCCTATAATCTAATTCCTCTCACCAAAATATCAAACTAGCAGACTATCAATCTGCACAGACTCTGCAAGCTGATCCAAAAGTTGGATTGATAACCTAGTTTCTGTCAGCATTCAGACTCATTTTCATCTTACCTACTTAGGTTTTAAAAACTCCATTACTTTCAGCCCTCCAAAATTCTCTGAGACTTCCATTTAAGGAAAGATTTGGGAAATGTGGTGAAATATGAATTACTAAGAGGGCTGCAAGAGAACATACAATTAAAATTCTAATTTAGAAACTTATTCCCTGGCACACTCCATAGCAATAACTTAACCTCATTAATCTTCCTGATTTATCTCCAGCAGAAAAATAGAGTATGTCGATGGGATTTTATGATCCTTGGGTTTTCTTTTTTGTTATTATAGGAAGGACCCTCTGGGCACAATATGCACACTTGCAGGAGATAATATTTTGTAACTTGGGTGTCAAAAAATAAAAGGTGGTCTCAAGCAGTGCTTATTTCCTCTTCTGAAAATAGATTTGCTGCTTTTGAGGGACTTAATAGTTTTTATGTACAGGATCTGGGGTTTTATAGTTCTCTATTTCTGCTTCATTTTCTTTTAATACAGTAGGCAATTAAAAGTTTTGTTCACAACTGTCAGACCTTGTACATTCCCAAGAAGACAGTGAATGTGAGAAACACTCATGAATCACAGAGTCATAGAATCAACCAGGTTGGAGGAGACCTTCAAGATCATCCAGCCCAACCTAGCACCCAGCCCTGTCCAATCAACCAGACCATTTCAATAAATGCCTCATCCAGGCTTTTCTTCAACACCTCCAGGGATGGCAACTCCACTACCTCCCTGGGCAGCCCATTCCAATGCCAATCACTCTGTGCAGAACTTCCTCCTAACATCCAGCCTAGACCTCCCCTGGCACAGCTTGAGGCTGTGTCCCCTTGTTCTATTGCTGGTTGCCTGTCAGAAGAGACCTCCCTTCAGGTAGTTGTAGACAGCAATGAGATCTCTCCCGAGCTTCCTCTTCTGAGTGTAATACCCATAAATGCAACGTGACTGGACAGAGGCTTCACAGAGTCCCAGAAACCCAGTGGGAACTGGAGGGAACCTTTGGAGATCATCTTGTCCAACCTCTCTATTAAAGTAGAATCACCCTCTACATTTTGCCCAGAATCACAGTATCCAGGTGGGTTTGGAGTCTCTCCAGAGATAGAGACTCTGTGGGCAGCCTCTTCCAGTGCTCTGTCATCCTCACAGGAAAAATAGTTGCTCCTCGTGTTCAGCTGGAACGATCTTTTCCTGACTCTAACCCATTTTTTTCCTCCTGCAGATTAGCATTATGATATTTGATTTACTTTAGAAATAATAAATACTTGCTGCAGGGAATGGTTTCAGAGGGCTAAGGAAATGTTATTAAAGCAGAGAATAAAGACACAATGTGATATGAAATAGGTAGGCAAGAACTACAACTATTTTTCTGCCTATAGAATTCAAACGGCTTTAAATTATGATAAGAAATGAAAAAGAATAGAAGAAAAAGGGGGAGGGGAAGTAAAAAAAAACAAGAAGAAAAGAAATAAGAAAAAAGAAAAAAAAAGGGGAAAAAAAAGACAAAAAGAAGTGAAAAAGGAAAACAGAGAAAGAGATTAAATCCCTCCATCCCCAGAGGCATTTAAAAGCCATGGCGACGTAGTGCTGAGGGATGTGGTTTAGTAGTGATCTGGCAGTGCTGGATTAACGGTTGGACTGGATGACCTTAGAGGTCTCTTCCAACCAAAGTAATTCTGTGACCCTTTAATGCTGCTAAGGAAGGTGACTTCTAACCCATTCCTAGCTAATTCAGTAACATTGATGCCTGGTTTTATCTGAATAAATCGTTGTAATTGAGAGGATGCGCCGAGCTCAGGATTCACAGCAACTGCCTGACTCTTCGAATTATCAGCTGGCCCAAGCATAGGAAGCCTGATAACATCTTCAAATCCCCTGTAAAGACAAGCTGGTTCTGATTTGGAAATCACACAATCCGCTGAAACCTTGAGCATACTAAAACTCCCCGAAGCAAGAGAAAACAGCGTGTGGAGAAACAAACCCAAAGCAGACACATGTCGAACCCGAGACGGGAACAAATCTCCTCCTATCTTCATCTGCCACGTGGTAATGTACACACAGCTGATCTAACCTTTCAGGAGTGATAAAGCACCCCTCAGATTTTGCTCACTAAGTGAGCCCCGGGGGTTTTCCTGCGCGTATCTAGGCGGCTCTAGCTAATATCGTTTGGATAGAAGAGAAGAAAGAAACAAAGCTCACATCATAAGATTTTAATTCCGCTACAGGGCGACAGTGACATCATATTAAACTGCGAGACAAAAGGCAGACTGCACAGATGGAAGAGTAATGTTTTGCATGTTGTTGTTTTTCCCAGTGGATAAGACAGTACTTTTCAAGGGAAAGGGAAGTTAAGAGTAATATAATCATAATCATCATAGAATATAATTCACAGTATCACAGTATCATCAGGGTTGGAAGAGACCTCACAGATCATCAAGTCCAACCCTTTACCACAGAGCTCAAGGCTAGACCATGGCACCAAGTGCCACGTCCAATCTTGCCTTGAACAGCCCCAGGGACGGCGACTCCACCACCTCCCCGGGCAGCCCATTCCAGTGTCCAATGACTCTCTCAGGGAAGAACTTTCTCCTCACCTCCAGCCTAAATTTCCCCTGGCGTAGCCTGAGGCTGTGTCCTCTTGTTCTGGCGCTGGCCACCTGAGAGAAGAGAGCAACCTCCTCCTGGCTACAACCACCCCTCAGGTAGTTGTAGACAGCAATAAGGTCACCCCTGAGCCTCCTCTTCTCCAGGCTAACCAATCCCAGCTCCCTCAGCCTCTCCTCATAAGGCTTGTGCTCAAGGCCTCTCACCAGCCTCGTCGCCCTTCTCTGGACACGCTCAAGCATCTCAGTGTCCCTCCTAAACTGGGGGGCCCAGAACTGAACACAGTACTCAAGGTGTGGTCTAACCAGTGCAGAGTACAGGGGCAGAATGACCTCCCTGCTCCTGCTGACCACACCATTCCTGATGCAGGCCAGGTCCTGGTACTTCGTGTGAATCACAGAAGACAATCATAGAATCAAGCAGGTTGGAAGAGACCTCCAAGATGATCCAGTCCAATCTAGCACCCAGCCCTGTCCAGTCAACTAGACCATGGCACTAAGTGCCTCATCCAGTCTCCTCTGGAACACCTCCAGGGATGGTGACTTCACCACCTCCCTAGGCAGCCCATTCCATATGTTAGGTTAAGACAGATCAAGGACTGCTTGTGATGACCTTTCACAAAAGGGTTCTGCTGGGTCATTACATTTTTGGATCTTCAGAGGAAATTTTGGGTTTCGATGTCTGTGTTGCTTATTCACAAATACAGTGGCTTTTAGCATATAAAAAAGACAATTTTTTACTCCTCTAGGCTTGACTTTTAACCCAGCATTTTCCTTGCACCAAAGAAAAGGTTCTCCTGTTAAAGCTACATTCCTCTTTTCCTCACTGTCATGTAATCCCAGTCCCTATATTTGACTGTGCAGTTCACAGACTCTGACAATTCCAGCATGGTGGGGGTTGGAAGGGAGCTCAAGATACCATCTAGTTTAACATCTCTGCTAAAACAAGATCACCCAAAGTAAGTTGCCAGGTTTCACAGTGTCCATATAGGTTTAAAATCTCACAAGAGGTGTGAAATCTCACAAAGGGTGGAGACTCTACAGCGTTTCTGGCCAACCTGCATCAGGTACCTCTGGCACCCACACAGGAACTAAGATTTTTCCTGTGGAAAAAAAACAGTTTCTGGTGGAACCTGTGCTCCAGTTTGTGTCCATTGCCCCTTGTCCTGTCATTGAGCACTGCTGAAAAGAGTCTGGCCTCACCCTCTTGCCCCCCACCCTTTAGCTATTGATCAGCATTGAGAAGATCCCCTCTCAGTCTGCTCTTCTGCAGGCTAAACAGCCCCAGGAGTCTCAGCCCTTCACGCTCAAAGAGATGCCCCAGGCCCCTCAGCACCTTTGTAGCTTCTGTTGCACTACCTCTGTCAGTTCCTTCTCTCTTTTGAACTGAGGAGTCCAGAACTTGACAGAATACTCTATATGTGTCCTTCCTAGGGCAGAGTAGAGAAGGAGAAGAACCTCTCAGTTCCTGCTGGTCACACTCATCTCAATGCATGTATTCTGTCTGGGGAAAGCAGTCGTGTGTCACAGTAGAGCCACCGAGTGCTTCCACAACGATAGCAGCTCTTGCTGCTTCACTATTCAGAACTCCTGGCTCCAGCTTTTTAGAGGTCTGTTTCCTTCACCCAGACATCCCTCTGCAGGCTCTCACTCTCTAATTGCTTTCTGCCAATCACCTTCCCTTTGGACATCTCCACACTTAGTGGGAAGGAGTGAGTGGGTAAGGACATTATGAAAAAAATCAGTGTTGCTCCTAGATGATTCCATACCTCTCTGAGCAACTGCTGAAAGAATAATATGGAGTATTAAAGAGCACATAAAAGACAATTAGCATAAAAATAGTAGCAGTGGTAATGGGATTGACAATGATGACAAGTGTTGCTGTCAACTGTTAACCCAATCATCTTTAGCATACTCACTGCATACCAACAGACAGCAGCATGTCAAACCAGCCCCAAGACTACTCCTCAGAACAAAGAGTATCTGGTTATGAGCACTAATGAACAGCAGCAGCTCACCAACCTGAATTGTCCTGTTCTGATGTTTGAAATGTATATGCAGCACTTCATAATTCCATGGAATCTATCCCTGAGGCAATTTATCAATCGGGATGAAAAATAGAGAGATTATTCTAAGATATACTACATGGAATCACAGGCTGCTCAGATGAGCCAGGCTCAGCTCATGGATAAAGTGAATCATAGAATTATAGAATCAAGCAGGTTGGAAGAGACCTCCAGGATCACCCAGTCCAACCTAGCACCCAGCCCTGTCCACTCAACTAAACCATATCACCAAGTGCCCCATCCAGGCTTTTCTTCAACACCTCCAGGGACAGGGACTCCACCACCTCCCTGGCCCATTCCAATGCCAATCACTCATACACAGAATGGTAGGGGTTGGAAGGCACCTCTGGAGATCATCTAGCCCAACCATCCTGCTGAAGCAAGGTCACCCAAAGCAGGTTCACAGAATCACAGAATGTTAGAGACTAGAAGGAAACTTGAAAGATCATCAAGTCCAACCCCCCTGCTGGAGCAGGGTGATCTATGCCAGATCACACTGCAACACATCCAGGCAGGTTTGGAGTATCTCCAGAGAAGGAGATTCCACAACCCCCCTGGGCAGCCTGTTCCAGTGCTCTGTCACCCTCACAGGGGAAAAAAATCCTCCTCATGTTTAAATGAAACTTCCTATGCCTCAGCTTCCACCCATTGCTGTTTGTCCTGTTACCGGGCATCACCCAGCAGAGCCTGGCTCCAGCCTCCTGGCACTCATCTTGACATATTTATAATCACTGATGAGGTCACCTCTCAGTCTCCTCCAAGCAGCACAGCCCCAGCTCCCTCAGGCTCTCTTCATAAGAGAAATGTTCCATTCCCTTCATCACCTTTGTGACCCTGTGCTGGACTCTCTGAAGCAGTTCTATGACCCTCTTGAACTAGGGGGTGCAGAGCTGGACACTGTACTCCAGATGTGGCTTCACCACGGCAGAGTAGAGGGGCAGGAGATCCTCTCTCGACCTGCTTGCCACACCCCTTCAAATACATCCCAGGATGGCACTGGCCCTGCTGTCCATTTTTTCCTTCATGTTTAGGTGGAAAAATGTCTTTCTTACTTATCACTCACACACCATACATTCAGGGAATAACCCCCTGATCTAGCATAGGGTGTCCCTGCCCATGGCAGAGGAGTTGGAACTAGATGATCCTTGAGGTCCCTTCCAACCCTGACTGATTCTATGATAATATATTCTGCAAGTGAAATAAGGATTTGACTAACTGAAAACCATCAATCTTCAGCAGTAACAATGGTGAAGACAATGTGAATGCCATCAGTAACTCACTAGGCAGACATGCAACAAGGGCATTTCTTTTACTCCAACGTGGTGGTGTTTTATTTTCACTGTGTAAAAATATCAACAAAAGAATGAACCAAGTGTAATAGTCCCTGAAAACAGACTGTGGGGAAAAAAAAAGGGATGAGGGGTGGGGAGCAAAGTGACAGAGCAGTCCTTTTTCTGAAGGACAATGTGGTGAGGACATGAGGGTGAGTTGTTTATGGACTAAGTGAGCTAGCTGAATAGTGACAAAGTCAGTGTGACAACTGAATTATGAAATAAGAAACCTAAAGAAAAGCTGAATGAGAGAGGAGAAAAAAAATAGTTGAAAATATGATTTAAATTCACAGCTTTAAGAACAGAGAAGGAGCAATCACAGTTTTGCCCTGAAGATCACATTCAGGACTGTGGCTTTCGTCTTGACATGCAGGACCCCCTGAGAACAGGACCTAGCCACTGAGTTGTCCAGATTCTGATCTTGCTGAGCACTGCACCAATTCTTCCACAATAAAGACTGAGGTTTAATGACTTCATGTATAAATCTGGGTTTTGCAATCTGCTTCTTCATTTTCTCTTTTGCATAAACTCAAGCAAAATACAGCAATTCATCAGCTCTCCATGGACATCTCCAGATTTATATACATCGCAGCTCTACTCCTCTAGTCTACATTTCCTTTCATTAGAACACTGCTCTCACACTAGATTAATTGAGGCAAGCCAACACCATAAAAGCTCTGTTGAATAGCAGCAGATGCCTTTATTCTCTGCATCCCCCCCATAAAACAAAACTTCAAAAAAATAAAAGGGTCTGGAGATAAATATTTCCTTGACAAGACAATACAAAGACTCCAGGCATCTGCCTCTCAATAAGCCAATTGCTATTTGTTTAAAACAATCCAATAAAGTCCATAGTGATCAGATCACTTATTAAAAGGGCTATTACATTCTGTGTTCCAAAGTCTGCCAAGTGAAGCAAATACAATGATGAAGAGTGAGTTAGATCATAGAACCATAGAATTTTCACGGAATCACAGAAAACATCCAGTTGGAAGAGCCCTCAGAGATCATCCAGTCCAACCTCTGACCCCACACTGCAGGGTCGACACTAAACCATGTCGCTAAGCACCAGCTCCACAGGCTGCCTGAACGCCCCCAGGGATGGTGACTCTAGCACTGCCCTGGGCAGCCCATTCCAAAGCCAATCACTCTCTGTGAAGAACTTCCTCCTAACATCCAGACTATACTTCCCCCAGCACAACTTGAGGCTGTGTCCCCTTGTTCTGTTGCTGGTTGTCTGGGAGAAGAGACTGGAGCTAGAAGAAAATTGCTCCTCATTACACCAACAGGAAAGACATCTGCTTCCCAACTAGGCCGTCCTTCTACCTCAGCAATGTTCAGGAATTGATGGATGGCACAATCAGTGACCTGAAAAAAAACCACCACGAGGTGACAGACCAACAGTCTCAACAGTACCAAGGAATAAAAAGCAATCTAGCAAAGAGTTAAACTTTATCAAAGCCTTGAGTGCTGCAGACAGCCTGGCCTTTTTTATAGCTTGCTTTGTGCGCCGGAGATATATGTGCTTAGTAAATACCAGTAAAACAAACACAAACGCTGTGCAGAGAGAGCTGACAAATGGAGGGAAAATATGTCAATCTCTAAGCAGATCTGCAATTAAACATATAAAAGGCATGAGCAACTGATGTGATTTTCCTCGGATCCAAAGGGTTTTGGATGTTGTAGCTACTGTCGTTTCTATAGATGCGATTCACAATGTAACCATCAACACGTTAAATGCAAGCTGGTGATGGAGGAGAAGAAGAGACAATTAAAAAGTCAGTGGTGAAACTGAAATGTGTGTAAAGATAGCAGGAAAGCAGCCAGACACCGAATTTTCTTAGGTTTAAAAGGTTTTCCCCAAAGCAAATGCTTTGGTGTGGTTTGGCAGCTTGACTTGTTCTAATTTCAGAATTCATATTAACCGTCCTGCCTTCGCTCTCTTAAAAGCGAGAAGTGGTTTAGTGCCCACACCAGGAGTTTAATTCCACTGCCTCCGTGTACTGTAAGTACCACAGCTCTCTTGAAAGGGCCTCATTAATGTAAACAAGGCTCTCTGCAGAATAAAGCACTGCTCAGAATGAAAGCTCAAGGATTAGGCTTTAGCAGAGCAGCTACATGCATTTTGAATAAAAACACTTTACAGTCAAATCATTCTTTCCCTCTACAACATCACCGTCCTGCATTTCATAGCCCAACAAGGAGACAGTGGATCAGCGTCAAGGGTCAAGGCTGGGCTAGCAACTAGACAAGTGACAGGGGAACTGTGCTAGTTTGAGGCCAGCTGGAATATTTTAGTGAGAGAAATGAGCTTATAGGTTGTGAAAAGGAAACAGTGGTGATGTCCACTTCACTCATAGGCTTGCTGAGATGAATGAAACCAAGAACGTAAATGTATCACAGTATCACCAAGGTTGGAAGAGACCTCACAGATCATCAAGTCCAACCCTTTACCACAGAGCTCAAGGCTAGACCATGGCACCAAGTGCCACGTCCAACCTTGCCTTGAACAGCTCCAGGGACGGCGACTCCACCACCTCCCCGGGCAGCCCATTCCAGTGTCCAATGACTCTCTCAGTGAAGAACTTTCTCCTCACCTCAAGCCTAAATCTCCCCTGGCGTAGCCTGAGGCTGTGTCCTCCTGTTCTGGTGCTGGCCACCTGAGAGAAGAGAGCAACCTCCTCCTGGCCACAACCACCCCTCAAGGTAGTTGTAGACAGCAATAAGGTCACCCCTGAGCCTCCTCTTCTCCAGGCTAAACAATCCCAGCTCCCTCAGCCCCTCCTCATAGGGCTGTGCTCAAGGCCTCTCCACAGCCTCGTCGCCCTTCTCTGGACACGCTCAAGCATCTCGATGTCCCTCCTAAACTGGGGGGCCCAGTAGATAAGACAGCCACCAGAGTGGGTCTCTGGGTGCTTGCAGTTTTCTCCCTGGCCTGGTTTCTGTGTAACTAATCCTTCTGCTTTTTAACCCCCCTGGCCAATCCTCCAAACTCACCTGGAACATAAGGCAAAGTCTGGGATAAGGTAGAGGGGTGGGAAGAAGGTGGAAGGGTGGTTGGGATCCCCTCCTGGGGACTCTGGTTTCTGGGAGGGCTGCTGTGTTTCTGCATTGTTTTTAACTTGTCTGTTTCTGCCTATAGCTGTAGAGATGGTAAATACCTGCTTGTATATTGTGCTAAGCTGTAAGTATAAAGCTGTGCTACTTCATTTCCAGGCAGCTGAGTCTAGTCTGGGTGATTTCATAAGAGTGGGGAGGGGCAGGTAAACACCCAAACCATCACAGGATTTCTGTGAACCCCTCTCCTTTTCCAAAGGGAAACAAAAGACAGAGACTGATGGATTGGAAAAGCAACTAAACCATCTGGAACAGAAATGAGCATAGTACAATGAAATAAACAGAAAGAGATACAAACCAAGATCAAAACTAATCCCTGACAGCAATGACATCCCCATTGACACAACTTCTGCTGGGGGCAGGCATTGGGAAGGTCCCAGACTGCATTCAGCAGCAGGTGGAAAACAGATTCAGAAGATGGAGTCTGGAACTGGATTCAGGAACACATGGATCAGGATTGAAGGCAGAAGGAACAGAGTCCTCCTTGGACACTGACCATTGGAGAAGAGGCTTGACTCCAGTGACCTCTCAACCTTGATCATGAAGATGCTGTTGATGGGTTGCAAGGCCTTGTTGGTCAGTTAGGGGTCACCTGTCCTGTACTATCCTACCTGCAAGTGCCACCTCTGACTTCCTTCAGCCCAAGGTAGGGCTCTAGTTGTGGCAGTGCCCTTGGTCTGTACAGGAGCAAGTCTCAGGCAGAGCCTTTCTGCAGCCCAACCCTTGGCAGTAACACTCCCCATGAGCATTCTCACTGCTAGCAGTAACCACTGGCTGTGCAAACCTGCCCTGAACTTCGGGAATTGCCCTCACTGAGCAGAGACTGAGCTGAGAAGTCAAATTCCTGACCAGAACTGGTCCTGGTCTTACTCAAACAAGGGCAGGCAGGAAAACAGCTACTAAAGTGAGAGAACTAGAAAACACCAAGGATGCTAGCCAACTCAAAGAACTGTTTGTGTGCTATATAAATGGATGACTACCAATATATAGAAGAAAAAAACAACTAAGAAAAACATTACCATTACTTATCACATAGTTTGCTTTGTGTGTGTGTAAGCACTGATTAATTTTCATCTTCATGTGTGTTAACAGCCACACTGGGTCAAACCAGAGGTCCATACAACCCATTATTTTTGCTATGACAGTACTAGTGGCAGATGTTTACAAAGAAGTGTGAAGAATAGAGCAAACAGAGGATGAATCTTTCCCCAGCATACCCACTTAGCTTCTAGCAATCAATGGCTGTCCAGAGCAATCTCTTTCTCGGTGGGAGACTGCACACAGCCATTGTGTTTAATAATGACTTTGTCTAGCCCATTTTTTAACCCATTTATAATTTGGGCTTCACAGCATCTTGAGGCAATGAGCTCCACGATGTAATTGTGTGCTGGGTGAAAAATCTTTCCCTTTGTAGACTTTAAAGCTGCTGCTCGATAGCTTTCCTTGGTGCTCCTGATTCCCTCTGTTATAAGGAATAATGAGTAATTGCTGTTAGCATTGCAGAAGTAACACTGATCCCTGGCATGGCTCAGACTATGCTAAGGGAACATCACAGCAGCCAGGGATGTGATATTTCACTGTCCAGGAGACAAGGGAGAGACTTGCTACTGGAGCTGATGGAGTGGCTCTGTGCCACTTGAAGGATTTCCTTACTCAGAGAATCTTTACATAGTTTACTATGCCAACCTTACAGAAGGTTGCTTACCAAAAGCATAAACACTGGAGCTTTAACACGAGTCAGCAAACCCACAAGGTGAAAATACAGATAGTTGTTTGTCTGACTTGACCAGCCACAGCAAAGGCAAACAGAAACAGGCGCAGACGAATACCGAGGCTAAGTGAACAAAGGCTCAGCTGATACCCCGGGCTCATGCAGAGGACAATGCTCTGAAGCACTCTTCAAGCAGACAATTCACTAAAGCATTTTGGCAATGAGTAATGGTTGACAGCCCTTGGAAGAGCAACACTGGTATCACAAAAGACTGAGGAACTGCAGTGAGCAGTCTCTCTCTCTCAAGATTAAAAAGCATATGTCTTAATTTGACAGGCAGGCTTAGATTCAGAGGATCTTGGAAAGACACGAACATCTAAAAAGAGCTTTGCATGACAAGCTTTCCCCCATCTGTTTAAGCCACCTCATCTCCTTCCTAACTATTCATGTGGAGTTGCAGGTGGCTGCTTTTACTGCTCTTTCCCAAGCAGAAGATACAGGATCTGACCTACCTTTTCAACATTTGTTACCTCATGCTGGAATTCTGTTGCTTTTTCATCACTCTTGGTAAGGAAAAGCACAGAGATTGTTCCTGTGTAGGTATTTACTGCAAAGAACCTGAATGGTAACATTTTCTCATGTCGAGACTCTAATCTCTGTGATTTAGTCAAAAGCACCAAAGTGTCTCCATTGCCTTGGCCCAGATGAATCACACACTACAACTTCATTGCTTACTTGAAGAACCAATTCTCCATTTCATGGAAGCTTCTGCCAGCTCAGAGAGAGAGAGATTCTGCTCAGAAGGAGAATAGATACAAGGAGACATTCTTTTCAGAAGATAATCCTGTCACTGCGTGGGTAGGACAGAAACAAAGATCTATGATTTTGCTAAAGGGAGTTGATCATAGAATCAAGCAGGTTGGAAGAGACTTCCAAGATCATCCAGGCCAACCTAGCACCCAGCCCTAGCCAGTCAACCAGACCATGGCACTAAGTGCCTAAGCCAGGCTTTTTACTTAACACCTCCAGGGATGGTGACTGCACCACCTCCCTGGGCAGCCCATTCCAATGCCAATCACTCTCTCTGCCAACAACTTCCTCCTAACATCCAGCCTAGACCTCCCCTGGCACAACTTGAGACTGTGTCCCCTTCTTCTGTTGTTGGTTGCCTGGCAGAAGAGACCAACCCCCACCTGGCTACAGCCTCCCTTCAGGTAGTTGTAGATAGCAATGAGGTCACCCCTGAGCCTCCTCTTCTGCAGGCTGCACACCCCCAGCTCCCTCAGCCTCTCCTCACAGACTTTGTGTTCCAGGCCCTTCACCAGCCTTCTCTTCAGTGCAAGCTACCTGTTAGCCTTGTTAGCAGAAGGAAGCCATAGCTATGACTGCTTCTGAACAGTCTCAGCCTGTGCATCAGTAAAACACCTCACTTAGAGAATCACAGCATCATAGAGTCATTGTAGTTGGAAGAGAACTCTAAGCTCATGAAGTCCAACCATTAATGCAACATTGCAAACTACGTTCTGCAGCACCACATCTACATATCCTTTGAACTTGATGTTCATCGGGACTCCCAGCCCCATTGCAGAGCAGTCTTCCCATCACCTTTGGCTTGGGAACCAATTTTATCCCATAACTGCTCTGCTCATGCCTGACTAAGATGCCTGCATCTTTTCATGGCTGTTCGGCAGGCTAAGTCCTCTTCATCTTTCTGATGACTTGATGAAGACCCAGGGGGACCTAACTGTTAATTAATAAGATGTATACAGAGCAAGGTAGTCTACACTATATGAAGGGAGGTTGTAGCCAAATGGGGTTGGTGTCTTCTTTCAGGCAACCTGCAGTAGAACAAGGGGACACAGTCTCAAGTTGTGCCGGGGGTAGTATAGGCTGGAAGTTAGGAGGAAGTTGTTGGCAGAGAGAGTGATTGGCATTGGAATGGGCTGCCCAGGGAGGTGGTGGAGTTGCTGTGCCTGGAGGTGTTGAAGAAAAGCCTGGATGAGGCTCTTAGTGCCATGGTCTGGTTGATTGGCTAGGGCTGGGTGCTAGGTTGGACTGGATGATCTTGGAGGTCTCTTCCAACCTGGTCGATTCTATGATTGAAGTAGGATAGTTCAGCCTGGAGAAAAGGAGGCTCAAGAGAGACCTCCTGCTCTCCAACTCCCTGAAAGGAGGTTAGAGTGAGGTGGGAGTTGGTCTCCTCTGCCAGATCACAAATGACAGGACAGAAGGAAATGGCCTCAAGGTGCACCAGGAGATGTTTAGGTTGGACATTAGGGAAAACATCTTCCCCAAAAGGGTCGTCAAGCCCTGGAGCAGGCTGCCCAGTGCACTGCTGGAGTCCCCATCCCTGAAAGGATTGAGAAGTTGTGTAGATGTGGCACTGAGCAACATGGTTTAGTGGTGACCTGGCAGTGCTTGGTTAATGGTTAGACTTGATAATGCTAAAGGTGTCTCCCAACCAAAGGGGAAAAAATGCTTTCTTCCAGTCAGCTAGTATAGGACTGTGGTGCATGGAATGCTGTCTTGTGTAGAAAGCACTGTCTCCAGGAACTGAAAAGGTCCATCTCATTGCAGGATTTACACAGGAGCTAGATCAGGACACTTAGCTGTCTCCTAGAGCATATGTGACTATACAATGACTGGATGATCCTGGAGGTCTCTTCCAACCTGCTTGATTCTATGATTCTATGAAAAGAGAAGAAGTTTCCCCATGACTGTGGGCAGTGGCATGCCATGCAAGAAGAGGTCTTGAGTTCCAACTAGAAAACCTCTTAAGACACTGAGCCACAGGCTACAAAAGAGCACAAATTTTCATTGCCTGAAAATTTTATAGCGGCTATTGAAACTTATTTAAAACAAATGCATTACAGAAAATAATGCATATTTTAGGTGTGCTGTGGATAAACTGCTGCTAAATGAAAACTCCTAATAGCTAAATTATGCTAATTTGATTGGAAAAAATGTTTCTTTCCCTTGACAAACAGCCAATGGTAATGCTCTGGTCAGGAAACCAGCAACGAGCTAAAACGCTTAATTATTTGTAGTGAATAAATACGATCCCCAGAAAACACAGTGGGTGCATATATAATTAATAAAGAATAGATTATAATTGCATTTAACATCATTTGCATAATTTAAAATGGAATAACTACATGACTGATTTTTTTATGTCCTTTTAAAGGGCACTAATAAAATATGAAGGAGCTAAGGAGGCTTATAGGAGTAGGAAGTAATGAATAATATCTTGAACATTAAAGCCCAATATATTATTCCTTGCACATAAATTGGACCACTTTGGTTTTTTTTTTTTGCAGGTGCAATGGGAAAAGTGTGGCACATCAGCAGTTTTAAAAGGTAAATAATACGTTAACTGAAGAAGAGATTACAGATTCTGATCAAATATTCAATGTCTTACTTGAATAATTAATAACCCAGCCTGGTGCAAATAGGCAGCATATAGCCTGCAATGTTTCCAAGACCTTTCTTTCTTCCCATTCATACCTGTCACCAGCATTTAGGGATTTTGACCTATCACCTATCACACTAAAGCTATTCTTGTGGATTTCCATCTGGAAACTCCTGATAGAAGTGAAAATCAGTTCACTGGCCTCATTTAGTTTCCTACCATGGTGTTTGTTAGCTTATAATGACACACAGATTGTCTAAACCTGAAGCCAAAACCTAGCTTTGCAGATGACACTAACCTGGGTGGGAGTATTGATCTGCTTGAGGGCAGGAAGGCTCTGCCAATGGATCTGGACAGGCTGGACCACAGGCTGATGTCAGCTGTAGGAGGTTTAAGTGTCGGATCCTGCAGTTGAGTCACAACCCCATAAGTGCTACAGGCAGAGCAACTGGAAAGTTGCCCAGCAGGAAAGGACTTGGGGTGCTGGTTGACAGCTGTCTGAACATGAGCCAGCTGTGTGCTCAGGTGGCCAGAAGGCCAACAGCATCCTGGCGTGGATCAGGAATAGAGTGGGCATCAGGAACAGAGAGGTGACTGTTTCCCTTTACTTGGCACTGGTGAGGTCACACCTCAAATACTGTATCCAGTTTTGGGTCCCTCTCTCTAAGAAGGACATTGAGGTGCTGGAGTAGGTCCAGAGAGGGACAATGAAGCTGATGAAGGGTCTAGAAAACAGGTCTTAGGGGGTGCAGCTGAGGGAAGTGGGACTGTTTAGTCTAAAGAAGAGAAGACTGGAAGGAGCTCTTCTCACTCTCTACAACTCCCTCAAGGGAGCTGGAGGAAGGTGTGGATTGGTCTCTTCCCCCAAGGAACATGGAATGGAACAGGAGAAAATGGCTTGAAATTGTCCCAGGGGAGGTTCAGATTACATATTAGGGGGAACAAAAATGACTGAGTGGTCAGGCACTGGAATAGGCTGCCCAGGGAGGTGATGGAGTCACCATCACTGGAGGTGCCAAGTAAAGCAGACTCCTTGATAACAGAGAAACACCTGTGCCACATAAAGGACCTTTAACTGTAGGAGCTGATGATCTCAAAGGTGTCTTCTGGCTAAAATAATTCTATGTGGCTGTCCTTCATTGTGCATGGCAGAGAATACATTTACATAACAACATGTGCCTATAATCAGAACACTGCAACTTCCCAGGACTGAAGAATTCAACTGAGCATTCAGGTGATTGTTCTGAGCCCCACCTGAACAGAGCAAAAGTCATAAAACAACAACAGAAAATGTGTCTGTAGGTTAATATTTCCAATAGCTTCCCACAGTATTTTCACAGGACAAATTCCCACTGTTTCCTGGCTGTTCCTGCTACTGTGGCAGGTACAGGGCTAACACTTTAGTCTCCTTTGGCATTTTAAAGAAAGAATTGTATTGCATGCAGAAGAACAACAGTAAGATAAGTCTATATAATTGCATTTGCTTGCAGGACAAGCATAGAATCTCCTGTATAAACTACTTTCTTCTTCTCCACCTTCCTGCCTCCTTGCATCACCTGCTCCTCAACTTCCAAACTCTAATGAATTTTCTTCTTATTCTAAAATCCAGAGACAAAGAGTTACCTGCAGGTCACAGATGTTCTCCTTCCCACATTTAAACTGCCCCCATTCCCTCCCAGTGTTCCTGAGCCTTTCTTCTTCCTTTGTAATTCGTGTCTTGTGGGATAGAGAATATCCTGCCCTGACTGTGATATTGGCTGCCTCAGCTGGTGCTGCAGCACAGCAAGTAAGACCAGAGGGAAAGAAAAAAGGAAGATAAAAATGAGCAGGGTGGAGGTGAGACAGGCCAAGGAACATATGCAGAAAACCTAGCACCAGCTGGGGCCCTTCAGAAGCTCTGTGAAGAGAACATCAACAAATTTCTTCTTTTTGCTTCTAACTTCAAGATTTCAGAACAGGGCTTGGAAGTGTTACATGGCAGCAAATTTGTCTTCCAGCTGGAACCAAAGAGAATGGAAAATCGCAGCTGGAGGACTGGGTTGGAGGGGCAGGATTCTAGTCTTAGCATGACAGCGGAAAAGAGAAACTTCACTTGGCTTCAGACCTAGGTCAGACATATCTAACAGTGGTCTGGAGCAAACAAAACCTTAAATGAAGGCAAAACTTTTTTTCCATGAAAAGTTTTCTGCTTTCTACAATACCTTCTGTCCCCCCAGAATATGGGTCAGTATTTCTGCTGGTCTTAGAGACTTCATTTTCTCATGTGTGTCTTAAAAAGCATTTTCTGTTTCTATCATTCTAGTTTGTTTACCCCAAATATTTCAGTGGTCAGTAGTGCACTGCATGGAAAGAAAAACCTCTTCTTCTGGGTAGCACATCTGTCTGCCTATCTTCTGAAGTCTCATTTCAATGAATACATTGCTAAGAAGATTAGAGAATCACAGAATTAACCAGGTTGGAAAAGACCTCTAAGATCATTGAGTCCAACCTAGAACCTAACCCTTCTAATTAACTAAGCCACGGCACTAAGAGCCTCATCCAGTCTCCTTTTAAACACCTTCAGGGAGAGTGTCTCAACCACCTCCCTGGGCAGTCCCATTCCAATGCCAATCACTCCTTCTGTGAAGAACTTAACATCCAGCCTAAACTTGCCCTGGCACAGCTTGAGGCTATGTCTTCTTGTTCTGTCACTGGTTGCCTGGGAGCAGAGACCAACTCCACCTGGCTACATCCTCCCTTCAGGTAGTTGTAGAGAACAATGAGGTCTGCCCTGAACCTCCTCTTCTCCAGGCTGAACACCCCCCAGCTCCCTCAGCCTCTCCTGGTAGTGCTGTGCTCCTGCCCCCTCACCAGCCTTGCTGCCCTTCTCCTGACATGTTCAAGCATCTCAACATCTTTCTTAATTTGAGAGGCCCAGAACTGGATTGCAACACCTCAAAGTGGATAGCACACAGAATGAAAGGAGCATAATCAGTACAGTTTCAAACAGTGTAAAACTTCTATTAGCAACAGCACTTGTTTAATGATATCAGGATAAAACTATTTCCTGACTGAAACAGTTAAATACCACAAAACCTGGAGAAAGGATGCACTTGAAGAGAGAGATAGCTGGGGGAAAGCCTTCAGTCAAAGTTACATAGAGCAACCTGTTTTTAAGCTCTGTTACTGACACTGTCCTGTTAGTGAGAGTAAGTGAGGATGATATGAGCAGGACATCCTTTGCAAATCCTGGCTGCTCAAAGGAACCTCTGGGTCTGAGATAATGGAAGCTCAGAGCTCCCTGTCATGGAACATAATGTGAAATTGATTTTGCAGGGCTTTATCTACTCAAAGGTGCACTGGTTTAATTAAAGGTGTGTTTTTAAATCAATTCTGTTAAACCAGTCCAAGCTCCTGTGTGGACACTCTGAAATCGATCTGGAAGTGTCTTATGTCAACTAAATGTAATCTGGCAAAGAACCAATTTACACTAAACATAAACCAATTTTTTGCTGATCTAAAAATAGGGGTAAAAGTAGATCTTAATTACAATTACACAATATTGGTGAATTTCTCTGGTTTTGCCCTAGCTACACCTCCATTAGGCTTAGTTTACCTGTTTAGGGAGGAGATGAACTCACTTCATTCTTCTGTACATTTATGGCCTTGTGAAATGTGAAATCAGACTGTCTTGTTTTGAGCTGGACCAGAACCAGTTCTGGTCAGGGATTTGACTTCTCAGCTCAGTCTCTGCTGGGTGAGGGCACTTTCTGAAGTTCAGGGCAGGTTTGCACAGCCCAGTGCTGCTGCTAGCAGTGAGAATGGTGATGGGGAAAGTTACTGTCAAGGGTTGGGCTGCAGAAAGGCTCTGCCTGAGACTTGCTCCTGTACAGACCAAGGACACTGGCACAACTGGAGCCTTACCTTGGGCTGCAGGAAGTCAGAGGTGGCACTTGCAGGTAGGATAGTACAGGATAGGTGACCCTCAACTACCAACAAGGGATTACATCCTATGGACAGCATCTTCAGGATCAAGCTGAGGAATCATCAGAGTCAAGCCTCTTCTCCAATGGTCAGTGTCCAAGGAGGGCTCTGTTCCTTCTGCCTTCAATCCCAATCCATGTTTTCCTGAATCCAGTTTTATAACTAATCTCTTGAATCTAGTTGCCATCTGCTGCTGAATCCAGTGTGGGACTTCTCCAGTGCCTGTCCCCAGCACCAGCAGTGACAATGGTGATATCATTATCATCAGAGCTTAGGTTTGATCTTGGTTTGTACCTCTTTTTGTTTGTTTCATTGTATTGTGCTGATTTCTATTCCAGCTAGTTTAGTTGCTTTCCCACCTCATTAGTCTCCCTCCCTTCTCCCCTTTCTCCTCCCATAGAGACCATCTGTCACTCATCTAGAGCTCACCCCTAACCCTTGACATAGGTCAATGTTATCCTGTCAGTCTAGCAGTGCTAGAAACAAGCCAGAAACTCTCATTTCTTAAGGGTCTAACAGGATATAGGATGGATTTTAAGGATCTGCTGCAGACTAGCTGTGTGGAAGCTTCCCCAGGTTTAAGGATTCCTGTGCAATCTCATCCCATCATTCACACTCCATCAGACCTCAAACAAAAGCCAATACTTGAGTCCACAGCTTAAAGAAGTATCCATGTTAATTTCACACCAGAGAAACACATGGGAACACAGGCAGTGAACTCATTGCTGTTGTGCCACAGAAGACATCTGTGTTTGCTCTTGTTCTGCAGATCAGAGCGTGTGCTGCTACACCCAGGGCACGATCCTGCTCTAAACAGCTGCATTCTTTGCAGGAGCAGGGACAGGCTGGGGATGGCTCCCTGGCAACATTTAAAGAATCACAGAATTGGTTTGGTTGGAAAAACCTTTCAGACTGAGTGGAACTATTAACTCAACACTGCCAAGTCCACCACTAAACTGTGTCCCTCAGTAATATATCTGCCCAGCTTTTAAATCTCTCCAGGGATAGCGACTTCACCCCTGCCATGGGCAGCCTGTTCCAAGGCTTGACAGCCCCTTCCAGGAAGAAATTTTGCCCAATGTCTAACCTAATTCTCCCCTGGTGCAATTTAATCCCATTTCCTCATGTCCTATTCCTTGTTCCTTGGGAGTAGAGACCGACCCCCACCTCGCTCCAATCTCCTTTGAGGGCTTTGTAGAGAGTGAGGTCTCTGCTCATCCTCTTTTTCCCTAGCCTAAACGATCTCATTTCCCTCAGCCACTTCTCACAAGATCTGTTTTCCAGACACTTCACCAGATTTGTTGCCCTTCTCTGGACCCACCCTAACACCTCTCCTGTTTTTTGTCTGGTGAGGGGTCCAAAACTGAACTCAGTATTCTGCGTGCAGCCTCGGCTGTGTTGAGCACAGAAGGATTGCATCAAAGTCTTTATAGTTAGAGAGCCCAGGTGGCTCAGTTCCTTCCAGAAGGAGAGCAACAGGGTGTAACTACACTATTCAGATATACAGGTTGCCCAGGGAGGCTGAAGGTCTTCAAGGCCAGGTTGGATGAGGCCTTGAGCAACCTGTTCTAGTGGGAGGTGTCCCTGCCTATGGCAGGGGGTTGGAACTGGATGATCTTTGAGGTCCCTTCTACCCTAACCCATTCAATGATTCTACTTCCCCAAGTCCCCATGCACTGAGAGCTCAAGATACACAGTATCTCAGGAGGGTTATCCTAATGCAGACTAAGAAACCAATCTACTGTTGCTTGAAGAGGACTTTTTAACCTTATTTTTTTGGTGATAGTTATGTTACTGAGTCGACCTTGAAGTCAACAGGACTTAGAACTATGCAGGTGTGCTTAAACTGTGAGCAGTAGCCCTAATTGTTAAGCCAAGTGGACTCTTAATTATAAAGTTTCATTTTAAAGCACTTAAAACTATGCATGACAGTAAATACTACATCCTTGCACACCTCTGAAGTGCTGTTAATGGGTAATGTGGTACTTCACTTTCTGTTCAGTTTAACAGATTCATTTTCAGAGTGAATCCTGTGTGAATTTCTCCTGAATCAAACTCTTTCCCTTGTGAGACTACATAATCCTGCTGTTTTGTGAGACCAAAAAAGTAATCTAGGAGACTTCATTCAAAACAAATCCCCTGCCAGACTACTTCTTTCTCTTCATTTGGGCAGTTATCCTTCTGATCATTTACGAGGAAAAGATTCTTTGGCTGCCTTGTTCAAGCCTGTAAAGAGGATGGGCATCACTCTGACAGCAGTGTAAACAGAGAATTGCAGTCTCCACAGTGAGAGAATGTATTGGCCAGTTTTCACGGAGATATGAGGGAAATATTATGTTAGAATCATAGGATCAACCAGGTTGGAAGAGACCTCCAAGATCATCCAGTCCAACCTAGCATCCAGCTCTGTCCAATCAACTAGACCATGGCACTAAGTGCCTCAGCCAGGCTTTTCTTCAACACCTCCAGGGTCAGTGACCCCACCACCAGTGACTCCCTGGGCAGCCCATTCCAATGCCAATCACTCTCTCTGGCAAGCCTCCCTTCAGGTAGTTGTAGACAGCAATGAGGTCACTCCTGAGCTTTCTCTTCTCTAGGCTGCACACCCCCAGCTCCCTCAGCCTCTCCTCACAGCGCTATGCTCCAGGCCTCTCACCAGCTTTATCACCCTTCTCTGGACACACCTTTCTCTTGAATTGAGGAGCCCAGAACTGGACATAGTACTCAAGGTGTGGCCTGACCAGTGCTGAGTACAGGGGCAGAATAACCTCCCTCGTCCTATTGACCACATTGTTCCTGATCTAAGCCAGGATGCCATTGGCTCTCTTGGCCACCTGGGCACACTGCTGGCTCATCTTCAGCTACTATCTACCAGTACCCCCAGGTCCCTTTCTGCCTGGCTGCTCTCCAGCCACTCCGTCCCCAGCCTGTGGCACTGCTTGGGGTTGTTGTGGCCAAAGTGTAGAACCTTGCACTTGGCCTTGTTAAATGTCATCGAATTGGCCTCTGCTCACCCATCCAGCCTGTCTAGGTCCCTCTGCAGGGCTCTCCTACCCTCCAACAGATCAACACCTGCTCCTAGCTTGGTGTCATTTGCAAACTTACTGATGCTGGACTCAATCCCTTTCTCCAGATCATCAATAAAGGTAATGAACAGGACTGGACCCAGCACTGATCCTTGGGGCACACCACTAGTGACAGCTGCCAACTGGATGTGGCACCATTCACCACCACTCTCTGGGCCCAGCCTTACAGCCAGTTCTTGACCCATATCAGAGTGAATCTGTCCAAACCATGAGCTGCCAGCTTTGCCAGGAGCTTGTTCTGGCAGACTGAAGTCCAGTAGTTCAATGGGAAAAAAAGCCAACCTTAAAGACACAGCTAATTACAGTTTAGTCTCACTATAAACACTTTCCACATACAAACAGGACTTTTTCAGGAGCAGCTGCAGAATTTTAACTCTATCTTCCTTGTCACTATCCCCAGAATCACTGAATGGTGAGGACTAAAAGGGACCTCTGGAGATGATGCAAAAGCAGGGTCACCCACAGTAGGTTGTTCAGAAATGTGTCCAGGTGGGTTTGGAATCCTTCAAAAGAAGGAGACTCCAAAACCTCTCTGGGCAGCCTGTGCCAGGGCTGCAGCAACCTTGCAGCAAAGATTTTCATTATGATCAGATGGAAGCTTGTGGATTCCAGTTTTTCCCTGCTGCCCCCTGTCCTGCTACTGGGCACCACTGAAATGAGCCTGGCCCCATCTCCTTCACCTCCACTGCTTAGATACTGAACAACATTGAGATGATCACCTCTCAGGTTGTTCTTCACCATGCTCAACAGCCCCAGGTCTCAGCCTTTCCTCCTCACAGAGAGGCTTCTATCCCTTCAGCCTCTTTATAGCCTCTGCTGGATTCGCTCCAGTAGTTCCCTGCCTCTCTTGAACTGGGGAGCCCAGAACTGGATCCAATACTCCAGATGTGATCTCATTGGGGCAGAGTAAAGAGGCAGAAGAGCCTCTTTTGACCTGCCTACTATACTCTTCATAATGCAGTCCAGGACTTCCAGGACACCATTTGCCTTCTTGGCCACAGGAGCATATTGCTGAGTCATGGTGAACTTGAACTTCTCAGCTGTACTCGTCTTGGAGTTATCCTCCCCAGGTGCAGGACCCTACACCTGCCTTTGCTGAATTTCATCAGATCCCCTTTTGCAGAGATGGTCTCTTCTCACAGGTAAACAGTGGCAGAACAAGAGGGAGTGGCCTCAAGCTGTGACTGGGTAGGTTTAGACTGGACAGTAGGAAACATCTTTTTGGGGAGAGCATGGTGGCAGAACAAGAGGGAATGGCCTCAAGCTGTGACTGAGTAGGTTTAGATTGGACAGTAGGAAACATCTTTTTGGGGAGAGCATGGTGGCAGAACAAGAGGGAATGGCCTCAAGCTGTGACTGGGTAGGTTTAGACTGGACAGTAGGAAACATCTTTTTGGGGAGAGCATGGTGGCAGAACAAGAGGGAATGGCCTCAAGCTGTGACTGGGTAGGTTTAGACTGGACATTAGGAAACATCTTTTTGGGGAGAGCATGGTGGCAGAACAAGAGGGAATGGCCTCAAGCTGTGACTGGGTAGGTTTAGACTGGACAGTAGGAAACTTTTCTTTTGGGTAGAGCACAATGACAGAACAAGAGGGAATGGCCTCAAGCTGTGACTGGGTAGGTTTAGACTGGACAGTAGGAAACATCTTTTTGGGGAGAGCATGGTGGCAGAACAAGAGTGAATAGCCTCAAGCTGTGACTGGGTAGGTTTAGACTGGACATTAGGAAACATCTTTTTGGGGAGAGCATGGTGACAGAACAAGAGGGAATGGCCTCAAGCTGTGACTGGGTAGGTTTAGATTGGACAGTAGGAAACATTTTTTCAGGGAAAGAATGGTCAGGTATTGGAATGGGCTGCCCAGGGAGGCGATGGAGTCACCAACCCTGGATGTGTTTAAAAGTCATTTGTTTAGGGATATAGTTTAGGGTGGACCTTGTGGTTTAGGGACATTGGTTGGACTTGGTGATCCTGAGGGGCTTTTTCAAGCTGAATGTTTCTGTGTTTCTGTTAATGTTAACCAGCTGCACCCTAATGTACTGCATCTCCTGGCATTAGTCATGACTACATCCTCTGCCTGTAATGGGATGACTTTCATCAGCATGGTAAGCTCAAAATGAAGTGATTTTGCTGGAAACTGTTTCTCAGCAGCATCATTTGATCCACTCTCGTTAAAAAGTCATGTCATTGGCTGCATTAGAAATTCCATTTTACAGTCCTTTTTCATTTTTAATTTTGTTGGGTTTTTTTGTTTAAAACAAATTAATTGTAGCTTTCCTCTAGGCTTAATGCTGGTACAAAAGGTTTTGGCTAATGAGCAAATCTTTTCCAAAGACAGGAATGTTCATTTCTATCATTTCTAAAGAACAGTGGCGTAAAGAAGCCCTCGTTTAAGTCAACCACACAAATGGAAGTTGACAAGTGATTAGCTCCTTCTGGGAATAAATTGTTTTCTACATTTTAGTGGGGGAAAAAAAAATGTCATCAGTGACTTTGTTTGTGGCCTGGAGCATGGGCTTTGGATTTTAATACTACAAGCATCAGTTTAAACAATTACATATTTAAGCAATTACAAGATGGAGCTGGCATGACACAAAGCAAGCTTCACTAAATCACTGTCTCTTGGAAAATGCAAATAACATGCATGCCTGTAAAAACTCAGCAATGGACTAGGAACCATATGAGTCATGAAGGACCCACACTAATAGATGCATTGCTTCCTACCTTTAAAACTTCAGCACATTGTATGGAGCCTCCAGGACAGGGCATGATTGTGAATACTCAAGAGAGAAATTATTGCTTGCCTTATGCTGTGGAAATAATTTGAATTTTGTTCATTGTCATAGAATTGTAGAATGAATCAGGCTGGAAGGAACTCTGGAGGTCATCTTACCCAACCCCTTTGTCCTCCTCCCTTCTCTCATGAAAGAATGAAAACACAACCTTCTTTTGACAACTTTTGTTCACCATGTTCACCCCAGTGACCTAGATGAAGGGACAGAGTGGGGTCTCAGCGAGTTTACTGGTGATATCAAACAGGGAGGAATAGCTGACAGCCTGTCAGACCTGGACAGGCTGGGGACTTCAGTAGATGGGAAACTGATGAAGTTCTAAAAGGACAACTGTAGAGTCACAGTATCACAGTATCATCAGGGTTGGAAGAGACCTCACAGATCATCAAGTCCAACCCTTTACCACACAGCTCAAGGCTAGACCATGGCACCAAGTGCCACATCCAACATTGCCTTGAACTGCCCCAGGGACGGCGACTCCACCACCTCCCCGGGCACCTGGGGAGGAATAACCACCTGCACCAGTACAGGTGAGGGGTTGACTTGTTGGAAAGCAGCTCTGCAAAGGGCCTGGGAGTGCTGGTGGACAAGTGCACCATGAACCAGTGATGTGTCCTTGTGGCCAGGAAGGCCAACAGTCTTGGTGTGTGCACGAAGAAAAGTATGGCCAGCAGGTTGAGGGAGGTTGTCTTTCTGCTCTGTTCTGCCTCAGTGAGGTCACATCTGGAGTATCAGATCCAGTTCTGAGTCTTCAGCTCAAGAGAGATAAGAAACTAGTGGGAAGAGTCCATCAGAGGCCACAAAGATGCTGAGGAGACAGGAGCATCTTTGTGAGGAGGAAAAGCTAAGACACCTGAGGCTGTGTAACCTGGAGAAGAGCAGTGCAAGAGTGGAACTTTGCAATGCCCAGCAATGTCTAAAGGGTAGGAGGACAAAAGGATGAGGGCAGACTTTTTTCATTGGTGTCCATAGATAGAACAAGGCCAAAGAGCATAAACTGGAATACAGAAGGTTCTACCTGTACATGAGGGAAAATGTCTTTTCTTTTAGAGTGACAGAGCCCAGGATCAGGCTGCCAAGAGAAGCTTTGGAGGACCAATTGCTGGAATTGTTGAACACCATGTTGGATGGGATGTTATAGAATCATAGAATCAGTCAGGGTTGGAAGGGACCACAAGGATCATCTAGTTCCAAACCCCAGGGACACCCTAGCCTAGCTCCAGCTGGCCAGAGCCCCATCCAGCCTGGCCTTAAACACCTCCAGGGATGGGGCCTCAACCACAGGTGTTAAGTAACCTGTTTTAGTAGAAGGTGATCCTACCTATGGCAGAGAGGTTGTATTGAACGACCTTTGAAGTGCCTTCCAAGTCAAACCATTTTATGGTTCTATGTTCTATGCAGTGATCATGACATTCAAAACTAAGGAGATAACAGGAAGGAACAGATCACTCTAGCATGAAACACAGGAACAGAAGAATTAAAAAGAAGGGATAAAGGGGGAGACTGAGTTAATATAAAAAATAAAGATTAGAGCCTCCAGCCAGTGGGAAATGGGTCAGGCATCACAGAATAAATTTTATAGCCCTTTGGACCTCCCTGAAGATTTGTGACTTTCCTGTCCATGATGACTAGGATTACTCCAATAAATACTGCTTGTAGAACTTGATTTCCAAGCTAGTGTCATGTTACAGGGCAACTGTGATTAGACAACCTGTGAGGCAGAGCTTTGGAAAAAGAGCAATATTCTTCAGCAGGAGAAGAAAAAATCTGTCAAGTTCTGGGGCAACACTAGTGAATCTGTTGGCTTTTTTTTTTTTGAGTCTACATCTTTATGAAAGCAGAATTAGGCAGAGGTTTCATAGAATCATAGAATCAACCAGGTTGGAAGAAACCTCCAAGATCAGCCGGTCCAACCTAGCACCCAGCCCTAGCCAGTCAACTAGACCATGGCACTAAGTGCCTCATCCAGTATCTTTTTAAACACCTCCAGGGACGGCGACTCCACCACCTCCCTGGGCAGCCCATTCCAAGAAAGGAGTTTGTGTCACAATCCTCACTCTTCAGAGTTACAATCAGAACATTTCCTCTCTGTAGAGATAACCTTTTCCATTCCATATCTTGCCTCACTTGGTTGAGCAACTATTTTCCCCTGTTCCGTGGTACAGGCAACAGACAGACCAAGCCAACAGCACAGAAGACACAATAACCAAATAATTAAACCTGACACTTACTTCATACTCCTCTTTGAACCCATAGCCTTCTGCACACTTCATCTGGGTGATGTGTTGTAGCAAGTCAGCTACACGGATGGCTGGATGGAGCTGTCCGGTCTGGTAGGGCACATCCACCGGATCTCGCTTCTTGTAGGTGTGGGATTGGACCAGGCTGCTTGTGTCACTGACCATCGTGTGGGTTTCATCTAGAAAAAGAGCATCTCATCATGTCCTGGCTCATTTCACTTCCTAAGGGAAACAGCTGTTACACAGATTTCTAGAGGAGTGGCAGAAATCTGACACCATCAGTATCGCTTCAGTCTGTGAAGGCTACACCAGGAGAACAATAAATCCATGGAGCAGTTTACACGGGGAGATTGCAAGACTGGTTGGGATGAAGCAAAGTCCATGGTTCTACAATGGAAGCATTGCAGAGCAGTCCAAACTCTAGGGTCATTTTAAATGTCACTAGCTGATTACAAACAGGTTTTACATGAGGCTTTTGGTTCTAAACTCCGTTGAAGTTTCATGCTGAAACTTCGACAAGTCCCACAGAGTGAAACTGGACTTGCACTCTTCTTAGATTGCTTAAGTGCTCTATTTTACAGGGCAAATTCAGAGCAAATGTTTGGAGTGAGCAAAATAAAAAGATGCACAAAATGGCTTATGGTTTCTTCAAGCTAGGACTGCAATGGAAATGTAGATCTGATACAACATTGGGAGACAAACTACGAGAGGACAAATGCAGAGGATCATCTGATCAGGAGAAATGTCTTGACTGACTGCTGAACATGCTTTAGGACCATGGTATATGTCATGAGCCACCACATTAGGCATGGAATGTTATGTGTCAACTGACATGCAAGCCAACAAACAGGAGAACCCAGTGGGCTGGCTAAAATTCTCATGAGACACATACTCTCCCAACCCTCCACATCTCTTCCATGGGGCAAAATGGGCAACTTACCATTGATTGGCACTTTTAAGAAGATACATATCAGGAGAAAAAAAAAAAGAGGAGGAGAAAAAGGAAACAGGCCATAAGCAACAGTACTGCATTCATCATGACAGGTAGTTTTATGTTTGTGACTTAGTCTTTACAGAGTGATTTCCTAAGCGAGTCAGATTCTGATCTCAGTTTCTCAGTCTGAATTAACTGTACTGAAACCAAAGTATCTTACAGTGAGTCAGTTCCCACAGATGCAACTGAGATTAAAATTTAACACTCAGTAGTAAACAGACAGATGTGAAAGTGCACTGTACCTACAGAAGCAACAAGACTTCCTTCCTGCTTTGATGGAAATTTGTCTCTTGACAAGAGAAAAAAAAAACCCAAACCAGCAGACAACCCAAATTCTAAGGCCCATATATCAGCATAAATATTTCTTCTGTATATCCAAATAATGCTATCTATCTCAAAGAGCTTAATTGAAATTACAAATGTGGTGTTTAAACTGCTCCTCACTGGCTGCACCCTAAATGGAGGAAAGGCTCTAGAAAAATGCTGGCTTAAAAAAATATTAGGTTGTAAAATATGTTGTATGAAAGGGAAGCGTTAAAGTAATATTTCCACATTCATAAGTTAGGTATAACAGAGAGTTCCATAAATGCTCTGGATGAAAGGGCCCCAAAATTCTGATGTACCCACCAAAAATGCTACCACATCTCATTAAAGGTGCGGTTTTGGTCTTAAGTTATACCACTGAAACTGATGATAAAGCCACAAAGCTCAACAAATCACATTTTCAAGGGTGATTTTAGGTTCTCTCCATTCACATTGATACTAAGACACATGAAATCTGGTCCTCAGCAAGGATGCAGCCAATATGAACTGTGAATTAAACCTAAACCAAAAATAAGAGAGAAAAAAATTATGGGGATGAGCAGGAGCATTTCACTACTTTTGCTGCCAATCAGATTGTTTTTTTGTCTAACAAGGTGATAAAATTGTACTGCAAAGCACCTTGGAATGCATGGCATGAAGTGTGGTATATACAAGGGTAGGTACAGTATGTCACTGTTGAAATGGCACCTGAAAACTACGAGGTGGCTATGACACAGAAGACAAAAAAAGGTGTAGGGAGCTGATCATGATTTTTTGGGTGGCTTATTTTAATGTCAGAAACAGGTCAGAAAGCTTTGGGATTTTTTTGGCCAGCTACAGAACCCCTTGTAACTGACTGTTAGTAGCTAAGATGAAGGCAATGTTTTCAGATAGTGGGGGTCTTGTGCTATGAAAGCAGCAGTTTAACCACAGGTCTCACAATGGTAGAAGTTGGAAGGGACCTCTGGAGATCTTCTAATCCAACCACCCACGAAATTACTTATGAATCTCCTTCCTGGGAGTTTCAGACTGATTTTCCTCTCTCCATTTCTCTTATAGCTGCATTAATACATTTTTTTCTCTCATTTGAGAGTGATATTTCTAAACTGTCTTGTCTTTAAATGCTTGTTTGAGATGGTAGATTAGGAGACATATATATCACAGCTTTTTGCTTTGCCTTTGAGCACTGTTTTTTAAAGGCTGAGCTCCTTTAGATGCAGTGTTCATATGCAATGGTTTGTCCAGCTGAAGTACTTACAGCTGCAGCTGCTCTGCTCTCCACTTACTCATTCCCATAGAGCTGTACAACCCATATTAAATAATATAGTCACTTATTAGTTAAATGAATTCATAGCACAGGAGGTATCTGGAAAGCCAGCTCAGTGTCTTTTGGGCTGGAAAAGCCAGCCCAGAGTGTTGAGACTCTCCAGTTTCAGAAATACACACATGGCTGATACCAGGCAAGCATGACCCACATTCAGGCCCAGCAGATAAGGGTTTAGCTCCTGTTATAGAAACACTGTTAGAAGAGACCTTTCAAGGTCATCTAGTCCAACCTTACTGCAGGTAATATCTTCAACTACAGCAGGTTGCTCAGAGCCCCAAACAGCCTGACCTACAATGTTTGCAGGGATGAGGCATCAACCACCTCTCTGGGCAACCTGGGACAAGGTTTCAACACCCTCAGCACAATTTCTTCCTCCTATCTAGTTTAAATTTCCCGTCTCTTAGTTTAAAACCATCACCCCTTATCCTTTCACAACAGGCTGAGCTACAAAGCCTGCTCATGGTTTTCTTACAGGCCCCTTTAAATACTGACATGCCACAAGAAGCTCTCCCTGGAGCTTTTTCTTCTGCAGGCTGAACACTCCCATAAATCTGGAAATGCTATAAGTATGTTGTGGCCTTTCTAGCAAATTCTGGAAACTAAACTCAACCATTCCCCAGCCCTGTCCACTTCCCAGGAGCTCACACTGAAAAGTTAGTTTCATTCTAACTATGGGCTTGACCTTGCAATCTAAAGACAACTTCTGTGGACGTTGCCAGCCAGCATTAACAGGCATCAGTCACAATTCAAACCCAGCGTAGTTTAACAGCTCTCTTCCTCCACTAACTCAAACACAGCTAATCTGATTTACCTCAGGTAAAAAACCTGTTCCTGTAGGCATAAACACAGTTTACAACAGGTAGCCCTGGTCTGAATGGAAAGCACTCATAAAAGGGCACTCAATTTTTAAGATGTAAGGTTGTTGTGGTAGGCCTGATAGGCCCAAAATAGGCATGGACGTGTCCTGCCTTGCCCAGGCATGCTTTTCTGCCCCACCAGAGGAGCAAGCATGGGAAATGGACACAGGAGAACCTGGAGCCACTGAGTCTGGCCTGCCCAGGGCCCTATGGTGTAAGGTGCACACACTTAGCTTGTGCCTGCCTAGTGCAGGGCCTGTGCTGTTCCCACATTAGGGCAAAGTGAGCCTGTGGCTTTGCCTAACATGGCAAGGTTTGGCTAACTGCCACCCTGAGTGGCTGTGCTTGTGTCCAAGGGGCACATTGACAAAAGGAGATAGGCAGGTGAACAACCTGCTTTTGCTTCCCTGCTCTCTGCCTGCTCTCTCTGCTGCTCCCAGCCCTGCTGCTATTGCACACTGCCTTACTGCTGCCTGCCAAACTCCACTGCTGCCAGTTACCAGGAGCAGACCCTGGATGCCTGCAGGCTATCGGCCTGTGTGGCCATCTGACATCGTGCTGAGGCTGCACACATCTGCCTCTGCACCTGAAGGTCCTGCCTAGAATCCCTGGGCTTATACACAGATGGTCCAGAAGAAGCCAGGAGACAAGGTCAGAGATTGTCTGCCTCCTGTCCCCAGAAGCTGGGAAGATTCAAGCCTCAATGTCCAACAAGACAGAGTCCCCTGGGAGCATTTGGGCACTATGTGGACTGTGACTAAGCCCCCACGAGTGGGTAATCATAACCTGTGAGTAAATGCTTAAGTGCCTCTTTGTAATTCTCCATTGCCTTCTGCCATAGAGCAGAAAGAGCTTGAGCCCAGCTACTGGGCAAGCAGCATATTGACCACAAGCCGCATTTGACCGCAGGAACCTTCTCTTCCAGTCCAATTAATGTTTATGTATTTTGCTGGTTGTTGCTAGATCTGGATATTATCCATAGAATGTTTCCATGACTGTGGAAGAACCACAATATTATTAAAATTGGGGGGTGGGGGCAGAGCTCTGAATAGCAAAATTAATAAACAATATTAATTTCAGAAAATATCATCTCCCATCAATTAATTTCCCCTCCCCAACAAGGGTTAGAAAAATATTCATTGTCCACAGTGAAATAACTGAATGATTTCCCAAGATGAGCAAGCACAGGTTGAAGTAGTGGCCCATAAAATGCATATCTAACTGATTCAAGATTTTATAGACTTAGCAGGAGTAAAGATTCTTTCTTTTTCTTGTTTTCCCCACAGTGTGTCTTTGATATCTGAATTCCTTGCTTTAGAGATTATTTCTTGGGGGGGGAGAGCAACTAACAAATAATTTCACCACCATTATTACATAACAAAGGATCATAAAAAAAAACCAAAACACCAAACAACAAAATAGAGAAACCATTAACTAAAAATTAATCCAGATAGAAAATCTTAATAGTTTTTTCTCCTGATAATAGTATTTTTCTCCTCACCCACCTACAAGGTCAGGAAGGACATCTACAGGAGGAAGCGTTGAAAGAATGCTGAAGCACAACCCCCACCCCCCCAAAAAAAAAAGAAAAAGAATCTAACATCTCAGGCAGTTAAAAGGCACTGCAAATTTCATTTGCATGCAGATTATTTCATTGTTACTATCATTACCTTCTCCTAGATTTACATAATGTATAAAACCACACCAGTTCCTTCCCCATGTTACTGTGCTGAAATACGCTGCACTAAATACTGCCTGGCAATAGCAAGTTTTTCAAGATCACCTTCCTCAACTTCTACTTTTAACATGCTTTGCTTTACTTTTATCATAGGATAGTTTAGGTTGGAAGAGACTTCAAGGATTATCTAGTTCAAATGTCCCACCACAGGCAGGGACACCTCCCATTAGAACAGGTTGCTCAATCCAATCTGGCCTTGAACACCTCCAGGGAGGGAGCATCCACAGCCTCCCTGGCACAACCTGTTCCAGTGTTTCACCATCCTCACTGGAAAGAACTTCTTCCTAACATCCAGTTTAAACCTATTACTCCTTGTCTTGTCATTACAAGACCTTGTAAATAGTCCTTCTTTAGCCTTCTTGTAGGCCTCCTTCACAGATACTGGAAGGTCACTCCAAGGCCTCCTTGAAGCCTTTTATTTAAGCTCATTTAACTTCAAGGGCAGGAGTCACTTCAGAGGTGCTTTTTTATTTATTTCTTTTCCAGTGATTAGAAAAAAAAAGAGGAGAAAGGAAAATATGTTGTAAAAAGAGTAAATAAAAAGGCTTGACATTGGAGCCTGGGTTCTTGCACACTTACATTCTGAATTCTTGCACGTTTATATTTTGATTTGTTATTTAAATAAATCATCTCCCTGTTAATTTTAAAGTTAGTAAGGGAAGGAGGTGTGAATTAACACAAGCCACAAAGTGTTGCTTAAGCATTGAAAATATGACAGTGCCTCATGCTTATTGATTTAGTGCTGCAGAAACCTCTCTTCAACACGGGACTTTCATAAGTTCATAGTTCCACTATGAAATACTTCCCCCAGATGTTTTTAACCTACTGTTTTGTTTTGTTCCTGTGGCACCTGATGTGTGACAAATCATACTCTTTAAGCACTGTGTCATTTTGCTGTTCCCAACAGCATCTCTGCTCTGAATCTCCACTTTGACAGGCATGTGTGGTACAGTGAGAGGAAACGACAGACAGAGAGTAGCCAAATGTGTGTTTTGTCTGATTTTTTGTTATTGTGAGTGGTATAATTAGGAAAAAAACATTTTATTTAGTTATTTATCTATCTATCTATCTATCTAGCTATTTGTTCATTTATTTACTTCCAGAAGAGACATACTCCTTTCTGAGATAAAATGGGGGGGGAAAAATAGATGAAGGAAAATATTTCAGCTGCTGCAACGATCAAATTCTTTTGTGTCACTCCAAATACATGCAAAAACATTTCATCATAAATCCACTTGGTAAGATTATTTCTCTCCTTTCTCCCCTGACTTGCACTACAACAGCAGTAATGAAGCCTGATACCTGTCCCTAGCATCCTCAGCACTCCATAGCATCCTCATTACAGCCAAACCTTCCACCCCTCCCTTCAGACATAAAACTCCAGCTCTTTGCATCTTATTGCCTGTACCCATGAGAACTGCAACTTTCTAAACGGCTTTAGTGATAAACTTTGATAAAGGGAAATGTTCTCACCTAAAATTGCAGTTGGCACAAATGGATCTGTCATACATCATAAGCAGGTCAATGCAGGAAAGGTAAAAAGAGAGAGAAGAGTAAATGGTTGATAAATGTTGCTGCGTTTTCTTTCAGAAAGCTACTGCAAGCAACCCATGGGTTGCTCATCTGTGAATTAAATTTCTAAGGCAAGAAGCACAAGAACACCATTAAATATGCTTTTCTTGTGAAAAGGGCCATACAGGGTGGAAAGCAAGAAAAAAATAAATTGGTTACCTGGGTAATAGGAATTAGGCACTGTTGTGCTCAGTGTGTTAGTTTTCATTGTAAATGAAGATGGTGAAGATACAGCTGCAAAGAGAAACAAAGCTGGTTAGAGACAGAGCAGTGATACAGGGCTGCTTGAGCTGAGGGATGTGGAGGACTTGGCTTAGAGTTTCTCTTATTGTGGCAGCTGGCATCAGGACCTAGGGAAAACCAGGCTTCACAAGAGTTCACTGAATTGTTTTGGTTGGAAAAGACCTCCAAGATCATCCAGTCCAACCATCAACTTAAGATCACTGTGGCCATTAAACCATGTCCTGGAGCTGCCATGCCCACATGTTTCTTGAACACCTCTAGGGATGGTGACTCCACCACCTCCCTGGGCAGCCTGTTCCAATGCCTGACCACTCTTTCAGTCAATTTTTTTTTTTCCTAATATCCAACCTAAAAATTCCCTGGCACAATTTCAGTCCATTTCCTCTTGTTCTATCACCTGATATTTGAGAGAAGAGACCAATCCTCACCTCACTACAGCCTCCTTTCTGGGAGTTATAAGAGAACAATCAGATCTGCCCTCAGCCTCCTTTTCTCTGGACTAAACAATCCCAGTTCCCTCAGCTGCTCCCCAGAAGACCTGTTCTGTATACCTTTCACCATCTTCATTGCCCTTTGCTGTCATCAGAGAAAACATTTTGATCAGTGATGACAAATACACTTCTTCAAGCACATGATTAGACTGAATGGTGGATGCCTGCATAAGGACATCACAACGACAAGAGATGTTTTTGACAGAAGCTTTAATTATTACTAAGTTTATCTAATAATACTTTAAATACTTCATGAAAATATTCTACTGTCATTCATTTTATCCTCTTTTTTTTTTTTGATTCATTCAGACAAGTGGATAATATGTACACAGATACTACTATGCCCTGAATATTTACTTTGCTTGAATATTTACTTTGGATGAAAAGCTGTCACTGGTATTAAATCATTTATCCATTGCTAAAACTTACAGGAAAGGCCAACTCAATAAAATTCAGTTCAGGTAGCTCCTTGGCATACAAAGATCATGTGAATGACCATTAGAAGCTCAGATGCGTTCAACAGGTTGGAATAAATCGCAGCATCTTACAGCACGTTCAGTCAACGGCTTTCAAACAAAGCTCATGGCAAATTGAGCCTTAGCTGCTTGTCTACACAGCACAAATTCAGTTGGGTCAGGGAGTGCAAGAACATTCTGGATACCTAGGGACAGATGAGCCAAAGAAGAGCAAGGAAGCTGGTAAAGGGTCTGGAGCACAAGCATTATGAGGAGCAGCTGAGGGAACTGGGGCTGTTTGGTCTAGAGAAAAAGTGGGTGAGGAGAGAGCTTCTCACTCTCTACAGCTATCTGAAGGTAGATTGTAGCAAGGCAGGGGGCAGTCTCTTTGTAGAATCATTAAGGTTAGAAAAGTCCACTGAGATCATCAAGTCCAACCATCAGACACTATCATGACTACTAAATTGTCTCCCAAATGATAGGATGAAACAGCCTCAAATTGCGCCAGGAGAGGTTTAGGATGGACATTAGGAACAATTCCTTCTCCAAAAGGGTTGTGAAGCCCTGGAATAGGATGCCCAGGACAGTGGTGGAAGTCCCAATTTCCTGGAAGGATTGAAAAACTCTGTAGATGTAGTGCTGAGGGACGTGGTTTAGCACTGGCTGGGTTAAGGATTGCACTTGATGATCTTAAAGGCCTATTCCAACCAAAATGATTCTACAGTTAGGGGAATTTGTGAAGCAAAAGTATAACTGAGGAAGACAGGATCTGCTGGATGAGGAGTGGGTATTTGTCCTTCTGGCTTTCACCCATATAATTTTTTGTTGACCACAGGATGTTAGGGGTTGGAAGGCACCCAAAGAGATCACCGAGTCCAACTCCCCTGCCAGAGCAGGGCATGCAGGTTCTAAGGCATACAGCTGCCAGCCCTTGTTATGATGAAGTTATCTGAAAACTGGCTTCAACAGTGCTGGAAGTCACATTCATTTGTAATATCTGAGACTACTTTTCTTTGATTTAGTCTCCTGAATTGCCAGATGGCAAGAACAGAGTTGTTCTCCTTTTGGGTCTGGATGTAAATATTAGTTGAGGTTAGGGATGCTGCAAACTACTAAACAGCACAATTGTTTAGGTGCAGGATGCAGCCAGTGTAAGAAACTTCCATAGGAAGCAGAAATGTTCTATCTCTCGAGTACAAGGTCTTACACAAAGATTAGTCCTAAAGACTTCAGACTGTTTCCACTCATGACCACATTTCTTCTAGAAGACTAATTATAGGTTCTGGCCCTCAAGTGGCATAAAATACTTGCTATGCTAATGATTTCACATTGGTTTAAGATGGTTTATATAGAGAGGGTATAGTCTCAGGAGCTTATTGCAGCTTCTTTGGTCACAGTGACCATTCAGTAATGCTTTTTGGTAAACTCCATCACGATAATGGAAAATGAAGTCAACCCTCTTGATCTCTTCCCAGGAGCAAGGAATCTCAACTGCAACGATATATTCTCACCCCAAAGGCAAGTCAGATATATTGAAAGACCTATTTCAAAGCCATTTCAAAAGTAACTCAAACACAAATTAACATTGCAAATTCTGAGCCCAACGCTGCCGGGAGAAGTCTCACTGCATAAACCTCACAGAGTGTTTGCACAACCCAGCTTGTCAAAGGCAAGTTCTTAAGCATATTATTAAAGAGTGGGAGTTGGGCCTCACATTCTGTTAGTACTTGAAACAAAATTCAGTTTTTCACCAATTCTGGAGAAGCTCAGAAATACTGGTAGGAAAAAATACCCAACACAACTGAAGTGCTTTAAGAACTACAAAAAAGAAGCATTTTTTTTTTAAACATAGTAATTCTTTTCCCTTCTTTTTAACAATTATATGAAACTACTGTTTTGCCTGGTCTTTGCTTAGGGCCAGCCTCCAGACAGGAGTGAGTCTTTGGCTAACATTCTAGTACAGGACATTTTACATGCCAAATTTGATGTAATTTTAAGATAGATTGAAGGAGACTCAGGATATTAGAGAATCTCTTATGAGATTGCAGAATGGACAATTCTGCTGAGACCTTTCTTTGCACAAGCAACTGAAAGAGCATCGTCTAGAGCTGGAAAATAATAAAGGCAATAAGATCATGATTATTAGGTTATGACATGCAAAAATAAATTTTGCCAAAAGAAAAAAGGGGAGGAAAAAAAAAAGGAATAGGGGAAGCATTTGAAGGATTTGGGGCAGCATGAGAGGTGTAAAATTTGTAACATAATAGGGATTGGAGAAAGATAAAGCTACAGCTGTTTCAGTAATGCCTTTGCTCTTCTGCAGAAGAAAAGGATGGGCAGAAAAAAGCTCAATTATCCTTATTATTTTTGAAGAAGCCTGTTCTTGATATCTGACTGTCTTGCTCATTCGAATACATACTGTAATGTGCTGCACAGTGGGATACTTTGGGTCCTATGGATTTTCCATGACTGAGTAATGAGGAATATTTTAAAATCCATTTACACCTTTCTTCCACCTTCCAAAAAAGAAAAAAAAATAATAAAAGGGAGAGAGAGAAAAGAAAAGAAAAAAAAAACTTACATCTGCCATTTAGATTGTGAGTGTCCATGAAAGAGAAAGCTTCATCACAGTTGGTGCCTTGCTCAGTGTAGCTTTTATCCATTGAATTCACCATCACTGTCATTTCCTGCCGTGTGCTACTCAGTGTCTCTTTCCGTTTTTTAGCCAGTTTTCTTAAGGAATGAATGTTGAGGAAGAAAGGGGGAAAAAAAAAGGAGGAAAAGAAGTCAGCAACACTCAATGAGCAGAGAGTCTTTACGTTGATTAGGTCATGCTGTTTAGATACTAATGTGGTTACAAACTGCATCACTGAGCTAACATATTTCCAATTCTTTTGCACTTCTGGAAGTTTACATTTGATTGCACAGACTCCCAAAAGCAAGGGATCATAGAATGGGCTGGGTTGGAAGGCACCTCTGAAGGTCATCTAATCCAAGCCCTGCTACAGTCAGCAGGAGCATCCTCAAATAAATCAGGTTGCCCAGAGCCCTGTTGAGCCTCAACTTGAGTATCTCCAGGGATGGGGTCTCAATCACCTCCCTGGGCAACCTGTTCCAGTGTTCCACCAACCTCATAGCGAAGAACCTGTTCCTGACATCCAATCTAAACCCGCTCTTCTCTAGTTTGAATCCACTGACTTAAGGTGAACAGAATATTAATCCTTGGGGATCACAGAACTGAAGAGGATTACTTGGATACAACACTAATGTCAGCTGAGCCAAATCTGTTGAAATGCATAAATAAAAAGGATGGAAAGGAGATTTTGCTGAAACTGAAACAAGAAAAATAGGTAACAATTTTCCCTTCTCATGCATAGAACTGCCTGGAGCTGTTTCACTGGGACACCACACGATACAGCTAACTGCTTTACATCATGCTGTACACACGTTTGACCTCCTAACACACTTTGCACAAGCAAGTGACCTTCTGAATGGGCCTGCATTTCTAAAAACTACTTTCTGTCACTGGATTCCAGGAGAATTAGTCACAAGAGTGAGTAGCTTCTCAGTAGGAGTGGTCTGTCAGAGGCAAGATCTGGATTCTGATACTATAACAGTGATTCATTAAGCTTTAAGTGTTTTGGACACATATACTTTATTTTTTCCTCTTCCAGACCTGTCTGTTCCTGTCAAAACAGAAATCTCATTGCCTCCTCCAGACTAGTGCTTAACCACCATTGCAAAATAACAAGTCCAAAAGTCTTCCTTTTTTTCCTTCAGCCTCTGTGAGACATCTGTGATCCTGATGATGGTGGATCTCACTGTTTGTGGCCTGTGATTGTCCTAGAGCAAACCTTTCTCCAAGTCCTTGTTTATATACATTTGGAATTTTCCAGATTCCTTCTGTATAGTATCTTTAAGGGATGGGTTTTACAGAGAAATAAGTGCTCCACAGATACTGTGCATTTAGAATCACAGAATCAACCAGGTTGGAAGAGACCTCCAACCTAGCACCCAGCCCTAGCCAGTGATCTAGACCATGGCACTAAATGCCTCATCCAGGCTTTTCTTCAACACCTCCAGGGATGGTGACTCCACCACCTCCCTGGGCAGCCCATTCCAATGCCAATCACTCTCTCTGACAACAACTTCCTTCTAACATCCAGCCTAGACTTCCCTTGGCACAACTTGAGACTGTGTCCCCTTGTTCTGTTGCTGGTTGCCTGGCAGAAGAGATCAACCCCCACCTGGCTACAACTTCCCTTCAGGTAGTTGTAGAGAGCAATGAGATTATTTCACTGGATAAACACAGATGGGACCAGTAGATCATCTAGTCTGAACTCTTACAAAAACTCACTCAAATTCACTGAAATACCATCAGTAAAATAAAACTCTTACATCTTTAAATCATTTGGTCGCTTCCTCCTCCATATCTAATTGTAATAAAAGAGTAATATATTACTTAAAGTACCCTTGTGGCCAAGAAAAGCAAAGGTTTCCTGGGGTGTGTTAGAAAGGGTGTAGTTAGTAGATACAGAGAGGTTCTTCTCCCTCTCTACTGTGCCCTGGTGAGGCCACATCTGGACTATGATGTCCTGTTCTGTGCCCCTCAGTTCAAGAAGAACCTCAGGATCCTGGAAGGATCCAATGCAGCGCCACAAAGATGATGAAGGGTGTGGAACACCTCCCTTAGGAGTAAAGGCTGAGGGAACTGGGGCTCCTGAACTTGGAGAGGGGAGACTGAGAGGTCACCTCATTCGTGTTTACAAATATGTGAAGGGCCAGCACCAGGAGCATGCAGCCAGGCTCTGCTCAGTGATGTCCAGTGATAGCACAGGGGGCAGTGGATACAGCCTGGAGCATAGGAGGTTACATGTGAGGGTGACAAAACATTGGAATGGTCTACTTGGAGAAGTTGTGGAGTCTTCTCTGGTAACATTTAAAGCCCAACTGGACACATTCCTGTGTGACCTACTCTAGATGATCCTGCTGTGGCAGGGGGGTTGGACTAGATGATCTTTTGAGGTCCTATTCCAACCCCTCATGTTCTGTGATTCCGTAAAGTAGAATCTGAGATGCATCCCCTAATGCACAAATGACTTAATTCAAGTCCTTTGTAAGGACATACTTATCAAAGTGACAATATGAACTGATTATAGCTTTTCCTTTTTCCACCCTTAGCTGAGAAGACAACATGGTAAGTCATGCATGGCTTCTCTTCTGATCCTTTTTAGCCTTAAAGCATCTACAGCTACTCCCACCACCTGCCAAACACTGGGCAGCTCTCAACGTAGCTGAGTTTTGAAACCAGAACCTGTTTTCTGGTTTCAAAACCGGCTGCTCCCTCCCTGGAGGTGTTCAAGGCCAGGTTGGATGAGGCCTTGAGCAACTTGCTCTAGTGGGAGGTGTCCTTGCCTATGGTGGGGGGGTTGGAGCTGGATGATCCTTGAGGTCCCTTCCAACCTAGACCATTCTATGACTCTATAAGCTCTTGCTTACACTGACAACCAGAGATCTTGCTTACGACACCGACACCAGGAAACTCCATTTTTCAAAGCAGTCAGCTAATTTTCTTGAAGAAATTAGAGCAACATTTTCTCATTTCCTTCATTTTTTTGTTTTAGTCCCATTACCAAGATAGAGCAGACTGTTTTTATGACACTAACAACTGCACAGCACTTCTGCATCTGAATCTAATTCTGGAAATAGGTCTTGTGGGAAAAGTTCAAAACTGAAACAACTGCTGGAGGAAAAGAACAATAGCAGCCAGACTTTTGTACTGTGAACAAAAACACCCACTGGACTCAGGCAAGCAAACTTGAGCTGAATATAACTTTTGGTTTTTTTTTTTTAACATCTGCCTTTTTCAGATATTGCTGAAAGTGCTGCACTGCTGCAGTCTGTGCAACTCATCTGTTGCTTGGATCTCTTGATCCCTAGGAGGCTCAAAACACACAAGATTCAACAAACTTGTAAAACTATGGAACTTCATTTCATTATCCCAGAATTGGTTTGGTTGGGAGACACCCTTAAGGTCATTAAGTATGACCCTTAGCCCAGCACTGCCAGGTCACAACTAAATCATGTCCCACACTGCCACATCCACGTGACTTTTAAATGTTTTCAGGGATGGGGACTCCACCACTGCCATGGGTAGTCTGTTCTAGGACTTGACAACCTTTTGGGGGAAGAAATTCTTCCTCATGTCCAACCTAAACCTTCCCTGGTGCAACTTGAAGACATTTTCTCTTTCCTTATCATAGAATCAACCAGGTTGGAAGAGACCTCCAAGATCATCCAGTCCAACCTAGCACCCAGCCCTATCCAGTCATCTAGACCATGGCACTAAGTGCCTCATCCAGGCTTTTCTTATCACTTCTTACTTGGGAGAAGAGAGCAACCTCCATCATTTACAATCTTCTTTCAGATCACCTTATTTAAATCTATCTTCTTTCAGTCCCATTGCTACATTTCCTTGTAAAAAACCTCGTGAGCCCCCTTTAAAGATAAACAGGCCTCAATAAGCTCTCTCTGCAATAAGGTCTTGTTGTGGACAATGTTATTTGGACCACATGGTATTTTTAATTGGTACTAAAAAGAAAATAGAATTAGGGTTATTACTTTACAACTTCATCTCTCTGGAGAGTCACTTAAGATAAAATCCAGTGTGCTGACAGAGATGAAGTGATGCACATGAGAGACCTGAGGCTGTTTAGTCTGGAAAAGAGAAGACTGAGAGGAGATCTTATTGATGTGTTTATAAGTTTCTGAAAGGAAGGTGTCAAGAAAAAGGAGATAGTCTCTTTTCAGTGGTGTCTAATGACAGAAGGGGCAATGGACACAAATTGGGGCCCAGGAGGTTTCATCTCATCATGAGGAAGAACTTCACTGCCGAGGGTGCCTGAGCACTGGAATGGGCTGCCCAGAGAGGTTGTGGAGTCTCCTTCTCTACAGATTTTCAAGACCCTGCTGGTTGCATTCCTGTGTGACCTGCCATAGGTGATCCTGCTTTGGTGGAGAGGTTGAACTCAATGATCTCTGAAGGACCCTTCCAGGCTCTACACTCCTATGATTCTATGAAAGTATTCCTAACAACACACAACACTGGATTTAAATGACTGCACAAACAGCAGGAGAAAGAAATCCTGTAGTGACCCTCTGAAGACAAAAGTTCATAGAATCATAGAATCAACCAGGTTGGGAGAGACCTCCGATATCATCCAGTCCAACCTATTCCCCAGCCCTATCCAGTCAACTAGACCATGGCACTAAGTGCCTCATTCAGTGCTATGCTGTTGGGTTACATTCTTTCCCTGAGAGCAAATGATTGTGGAAGATGTCACCACGGGATCCTAGAGATACTAAAAGTAAATATCAGGAAAGGAACATCTGATCAAGGGCTGAGCAGAGGCCAGTGACTGCATGACTGTGTCTTTGCTTTGTTCCTGTAGTCATCTCAATGTTTATTAATGGCCATGGTCACAGTCTGGTGGACTGCTAAACCAAAATTTGATGCAATTTTCTATTGAATAAGCAACCCCTGCACAGATTACACACAAACCAGGATGTAAATACCTTAGCTGTTTTTCTGACACTTCAAATCACTCACCTGTTTGTATTGTTTTAGGCTACTTATGATATACCCAGCAGGATTAATTAACTCCAAAATTAATTACTTTGCTCATCTATTTTGGCTGGCTGTGGGATGCTAAAAGAAGACTCATTATTTTGGGGAAAATGCTTTAATTTAAAATCATGTACTGAGCATCATGGGTTCAGCAGCACTCAATCTGGAGATGTAATTTAATAAAAGCTCTCCACAAGAAGTGTATAAGAAAGCCTCCAAATGCTACTGACTTAATCCCTCTCTATTGTGTTTATACATTTCCCCCCCACACTTTTGTTCTAATTATTTTTCCTTTCACAGGAAAACATCCCTTGTCTGTAACCCAAATAGGTTTTTTTCTCCTGTCTTCAGCAATGGGTCCTCTAAGGCAGATGAAAAACCGTCACACATCATTTAGTGTTGAGTTCTGGGCCCTTCACTATGAGAAGGATGTTAAAGTGCTGGAGTGTCTCCAGAGAAAGGCAATGAGGCTGGTGAAGGGTTTGGTGCACGTGGCCTATGGAGGAGAATCTGAGGGAGCTTGGGGTGTTCATCTGGAGAAAAAGAGGCTGAGGGGACACCTCGTGACTCTCTACAACTACCTGAAGGGAAGTTGGAGTGAGGAGGGGGCAGCCTCTTCTTCTTGATGACAAGCAACAGGACTAGAGGAAATGGTTTCAAGCTGAGCCAGGAGAGGTTCAGGCTGGGTGCTAGGAAATATTTCTTCACAGAGGGGGTTATCAAACATTAGAATGGTCTGCCCAGGGCAGTGGTGGAGTCTCCATCCCTGGAAGTGTTTAGGCAGTGTGTACTTGGCACTAAAGGACATGGTTTAGTATTGACCCTTCAGTGCTGGGTCAAAGGTTGGAAGAGCTCTCAAAGATCTGTGATTCTGTGACCAGTGTAAGAATGACATAGAGCCACACAATCATAGAATTGTTTTTGCTGGAAAAGACCTCCAAGTTCATCAAGTCCAACTGCCAACCTAAGAACACTATGGCTGTTAAACCATGTGCCAAAGAAGACATGTCCACACATCTCTTGAACACTTCCAGGGATGGTGACTCCACTACTTCCCTGGGCAGCCTGTTCCAATACCTGACCACTCTTTCAGTAAGGAAATTGTTCCTAACATACATCCAACCCCTCCCCCCAGCAGAATTTCAGGCTATTTACACTCATTCTAACACCTGATACTGCGGAGATTATGTCCCACCTCACTCCAACCTTTTTATCAAGAAGCTGTAGAGGGCAATGAGGTTTCCCTTCAACCTCTGTTTCTCCAGGCTGAAGAACCCCAGTTACCTCAGTGGCCCCTCACAAGACCTGTTCTTCAGGCTCTTCACTACCTTTGTTGCTCTGGACATCCTGCAGCACCTCAATGTCCTTCTTGCAGAGTGAAGGGCCTCAAACTGAGTGCTCATAAAATTACATACATACATTACTTAAAATAGCATTAAATATGTAATGAAATATTCTGATAGAAATAGATTATTCTAGCCAGTGACTTCATTGTTTTTCTTCTGCTGCATGTACAAACCCACTTTTCTAACTTAAGGAGAAGACCTTGTGTAAGTATTTTGATCAATAAACCCTTGTGTTAGTGGGCTAGCTGTATTCACACAGAACTGCATAAGGGGAAAGTGATCATCTTCCCTGGAAAAAAAAAGGCAAATTATAGTTTGATTTTCTAATATGGTATTAATAACAGACATATTCTCCTCTTAATGAAGATGAAATGCTCCATTTTCCATTGTGTCTGATTTGCATTAACTTCTGCTACATTAACAGTACATATATCCTCGAATCCCTACTTGATAGGGCTTGCAGGACCTCTGAGGAGCATCTAGTCCAACCTCCCTGCTAAAGAATAAGCCACAGCAGTTTGTCCAGGGTCACAATGTCCAGCTGGTCTGAAATCTCTCCAGAGAAGGAGACTCCACAGTCTTTCTGGTCAGCCTGCTCCAGAGCTCTGAAAACCCATGTTCAGATGAAACCTCCTGGGTTCCAGTTAGTGCCCATTGCCCCTTGCCCAGCTGCTGGGTAACACTGAAAAGAGTTTGCCCCCACCCCCACCTATGGAGCAGCATTGAGAAGATCCCCGCTTGGCCTTCTCCAGGCTATCCAGCCCCAGGGCTCTCAGCCTTTCTACTTCACAGGGGTGCTGCAGTCCCCTCAGCATCTTTATAGACACTGCTGGACTCTTTCCAGTAGTTCTGTGTCTCTTGGACTGAGGAGTCCACAACTGGACACAGGACTCCAATTGTGGCCCGACTATGGCAGCGTATATGTGAAGAGAACCTCACTTGACCTGCTGGCCACAATCTTAATGCACCCCAGGAGATCACTGGCCTTGGCCACGAAAACAACTGTAACATACATCAATCTGCTTGACCCATTTTCTCCTACACTATTTTAACTTCATGGAAATTAAGTATTTTAGTTCTGAAGGGATCCTATGCTGAAATGTACAGGCACAGGAAAACTCCACACCTGTCCTTCCACTTTGCTTGAGGATACCTTTTTTCCCCTCCCCTCCCCCCCCAAAAGTGTTATTTTAGGCTAACTCAATTAAAAGCAATAAATGAACACAGAACCTGGACTTCTTGTTTTGTTCACAGCTCTGCCTTTCTACCTGCCTGAAGTTAACAAGAGCACCAAGATTGTTTTGTATGCAAATGAATACACACACCTAATTTTATTTTAAGAGATAACACTTAAAAGGAACAGTTTGGATGAGTGAAAGATGTGTGTGTCATTGTGAGCTCACAGACAGATTTATCTCCTTCATAGTATGGTGGAGAGAAGTGTTAATGATTTTGCCCATGGTGCAAGAAAACCATATTTATAATCTATCATTTAAAGGGATTTTGCATCTGACATTGCAATTCTTCCTCTTGGTCTCAACAGCTTTTCTTCTTCCCTCCTCTTCCCCCCCCCTCCCCAGTCATATTATCATATGATCTGAATAAAGAACTCAACAGACAACACCAGGGCTTGCTCAGGAGGAGGGACTGGTGTGATATGTGGTGCCAGACAACATGAAAGCTCTTCAGAGAAACACACTTGTGACAGATTTTGAACTTCTCTTCCTGAGACTAATTATCATTCTAGAACAAGCTGGCTAATGATGAAAAGAAAACACCTTCTCATCCCATAGCTGTCAGGTTTAAGCAGAACCTCCAACTCCCAGGGGTGCTGTGAACTGTAGGTGCCCAAAATCCCCCTGCTTTCACAAACTGAGACAAGATGCAGTGTTACACCAATGCAAATTTGTTCTGGGATCATTTTCCTCACACCACATTTTCACTTCATTTTCAGAGCAGGAGGAATTACAGAGCTGTACAGCAGATAAGTCTATTACGGGGTAGTTCCATCATCCTTCATACTCACTAACCTCTACTTTTGAGATTTGCTGTGAGATTCTGAACTCCTTAACCATGGCCAGACAAGCATCTTTAAAAGTTCATCTGCCACATAAATGGTTACACAAACAGCAAATCTGAAACCCCACAGTGCAACACTACCTTAGGTTAACCTGGGTACTGGACAGGTATTTTCAACGTGATGTAATTTCTTATCTTCACTAGGGGGTGAGGAACTTTGTCTTAGGTAGAGCAAGCAGATTTCTGCAGAGTCCAACAAATCCCTTCTAGGATAAAGTTAATAAAAAGTCATAATGGCAACTGTGACAGTTTTAAGTAGAAGTAATATTTTGTCCTCAAGGTATTCAGGTCTCTGCATGGATCTCTCTCACTGGACAGAAACTAAGACACTTAAAACTAGGTAAAGGGTGAGTGCCAAGAGGATGGAGCCAGGCTCTGCTGGGTGATGCCCAATGACAGGACAAGGAGCAGTGGGTGGAAGGTGAGGCATAGAAAGTTTCATGTAAACATGAGGGGGATTTTTTTCCCTGTGAGGGTGACAGAGCACTGGAACAGGCTGCCCAGGGGGGCTGTGGAGTCTCCCTCTCTGGAGATATCCAAAACCCGCCTGGATGTGTTCCTGGTCTAGGTGACCCTGCTCTGGCAGGAGGTTGGACTGGATGAGATTTCGAGGTCCCTTCCAGCCTCTGCTATTCTGTGATTCCGTCACACTTGGCTTTGTTGGCATAAAGACATAAAATAGAATCCATATAAATAGTTTAAAGTTCTCCAAAGCACTCCTCAAAGGAATTATCCTTAGCACATTTGCTGTTTAAATAGATGTATATTCTATATGTGTTGTCTAAATCATATTCACACATAGATGCATGGAAATATGTAACTAAATATACAGAATGATGTAGGGCAGAATCAAAAGCAAAGGTTTTGATAGACTTAATCTAATAAGACTCAGTTGTTGCCTTAAGCACAGAAGTTCCATCTAAACATGAGGAGGATTTTCTTTCCTTAGAGGCTGGTAGAGCACTGGAACAGCTGCTCAGAGAAGTGGTGGAGTCTCTTTCTCTGGAATTGTTCAAAACCTGCCTGGACACCACCCTACATAACCTATTCTAGATGAACAAGGCAGTTGGACTGCATGATCTTCAGAGGTCCCTTCCAACCCTTGCTATTTTGTGATTGCCTTATTGCTCCCTGGGAAGAGAAGACAAAACAGCCACAAGATTTTTGTTGATGAAATATTTCATTGTATAGTCACATATGCTCTAGGAGACAGCTAAGTGTCCTGATCTAGCTCCTGTGTAAATCCTGCAATCAGATGGACCTTTTCAGTTCCTGGAGAGATTGCTTTCTACACAAGACAGCATTCCATGAACCACAGTCCTATACTTGCTGACTGGAAGAAAGCATTTCTTCCCCTTTGGTTGGGAGACACCTTTAGCATTATCAAGTCTAACCATTAACCAAGCACTGCCAGGTCACCACTAAACCATGTTGCTCAGTGCCACATCTGCACAACTTCTCAATCCTTTCAGGGATGGGGACTCCAGCAGTGCACTGGGCAGCCTGCTCCAGGGCTTGACGACCCTTTCGGGGAAGATGTTTTCCCTAATGTCCAACCTAAACATCTCCTGGTGCACCTTGAGGCCATTTCCTTCTGTCCTGTCATTTGTGATCTGGCAGAGGAGACCAACCCCCACCTCACTAACCTCCTTTCAGGGAGTTGGAGAGGAGGAGGTCACTCTTGAGCCTCCTTTTCTCCAGGCTGAACTATCCTACTTCAATCATAGAATCGACCAGATTGAAGAGACCTCCAAGATCATCCAGTTCAACCTAGCACCCAGCCCTAGCCAATCAACCAGACCATGGCACTAAGTGCCTCAGCCAGGCTTTCCTTCAACACCTCCAGGCACAGCAACTCCACCACCTCCCTGGGCAGCCCATTCCAATGCCAATCACTCTCTCTGCCAACAACTTCCTCCTAACTTCCAGCCTATACTACCCCCGGCACAACTTGAGACTGTGTCCCCTTGTTCTACTGCTGGTTGCCTGCCAGAAGAGACCAACTCCCACCTGGCTACAGTTGTAGACAGCAATGAGGTCTGCCCTGAGTCTCCTCTTCTCCAGGCTGCACACTCCCAGCTCCCTCAGCCTCTCCTCATAGCATTTGTGTTCCAGGTTCCTGCAGCTGCTCCTCTTGTGTTCTAGACCCCATGGTCTAGTTGATTGGATAGGGCAGGGTGATAGGTTGGATTGGATGATCTTGGAGATCTCTTCCAACCTGGTTGATTCTATGATTCTAAACCTCAGCAGCTCAAAATGTCCAACTGCAGAGGGGTTTAATTCACCTCTTTGTGGGCTCTATCTTCCTTTTCTTCCGTGAGAAAATTCTGTCTCTGCAAAAGCCACTGACTAAAATCTCTGGATAAGCAACACTCAGCCATGTGAAGAAGAAACTAATTTTTTTTCCTAAGGGGCAACTAAAATTGGGCCATCCCCTGAAGGTGAGTAGCATAACAAGTAGGATGCATGAAAATGCACCCGGAGCGCAGTGCTCTTGGCAGTGTGCTAATTTAGAAGTGCTCTGTGCACACTGCAGGAAGGCAGGCATTGAGCAGGGGTTCCTCAGCAACATGCAGCTTGGAAAACAATTCAAGCACTCTCCCAAGCCACAGGTATCATCTAATTGGCAGTGGAAGTGCAGTGGCAGATGGACTGTTGGTGATCTGAAACTGTGGCTGCAGGAGAGAGCAGTCCAGCCAAGACCTGGTGAAGCTGATGCTATTTGGTCAGTCTGCAGCTGCACAGAGTCACAGAATCACAGAAAGGTGGTGGTTGCAAGGGATCTCTGGGGAACAGCTCTGGGCCACAGCAGGGGGCCCAGGATTACAATGTCTAGATGGTTTGGAATCTTTCCAGAGAGGGAGACTCCACAACTACCCTGGTAATCAGATTAAAGACGAAAAACTCCACAATTGTTTGGGGGCAACCTGCTCCAGGGGTCCAGCACCCTCAAAGGAAAGAAGTTTCTTCTCATGGCTGGATGGAACTTCCTGGATTTCAGTTTGGGCACCACTGAAAAGAGTCTGGCCCCATCCTCTTGTCCCCCATCCCTTAGTTCTTGCCAAACGTTCAGAAGATTCCCTCTCAGGCTGCTCTTCCCCAGGCTAAACAGCCCCAGGTCTCTCAGCCTTTCTTCTTCATGGATATGCCCCAGTCCCCTCAGCATTTATCTAGCCTCCACTGGTCTCTCTCAAATAGCTTCCTGTCTCTCTTGAACTGGGGAGTCCAGAACTGGACTCTACTTCAGAAGTGGGCTCCCTTGGGCAAAGTAGAGAAGCAGGAGAATTTCCCTCACTCCAGTCTTCTCTCATGCAGAGGAATGGGACTTCTACAGGAAACAGGTAACAAAGCTGTCCAGCACTTCTATATTCAGTGGCTCATAATTACATAATGATAGGAGGTAGAAGGGACCGCTGGAGATCATCAGATGAAGATGCTTACATAGCAAGGAAAGTTGATTAATGGTTGTACCTGATGACCTTAAAGGTCTCTTCCAACCAAAATGATTCGATGTTCTAATCCGTGTTAGGGGCTGGTGTGAAAGGAGTGGCTGACAAAGGCACATACCAGGATCACAGGATGTCTGGGGTTGGAAGGGACCCAAAGAGATCCCAACCTCCCTGCCAGAGCAGGACCACACAATCTAACTCAGGTCACAGAGAAATGCATCCAGATGGGCCTTGAAAGTCTCTAGAGAGGGAAACTCCACAACCTCTCTGGGGAGTCTGTTCCAGTGCTCTGTGACCCTTACAGTAAGGAAGTTCCCCCTTGTGTTGAGGTGGAATCTCTTCACCTGTAACTTATATCCATTGCTCCTTGGCTTTAGATGAGAACATTCAAATACATATTTAGATACCTTCATTTTTAATTCTGGCAAATGTGAACTTATTAACCCCAAAGTCTTTCTTAATTAAAAGATCTAAGAAAGGTGTCAAGGAAAGATTCTTTAAACCTTTTTAATACAGATCCAGCTGGAAAAAAAACTAAAGTGTTGCAGTCTCAATAATATCAGAAAAGAATGTTAATAAATGCATATAATATGGGATTTTCACTCAGAGCTTTGCCACCTACAAGCACTATGATAATCCAAAGACTGAAGAATCAGAATGGTTGCACAGATCCATGCTACCTTTAAGTCTACATCTCTGTCACAGAAACACAAAGAGAAAATGAATGCCTTAAACGTTCTCTCAACCCCAGTTCTGTTCTCCATGGAAATACAGTGTTAGATCACAGAATCCCAGGATGGCAGGGGTTGGGGCTTCTGGGGATCATCTAGTCCCACTCCCTTGCTAAAGCAGGGGCACCTTCAGAAGGCTGGCCAGGATTACAATGCTCTGGGGATCATCTAGTCCCACTCCCTTGCTAAAGCAGGGGCACCCTCAGAAGGCTGGCCAGGATTACAATGCTCTGGGGATCATCTAGTCCCACTCCCCTGCTAAAGCAGGGGCACCCTCAGAAGGCTGGCCAGGATTACAATGCTCTCCAGATATAGAAACTTTACAACCTCTCTGGGAAGGTCTGCTACAGGCCCTCGATTACCCTCAAAGCAAAGAAGTTTTACCCTGTGTTCAGATAGAACCTTTTGGATTCCAGTTTGTGGCTGCTGCCCCTTGTCCCATCACTGGGCACCACTGAAAAGAGTCTGCCCCTTCTCTCTTACCCACCACCCTTTAGATAACGATCAGCATTGAAAATCATAGAATCAACCAGGTTGGAAGAGACCTCCAAGATCATCCAGTCCAATCTATCACCCAGCCCTATCCAGTCATCTAGACCACGGCACTAAGTGCCTCTTGGTCTCCTTTCCTCCACGCTAAACAACCTCAGCTCTCACAAACTTTCCTCCTAATAGAGATGTTTCAATCCCCTCAAGCATCTCTGCAGGCTCTCTGCAGCAGTTCTCTGTCTTTCTTGAACCAAGAAGCCCACAACTCAACCCAGGATTCTATTTGTGGCCTGACTAGGACAGAGCAGAGGGGTAAGAGAACCATCCTTGACCTGTTTGCCACACTCTTCTTAATGCACCCCAGGACACCATTGATCTTTCTGTCCACAAGAAGAGATTGCTAGCTCATGGTGAATTTGTTGTCCACCAGCACACAGAGGTCTTTCTCTGCAGAGGTGCTTTTCAGCAGAGCACCCCCTACTCTGGACTTGTGCAGAAAGACAAAAATTCTGTCTTTTATCCTTGAAAAAGGAAGATTCTGAAGCTTCTGAACTAATCTTACACAGTAACATTCCTTTCGAGCAAACAGAGTGAAAGCTACAAACAGTGGCAATGCACTCCCCCTGATGAAATCCATCCACTACAAAAATACTACAGTTATTAACTGGGGTTGCAAGACATTTGAGTTGTTGTTGAGGAGGCAACATCACAAAGATCTGCAGTACTGCACCATGGTTAAATACATCAATCAGCTAGTACTTGGGATTAACAGCAATGGTCATTATACAACGCACAGCCCAGTACTTCAGAGACCCTGGAATGTTACACTTCATAGTAGCCTTGTAATATCCTGAGTACACCAAGTTCTACTGAGATACACAGACCTGTCAGGAAGTTGGAATGGAAGCCAGAAATAGAACTAACAGGATTTTGTGCTGATAAACAACAAACTATTCCTTTTCACTTCTCTAATAACAATGAACAGCCATGAAGTTGCTAAGATATAATATGGTAGTGCTAAAATTTACTTTCCAACTCATTATTTACAGAGACAGGATGTAAACTGTGATGGCAGCAAGGAAAATTGCTCTTTCTTTATTAAAAAGAGACAAAAAATCCCCCAACCCAAACTAGCAGAGTTTGGTAGCAAAAAAGGCAGTACTTCTGTTTTAAAACTTAGACTTCTACAGAAGATTCTGCACCCCTGAATAATTTATTGGTTAATAATATCCTTTCCACGAGTTTATTCATCACTATTATTTTACCTTGCAGGTGCTGGAACATTGGATCAGGCTGCCTGAAGAGGCTGTGGATTTTCTTTTCTCTAGAGAGAATCCAGACTAGCCTGGACCTTGTGATGCTGGGCAGCCTGCTGTGGGTGACTCTGCTTTAGCAGAGCAGTTGGACTAAGTCATCTCCAGAAGTCCCTTCTAACCCCCACAATGCTGTGCTACAGCTAGTGCTGAATTCTCTGAAAGCTCTGCATGATTTGGAAGGTGGCACTTGAGTAATAAACTGCAGGTTATGCCAGGAGGCAGGTCTGGGTAGGAGTTCCATTAACAGAAATTAGAGGGAAAAGTTGGTAAGGTATTAACATAGAGATCATTTTGGGAAGAGCTCTTTAAGATTGAGTCCAGCTGTGAAGTCAGCACTGCCAGGTCACCACTAGACCATGTCTCCCTCAGCAGCATGACATCACTACCAGTCACTAACATTCAAGAATAAGTGCATCTTTTAGCCTTTTAGAGAAGCTGCTGAATTACCTTTCTGCACTTGAAATAAATGTAGTGAGTAGGACTGTTTCTCAACCACTACTTACTGTGGAACAGGTTCTCCTCATGTTTTGTCTCATGTTTTCTACTCAGTCCCTAATATACTCATTATGTCTATGGACAGCACCTGAAAATATAGTGTGGTGATTCTCTTCAAAAGTAAAAGGAGTATGAGCACACCACCACCAATACACCACATTCACACACTAGAACATGGCAATTTCTCTTTAGCACACAGATTGAATCAAATAATAACAATTTTAAGAGCAGATGTCAAGCAAATATTTTGACTGGATTGACATTTCCTACTCTAGCCAGATGAGTTCTTCAGTAGAAAGGCTTTTAAAGGAAATCCTTATGGTTGATTACAGCTGACGTAAAACTCATTACACTTGACTGCCTGGAGGGCTGGTTGCACAAAGACTTCAGAACAGGACATTCAGCCCTTGGAGAACAGCATGGTGCTTCTATCAAGGAACTAACAAGCTTCTGATTGCTAGCTTTTACTGGTGTGAGACCAAGTGCAAAATCAGGATCTCTAGTACAGCCATTAAACTTAGTAATGGAATCCTCTTAATCACAATATCACCCAAGTGCTGCACCGTGAGACCTGTGTCCAGTTCTGGGCCCTTTAATTCAAGAGAGATGTTGAGGTGCTGGAATGTGTCCAGAGAAGGGTGGCAAAGCTGGTGAGGGGCCTGGAACACAAACCCTATGAAGAGAGGCTGAGGGAGCTGGGGGTGTTCAGGAGATCTTAGAATCACTTCTGTTTGGAAAGCCCTCCAAGACAGAGTTCAACTGTTGACCCAACACCACCATGGCCATTAAACCATGAAAAGGAGATCTTAGAATCATTTCTGTTTGCAAAGTCCTCCAAGACAGAGTTCAACTGTTGACCCAACACCACCATGGCCATTAAACCATGAACCAAAGTATCACGTCTAAGTATTTTTTAACACCTCAAGTTATGTTAATTCAACCATCAATTGAATTCCATCAATTCAACCAGTGCTTGACCACTCCTGCATTAACGAAGTTTTTCCTACTATCCAACCTAACACATGGCCACCTGGTTGGGACACTTAGGATCTAAGTTTGGGTAGAATTTTAAGGGACACTAGAGCACCATTGCATCTACTCTGATAGCTGATTTCAGAAATGAGGAAAAGTTCCTCAGTTACTGCCATTTCCAAGTATAATTAAAGAAAAAATATAATTCATCAGAAGCAGACAAATGCTACCATGATTTGGAATTCAGCTTTCTGTTTGTTTTTTCTAAGACCCCAAAACAACATATGGATAAGAAGACATTAATAATGTAGCCTGTAGCCAATAGGACATCTTAATCCTCCCCTGCTCTCCTAGTTTGTCTCCACCATCTACCACAGTTCCTACTCAACACAAGACTTTCAAGTTGTTTTCCCACTTTATTAATATTGGTCCTTTCACTTGAGGAGTTTTGCTAATGAAAACTTGTAGCACTCCCTGTGAAATGTGTGTGGGAAGAGGACAGACAGAAGCCACTCCACTCATCACTAAGATGTATCTCGGGAAGATGCGAGCAGGAAGCTGCCTCCTCACACAGGAGATGCAGAAGACTACTGCATTTAGCTGAGAGATGAAAGGTCTTCAGTAGGATGAGTATCATTACCTAAATGAAAGCCTGGTCCAGAAAACAGAATCTTTGCATTTTCATCGACTTTAATGCTGAACCAGACCACTAATGGAGCCCATATTTTTATGTATTAATGTCATGAGTTCTCCAAGCACTGCATTCCCAACTTTCTTTCAGGTCCCCAGCACCTGCTTCCCAACATTAACCTGTCTGTCCATGTTTACACTAAACTGTACCAGTTGTATCACCCAATGACTCATCCTCAGCAGAGAAAGAGGACTGAGGAAAAGGAGAGAGGACTCATGAGTTGAAAACATTTAGTGAAAGAGTAAAACTGATCCAAATGCCAGTATAAAATCTCTAAAGTCATACTTAGCTCAGCAACGGTGCAGTGGTCACAACTAACAAGAATGCAGTTCACAGGAAAAGGAGCAGGGTCACAAACCATAAGAGCAGAAAGCCAAACAAGAAGCTGTCTCTCTGAAGCCAACTTCCCCCTTTATGCTGAGTGTGGTGTTGATGGTCTTGGAACCACCTATAGCCAATTCAGTTCAACTGTCCTGGCTGACTCAAAACTGCTACTGGCCTACAGCCCATGGCTGGCCTGGGATTCTGTCCCAGCAAAACCAGGACACTCTCTTACCTGTGTAGTTAGGTGGTGGTAATTGTCAAACAGCAACAAGGCTAAAAATAGGATGTAGTTTTTAAGTGTTGTAAAATACCTGAAACACCTCATATTAAGATGAATCAGCAGATGAGCAGACTGACCCTCAGCATTGCACTGGGGCAGTGATTCAGAATAAAGTTAGAATCACAGAATCATTTGGGTTAAAAAAGGTCTTTAAGATCATCAAGTCCAAGCATTAACTCAACATTGCCAGGTCACTGCTAAACCATGTTCCCCAGCAGCACGTCTACATGGTTTTTGAATCCATCCAGGGATGGCGATTCCACCACTGCTCTGGGCAGCCTGCACTAGGCTTTGGCAAGCCTTTTGGGGAAGAACTCCTTCCTAATGTCCAGCCTAAACCTACCCTAGAGCAATTTGAGACCATTTCCTCTTGTCTTGTTGCTTGTTACTTGGGAGAAGAGTCTGACACCTATCTCACTCCAACCTCCTTTCTGGTAGCTGTAGGGAGCAAGAAGGTCTCTCTTGACCCTCCTTTTCTCCAGGTTAATCTACTACAGTTCCCTTATCCTTTGCTCACAAGACTTGTTCTCCAGACCCTTTACCAGCTTCATTGACCTTCTTTGGACACGCTCCAGCACCTCAGTGTCCTTGGAATCATAGTACTGCTGCCCTGCTACTAAAGCAGCTCCTAAGAAATAGACAGAAGGGTAATTGTATTCAAAGAACTGTTTTGTATGCAATACCACATCTGAAATATTTTGAGCTGCTACTTTGGAATTAATGCATTTTATTACTCACAGGTCCTGCCAGCACTGCACAAGTCATTAAGAAGCAGGAGGTAAAAACCAGAAAGCAGAAAGAGCTGTGCTCCTTCTTCTCTGCATGCCATCATCCCAGTGGTTTCAGGCAGGACAAGGAGGGCTGCAATGGTTAATCTATTGTTTATTCAAAACCACCAACAGAAGTTAATAGACAGTTATAAACTAATTGAGTGCGTCTGTAGTGCTATCTCCTCATTCATCCTGCTTATTCAATTTAGCTCCCTTCGTGTTCCATATGGTACAGTGCCCCTGCTGCTAGCAACAGCCATTCAGTGCAAGGAAAAAAACCACCCTGTAACAACGGGAAGCTAATAGCTTAACTGTTCCTCTAAATTTGTTTGACAAAACTGACATTTAGCACGCCACCTCACGTTGTCAGGAATCTGCAATTTACCCCTAGGCAGGCAGTGGATGCTCATTTTATTTACCTCTCCTAGTTAAAAGGGTAATTAATATTCCGCGCCGAAACAAAGATGGGAGATTTGACAAACATTGCAATTTAAAGTCTCCATTATAGAGAACATTAAAATCAAACATCTTTCACACACCCCACTGCATAAAGGACACGTGGAGCTGTAATTTAACTTTTTAGTTTTTAATACCACAGACTAATTTCTGCTGTCAGTTTAATGAGGTGGAAAAACACAAATCTTGTTGCTCTCTGTGTGCAGAGGCTGGGACAGCTAGAGACTGTGGAGAGCTTGAATCAGTTTGATTCACAGTGTTTCAGTTAAAATCTTTGAATGATTTTCAACCTAAAATATTAGGAGCCTAAAAAAATAGGAAGCCTGAAAAGTAAGAAGCCTGAGAAATACGAAGCCTGAGAAATAAGAGGCCTGAAAAATAATAACTCTGAAAAATAGTAAGTCTGAAAAATAAAAGGTCTGAAAAAAAAGCCTGAAAAATAAAAAGTCTGAAAAATAAAAGACCTGAAAAATAAGATGTCTGAATAAGAAGTTTTAAAATTAAGAGTCTAAAATATAAAATGGTCATTAAAACAAAATCAAAAGTCTAAAAATGAAAATGTCTAAAATGAGAAGTTTAGAACAGTAAAATGAAAAGTCTACAAGCTAAAGTCTGAAAGTTAAAGTGTCTAAAAAGAGAAGTTTAGAACAGCAAAATGAAAAGACTACAAGCTAAAAAGTCTGAAAGTTAAAGTGTCTAAAAAGAGAAGTTTAGAACAGTAAAATGAAAAGTCTACAAGCTAAAGTCTGAAAGTTAAAGTAGAACAATAAAATGAAAAAGTCAAACCCCTAAACAGTCTAAAAATGAAAATGTCTAAAAAGAAAAGTTTAAAACAATAAAATGAAAGTCTACAACTTTAAAAGTCTAAAAATGAAAGTATCTAAAAAGAGAAGTTCAGAATAAAGATCCTAAACTCTAAAAAGTCTTAAAACGAAAACGTCTAAAAAGAGAAGTTTAAAACAATAAAATGAAAAGTCTAAACCTTAAAAAGTCTAAAAATTAAAGTGGCTAAAAAGAGTAGTTTAGAATAAAATGAAAAGTCTACAACCTAAAATGTCTAAAAGTTAAAGTGTCTAAAAAGAGAAGTTTAAAACAATAAAATGAAAAGGCTATACCCTGAAAGTCTAAAAATGAAAGTGTCTACAAAGAGAAGTTTAGAGAAATAAAATGAAAAGGCTAAACCCTAAAAAGTCTAAAAATTAAAGTGTCTAAAAGGAGAAGTTTAGAACAATAAATGAAAACTCTAAAACCTAAAATGTCAAAAAAATAAAGTGTCTAAAAATGGAAGTTTGGAATAAAATGAAAAGTCTACAACCTCAAAAATCAAAAGGTTCAAGTGTCTAAAAAGCAAAGTGTAGAATAAAATGAAAACTCTGCAACTTAAAATGTCTAAAATTTAGTGTCTAAAAAGAGAAGTTTAGAACAATAAAATGAAAACTCTAAAACCTAAATTGTCAAAAAAGTAAAGTGTCTAAAAACAGCAGTTTAGCATAGAGTGAAAAGTCTACAACCTAAAAAGTGTAAAAGTTAAAGTGTCTAAGAAGAGAAGTTTAGGGCAATAAAATGAAAACTCTAAAACCTAAAATGCCAAAAATTTAAGGTGTCTAAATAGAGAAGTTTTGAATAAAACAAAAAGTCTACAACCTGAAAAGTAAAAAAATTGAAGTGTCTAAAGAGAGAAGTTTAGAACAATAAAATGAAAAGGCTAACACCTAAAAAATCTAAAAATGAAAGTGTCTAAAAAGAGTTTAGAACAATAAAATGAAAACTCTAAAACCTAAAAAAAACCCCCCAAAATTAAAATGTCAAAACAAGTAAAATGTCTAAAAAGAAATAATTCAAAAGCCTCAAAGTAAAAGGTCTAAAAATTAAGAAGTCTAAAAACTAAAATGTGTTAGGTGAAGCCCAAAGGTCTTAAAATATCCAAGAAGTAAATGGACTGAAAAAGAAATCAAGGTAAAAAAAAAAAGTTAAATCCTTAAAAATAAAAAGTCTAATAAAAAGGTCTGAAAAAAACCTGTAAGTAAATAAAAAGCCTAAAAATTTAAATGCTTAAAACCTAAAAAGGCTAAAAGTGAAAAATGTCTAAAAAATGTAAAAGTCTATGAATGAAAATGTCTAAAAAAATAAAACCTCAAATGAAAAGGGAAGTCTTAAAGACTTTGTTTAGCATCAAGCTCTGACAAGTAAGTACTTTAGGAACAAATGCACTGTAAACCAACAGTGCTTTTCTGTATTTTGGGTCACTCACTTCAGGGACATTTAGGTGCTGGAAGGGCAATGAAGCTGGTGAAGGGGCAATGAGGAGAAGCTGAGAGATGTGGGATTGCTGAGCCTGAAGAAAAGGAGGTTGAAGGGAGACCTACTCACTCTCTACAACTGCCTGAAAGGAGGTTGGTGCCAGGCAGGTGTTGGTCTCTTCTCCAAGGTTTTACAGGCAATAGCACAAGAGAAAATGGCCTCAAGCTGTACCAGAGGAGGTTTAATCATAGAATCAAGCAGGCTGGCAGAGGCCTCCAAGATCATCCAGTCCAACCTAGCACCCAGCCCTAGCCAGTCAACTAGACCATGGCACTAAGTGCCTCAGACAGGCTTTTCTTCAACATCTCCAGGGACAGTGCCTCCACCACCTCCCTGGGCAGCCCATTCCAATGCCAATCACTCTCTCTGGCAACAACTTCCTCCTAACATCCAGCCTAGACCTACCCCGGCACAACTTGAGACTGTGTCCCCTTGTTCTATCGCTGGTTGCCTGGCAGAAGAGGCCTACAATTTCCTTACCGAAAGAGTGGTCACAGGCAGAGAAGTGATCACTTGGCTGCCCAGGCAAGTGGGGGTGTCACCATTCCTGGAGGTGTTAAAAAATTGTGTAGCCATGGCAATTCAGGACATGGTTCAGTGGGCATGGTGGTGTTGTGTTCTTGATGTATTCCCAACCAAAAGGATTCTATGATTCTAGGAGTTGCTGCAGAATTCCAGTAAAATTCCCAAACTTGTGGCTCAGGCTGGACCTTTGCCTCAGCACAATCTCGAGTGCTAAGCACAGCTAAAGATGGCAGAATGATGGCATGTTCCCTTCTCAGAGTGTGATTTCCTCCATCCTCATTTAAACCTTGTTGAGGTTAGGCAAAGGAAACAACAGAACAAGAGAAAACAGCCTCAGGTTGCACCAGGGAGGTTTTGGTTCACCATTAGAACAATTTCTTTCCCAAAAGGATTGTCAAGTCTGGGAAGAGGCTGCCCAGAGCAGTGGTGGAGCCTCCATCCCTGGAGAGATTCAAAAGCCATGCAGATGTGTTGCTGAGGGGCATGGTTTAGTGGTGACCTGACAGTGTTGGGTTAACGATTGGACATGATAGTCTTAGAGGTCTCTTGCAACCAAGCTAATTCTATGATTAATTCACATCATTTAATCACAAGCTTTAAGCAGAAGCAGTCTGCAGCTATGCCTGACCTGGGTCAGCTGGCTGGAGGCAGAAGTTTGCCTGGTGTTGTCTCTGCCATTTTTCTAGCTCCTCTGAGAGCAGACTGGCATAGTCCTTCTCCTCCTCTGACCTTCGGTCCGTGCCCTCAGATCTTACATCTCCAGCAAATGCAAACCCAGCTGCAGTGCTCCCTACTCGCAGTAGCAATGCTCTGTGTAGAATTCCCAGAGCAGGCTGCGTTACAACTGATTTATTGTGCTGGATTCCGTGACAAGAGGGCACATTATCAAACCAGCAAAGGAAGGAGAACGCTCAGAGAAACAAATGACTGCGGCTCTAACTCATGCTAATTTCAGCTGGAATTGCAGCTCCATAAATTCTGTCTGACTGATTAAAATTATTAACATGTAGAACACCTTTAGGCAACCACCCTGGCTCATTAAACATGGAAGCCTGGAATTATCTCCACTGCACCAAATGTGTGTGTCTGTGTTTCAGAGACATACATCAGTAAGGTTTTTTCCCTTAGTTTTGGAAGGTTTTTCTTCACAGAACCACTGATAATGCCCCCCCTCCCCCAAAAGAGAGGCTACATACACTAAACAAAGAGGCTGCTGTTAGTCTCTTCTCAATCCATCCCCATGTAGTAACCCACTGACTCCTGACTCCTTCACAAGACTTCATTAGTCACTGCCAGCTTCAATCTGCTTCAGTTGCTTTGCATTTGGCTCCCAAAGGAAAAGTGCTCTCCTCACTGATCACAGGCCAAACTATAGACAAACTGGCTCATTTTGGAGCTAACATGGCCTGAATCACGTTAGCATCATAAACCAGGAAAGGAATCTCTGAGTAGTTTTAGCCCTGTCATGATACTAAATAAGACAATAGGATACTAAAGAGGAGAGATGAACGATTCTGGGTCTCCAAAGCAGGAATTCAAGTTTTTGATGCAGGGAGGTTTGTGTAAGTACATTAATTCTTCCCTAAATGTCAGAGGAGATTTTTGCTTTTGTAATGAACATCTGGCTACCAAAAAAGTTTGTGGATGACACCAAGCTGTGTGGTGTCGAAGTGGTCAGGAGGATAAGAAGGGAGGCTTGAGACTGTGGCACAGTAGTGCTAAAAGAGCAAAAGGAACTGGAAGGAAGGCAGCAACAGAAGGATTTAATGAGCAAGAAATAGAGCAGAGACCCTTCATGATTCTCCAGGGATCCAGAGGAGGCCATGAAGATGGAGCACTTCCCCTACGGAAGTTGGGATTGTTCAGTCTGGAGAAAAGAGGACTCCAAGAAGACCTTATAGTGACCTTCCAGTACCTGAAGGGGATCTATGTGAAAGCTGAGAAGGGACTTTTTACAAGGGCTTGTAGTTATAGGATGAGGAGGAATGGACTGAAGCTCAAAAAGTGTAGATTTTGACTCCACATTAGGAAGAAATATTTTACAGTGAAGGTGGTGAGACATTGGAACAGGTTGCTCAGGGAGGTTGTGGATGTACCCTCCTTGGAAGTCTTCAAGACCAGACTAGACAGGTCTTTCAGAGACCTGGTCTAGTGGAAGGTGTCCCTGCCCATGTCAGGGGAACTGCAAGTAGGTAGTCTTTGAGGTCCCTTTCAACCCAAACCACTCTATGATTACACTGTAAGAATGCTGATGATGTATATCTATAAGCACATGATTTGAACATCCTTGTTAAAAGCAAATGTTTGACAAGGTTACAGCAACTGAATTATAGTTATCTAGAGAATTTGTCTTAAATTTTATTTTGCTCAAAATGAGATAAAGGTTATGAAAATGTATAAATCAGGAAATAAGCAGCAAAGCCCACAAAGGTCAGAATCACAGCTGTTGATAAAGGGAACTTCATCAGTCGTAGCCATAATGGCTTAGACCTGAGCCCAACTGATCTTGTATCTCGTTTCTGTGATATTCTGGGAAGTCTAAGGGATACCATAAAATGCAGATGTGCTAAACCTCCCTCCCCTCTCCCTGTTTCCAGTCCTCCAATTGGCAAGAAGTTGCTCTAAATCTTGAAATATCAAGACTTTACATGCCTTACAAAAAATGCTATTTAGCACTATTTGCACCTGGATTTTAACAACCTCAATATTTTACAAACCCACAGAGATGTCCATTTCACCTGCTATAAGCTTGGTGAAAATCAGTTTCACAGCCAAACTACTCATTGCATTAAAGACTTCAAATGCAAGCTCATTAAAGCACTGCTTTCCTTCATCCTTGTACTAGCTGACCTATGGACAATAAAGGTTCCTGGTAAAACCTACAAGTTCACAGAATCCCAGAGTGGTAGGGGTTGGAAACGACCTCTGGAGATCATTTGGTACAAGTTCTCTGCTAAGCAGGGTCACCCAGAGCAGGTTGCACATGATCACAGCATCCAGGTGGGTTTGAAATCTGTCCAGAGAAGAAGACTCCACAAAGAAGACTCTCTGGCAGCCTGCTCCAGAACTCCAGCAGCCTCACGGCAAAGAATTTTTTCCCTCATGTATAGGTGGAATCTGCTGTGTTTCAGTTTGTGCCCCTTGCCCCTTGTCCAATTGCTGGGTACCACTGAAAAGAGTCTGGCCCCATCTTCTTGACCCACCCTTTATCTGTTGATGAACATTGAGAAGATCACCCCCTTAGGCTGCTCTTCTCCAGGCTAAACAGGCCCAGGTGTCTCAGCCTTTCCTTCTCACAGAGATGCTGCAGTGCCCTCAGCATCTTTGTAGCTTCCAATAGACTCTCTCCAGTAGGTCCCTGTTACTCTTGAGGCTGGGAGTCCAGAACTGGACACAGGACTCCACGTGTGGCCTGGCTGGGGCAAGGAAAAGAGGAAAAGGAGAAAAGGGAAGGACTACCTCCCTCAGCCTGCTGGCTATACTATTCTTTGTGTCCCACAGGAGACCATCTGCCTTCTTTGCCATGAGAGGATGTTGATGGCTCATGGTAAGCTTGTTCCCTAGAACTCTCAGGTCCTTCTTCACGGAACTGCTTTCCAGCAGGTCAACCCCACACTTGTACTGGTGCAGGGGGTTACTCTTCCCTGGGGGCAGGGCTCTACACCTGTCTTTGCTGAATTTCATTAGAATTCCTTCCACCCATCTGTTGAATAAAGAAAACTATGAATTTGTTTGTGTCTACTACGCTTGTTTTTCTCTCTTCCCCTAAATGGTCCATGCTCAGTCTCTGCTGGTTTCTCTTTTATTGTTGTGCCTGACTGAAAGATTTCTCTTCTTCAATATTTTTTTTTTTTTTTGATGAAGAGTGACCAAATTAAGCACACCTTTAAGTTGGACAACTCTAAATGTGCATTTGCCCCTTCTTGACTGAATTGTTTCACTACTTCTGGGTTGAAGTCTTCCACTTTGTTCTGAGGTCAATTACAGCTTAGGCTCTCGAGGAGCTGGCTGAAAGCCTTGTAAGTTTCTGAAATCATCTAACAATAGGAGTTGGGTTTTGTAAGAGCAAATTAAGAGAGAAACTTGCACTACAGGAGAATATATTTCCACACTACTGGCTTTTCCCCTTCCAGGTAAATGGAAATCCAGGATGGGCTTCAAGGAAAATCAAAGGACCACAAGACTGTGGTGGCAGCTCTCAGGTGTAATTAATGTGCTCCATTGGCTCAGTATTACTGCAGCAAGAAGAGAGAAGGACTTCTTCCCTTGAGAGGTCTAGACTGACATAAAATCCATTCCATCCTGGGAGCACCAGATTTTCCATGCCCAGGGGAAAATGGGAAAGCCAGACTTTCATTTGAAAAGCTAATAAATGGACATAGAACGTTCACAGCTTTCTTGCTTGTGTCAAGAGTTAAGTCCCTAATTGTCAGGGGCTTGTGAAAACCTGGTTTGTATCTGTGGTGGACATGGAAATCACAAGGTTTTCTAGTCACAGCTGCTTTTGACTATTTGCCATCCAAATCTGCCCCTGGGGTCAGCCTCCCAGATTTCAAAGGTGAAGATGTCCAGTGTTCTCATTAGGCTCTTTGGGAATTCTGTGCTGACGTTTGCTCACCCTGCCACAGAAATCATCTGCAATTAGTTGCCTGAGCTTTGCAAGGTCCTCCCTCTCCTTAAACTTCCTCCCTCTGATCAAGTGAGAGAAACCTTTACAGCTTGTTTTACTCAAGCAGGACTTTTGTTCAGCTTCATGAGAAGAGAAGGAAGAACCACACTGAATGCACTTGCCAGGCATCTTTCCCCCCTTGCCCTACTTTTAAGAAAGGAATTAAATATACAATAATTGCTGTGGCAATGAAACAGCAATAATTAAATCTCTGGCATTTCCATGCTCTTCTAAGTGACACACTCTAATCAAGAGACCTTTAACTTCTGTGAGAATGGTCTTCAGAAGAGACAAAGGCAACAGCAAATAAAATATCCAGTTTGAAAGTTCTGCTTGAAGCACTTCTATCTCTGAATGATGTCAAAGGTTTGCTTAGACATTTGTGCTCCAAATGTTGCAATGGAATTTATGAAGAACAGTCTGGTGGATACCAATTAACACAGAGAATCACAGACTCATAGAAGCTTCTGCGTTGGAAGTGACCTCCGAGGCTCATCTAGTCCAACCCCCCTGCAGTCAGCAGGGACATTCTCAACCAGATCAGGTTGCCCAGAGCCCTGTTGAGCCTCATTTTGAATCTCTCCAGGGATGGGACCCCAACCACGTCCCTGGGCAACCTGTTCAGTGTTCCACCACCCTCATAGTAAAGAACCTGTTCCTAACATCCAACCTAAATCTACTCTTCTCTAGTTTGAAACCGTTGCCCCTCGTCCTGCTACCACAGGCTTTTGTAAACAGTCCCTTTCTAGCCGCCTTCTGAAGGGTCAGGCCCTGGAAGGCTACTATTAGCTCTCCCCAGAGCCTCTTCTGCTCCAGGTTGAACAACTCCAGCTCTCTCAGCCTGTCCTCACAGCAGAGGTGCTCCAAACCGCTAAACATTTTCAAGGTCCTCCTCTGGACCCACTCCATCAGGTCTATGTTGTCTCTATATTGAGATCTGCAGACCTGGACACATATATATAGCTGGGTGGTGTTGTCTGGTTTAAACAGTAGCAACAAAAGCAACTCTTATTTCCTGAGGTGTCCAAGAAATTCTTGACTCCCTGCACCTTTGGGGTCCTTTTGAGGTACAGTCAAGAGAGTTAAAGAAATTATAGAATTCTTACTGGTAGTTTCTTTTTAGCCTCTTCTGAGGGGATCTAGCATCAGAACACCCAGCTGGCTTTCTGTCTGTGACCATTGCAAATGTTTTCTTCCACCTGACAAAATCCACTCAGATTTCTAATCTTTTTGCTATAAAGCTTCTTCTCAGAGAAATGCAATTATCTCAAAAAGGAAAATGCCACCTAATATAAACTCCACTTAAGAAACTGAAGTTCATTATACCCTTAAAATGAGACTGTATCATATTATGCACAGTGTGCCAACATTATGTCCACAGATGACTAGGTAGGCAATTAAATATGAAAGCTAACAGAATAAACAGCAGAATTCATTTTTTTTCTGGCAGCTTAGACCACAGCTAAAAAAAGTATTTTATTTTTCCCCCCCTCATGGGTCAAATTATTTTCATTTGTATGTGCAATATGCATAAGGGAATGTGTGTCTTTTTGTATTACTAGGCTAATGGAATAGGGTTAATATGCAATACAATATCAAATATGATATAGTAAAATAGAATAGAATAATTGGATGGGTTAGGTTGGAAGGGACCTCAAACATCATCTAGTTCCAACCTCCCACTCGAGGCAGGGATGCCTCCCACTAGAACAGGTTGCTCAAGACCTCACCCAACCTGGCCTTGAAAACCTCCAGGGAGAGAGCAGCCACAACATCCCTAGGCAACCTGTGCCAGGGTCTCACCTCCCTCACTGTAAAGAACTTCTTCCTAACATCCAGTTTAAATCTCCCCTCTTCCAGTTTAAACCCATTACTCCTCGTCCTGTCATTACAAGACCTTGTATATAGACCCTCCCCAGACCTTCTATAGGCCCCTTCAGATACTGGAAGGCCACTCCAAGATCTCTTGGAAGCCTTCTCTTCTCCAGGCTGAAGAGCGCAAAGTCTCGTAGCCTGTCCTCAGAGCAGAGCTGCTGCAGCCCTCTGAGCATCTTTGTAGCCTTCCTCTGGACTCATTCCAACAGTTCTATGTCCTTTTTGTGTTGGGGGCTCCAGAACTGCACACAGTACTCCAGGTGGAACCTCATGAGAGTGGAGTAAAGGGGCAGAATCCCCTCCCTTGCCCTGCTTCATTTGATGCAGCCCAAGACACGTTTACCATCTTGGCTTTGTGTGCACACTGCTGGCTCCTGTTGAGCTTTTCACCAGCTGATACAATACAATATAAAAAGCAGCATACTATAATATAACAACATTTTATGTTATATAAATATCTAGAACTTCCTTCATTTCCATTACCTACCCACCTAACCAACCTTTTCCAACTATAAGCTCACATTATATGCAAATAAACAGTTAATTGACTTTACCATTATATATCTAATTTGAAGATGCTTAAAGGCATCTCTTTAAAACCTTTCCTAGTGAACTAATTCATTCCATAAACCTAAATGTGCTCTAGGACCATACAGAAAAATGTATTTTATTTATTTATTTATTTATTTCCCCCTTCATAAAAGTCTATTAAAAACCTGTGAATCTCCTCTGCCACTGACATTTAGGGCTAACGAGTGGATATCTTGCACTGGTAACTAACTATGTAAGTGGGAGGGGTGTGAATAAATCCTCAACACATCTTAGGAGACTGTGCCTCAATTCCTTTCTGAGAAAATTTGCTTTCATAGTAGCTAAAATTTATTGAATATTCTCTCCAAATTTCAATTATTCAGTAAGCTCCTTTATTAATTCTGCCCTAGTGAGGCCATGTCTGGAGTACTGTGTTCAGTTCTGGGGTCCCCAATTCAAGAGAGACAGGGAGGAGACTGCTGGAGACAGTCCAGCAGAGGCTATAAAGCTGCTGATGGGGCTGAAGCATGTCTTAGGAGGAAAGGCTGAAAGACCTGAGGCTGTTGAGTACAGAGGAGAGCATCCTGCGAGGGGATCTTCTCAATGCTGATCATTATGTAAGAGGAGGCAAGAGGATGAGGTCAGATTCTTTTCAGTGGTGCCAAGCAATAGGACAAGGAGCAATGAGAGTGGTGAGAGCCTGGAATGGGTTGCCCAGGGAGGTGGTTGAGGACCCGTTCCTGGAGGCTGGATGGGGCTCTGGGCAGCCTGATCTCGGGTAGGGTGTCCCTGGGCACAGCAGGGGGGGTTGGAACTAGATGATTCTTGTGGTCCCCTGACTGATTCTATGATTCTACAATTCAATGGGCATGAACTGGAACACAAATATTTCCACTTCAACACAAGGAGAAACTTGTTTCCTCCAAGGGTACCAGAGCCCTGGTACAGGCTGCTTAGAGAGGTTGTGGAGTCTCTTTCTCTGGAGTGATTCCAAACCTTCCTAGACATTGTGATGTTGGGCCACCTGGTATAGGTGACTCTGATTTACTATGAGAGTTTAACTAGATGAAGTGAAGAGGTCCCTTCCCTCCCCCCCCCATTCTGTGATTCTGTGTAATCAATTCTTTTAGAGTTTGCAAGGACTTGAACAAAACTCTCCACACACTCTCTCATATTCCTTTTGGAGCAAATGATTTACAAATCTAAAGTCTAAAGTGTGAAATGCACAGCAAGCTCTGAAAGGGAGTGTTTATATTCCAGCAAGGCAAATACAGACATTTATCACTGCAACAGATAAGTCACAAGTACTTATTTATTGTTCAGAAATGTTGGAAGCCCTATGATTTAATTGGTCATATCTCAAAGGAATGGCAGAACCAGAGCCATGGCTTTATCTTAACGCTTTCAGAGCTGATTTGTGTTGGTACAGATGCAAACAGAATATTCCTCTGGGTTTGTTGTAAATGTGACACATGAACGTTGTGCTGTACATCCATTCACTGCTTAATTTCTAGCAGGGTGGGGATGGAAGCAGCATTACTTGGTTCAGACATAAGACTTGCTGCAGAGAGTGACACAGACAAAGCTTTTTGGTGCAGTATTCTTTTATCTCTGGGTGGTTCTAGAAGTCTGGGGATCTTGTAGTTTACTAAGTGCCTCACAACTAGCTGAAAGATGGAAGACTTGACAAGAGACTCTTGCATTTACAGTCCTATTTGTGTACATTATGTTTTGGTGTCGTATGTTGTGTGTGAGTGTTGGCATGGTTGTGACGGATGAATTGTTAGGGGGACAAAGTTAATTGAACACTTCTAAAATCTGCAACTTAAGAGTTGTATTTTTATCTGTTTCAGATAGTTCCAAACTGTGTTTTCTTGATAAATGGCTCTGAGTGTCATCACAGACTCACTGAATCCAAGAGAGCCAATGGCATCCTGGGGTGCATCACAAAAAGTGTGCCAGCAGGAGGGTTCTTCTCCCCCTCTACTCTGCCCTGATGAGACCATACCTGGAATACTGTGTCCAGTTTTGGGGTCTCAAATTCAAGAGAGAAAGAGACCTGCTGGAGAAGGTCCATTGGAGAGCCACAAAGATGACTGGGAGACTTGAGCATCTCCCCCACAAAGAGAGATTGAGAAACCTGGGGCTGTTTAATCTGGAGAAGAGAGGAGATCTCATCAAAGTCTGAGGGGTTGGTGTCCAGTGGATAGGATCAATCTCTTTTTCAGTGGTCAGCATCAACAAGACAAGAAGCAACAGCTATAAAATGGAACACAGGTTTCATCTCAACATGAGGAGTAACTTCTTTACAGTGAGGGTGACAGAGCACTGGAACAGGCTGCCCAGAGAGGTTGTGGATTCTCCTTCTCCAGAGACTTTCCAAACCCTCCTGGATGCATTCCTGTGCATCCTAGGTGATCCTGCCTTGGCAGGGAGGTTGGACTCAATCTCTGGAGGTGCATTCCAACCTCTAATGTTCTGTGTTTTTGGTTGGAAGAGGCATTTAAAATCATCAAGTCCAACCACTAACTCAACACTGCCAAGTGCACTGCCAAACCATGTCCCTAAGCATCACATCTGTATGGTTTTAAAATCCCTCCAGGGATGGTGACTCCACTACTTCCCTAGGCAGTCTGTTCCATGGCTTGATGGTCCTTTTGGTAAAGAATTGTTTCCTCATGTTCAATCTAAAACCTTCCCTGGTGCAACTTGAGACCATTTCCTCTTGTCCTATTATCGATGGTTTGGTATATAGGGCTCTTAATAAATGATATATCTTAGTTCTTGGAATTCTACAACTCTCAGTGTTTTGCCTTTTTGGCTAGAATGCTTTTCTAATTGATGAGCAAATTCAATAAACAGTCTTCATTAAATGGGGAATATTTGCATCGATAAAAGCAGGAAAAAACACTCCATAGAAGCAGCAAGAAAGTTAGAAGCAGTGAAGTCCAAGCAACCTCAGAAATTAGACATCTTTTGAAGTTTGCATCTAATCTTTTTGAAGACCATGGCTATCTCCACTGCTAGACCTGAGCATTGCAGATCACAAAGAACTGAGGGAATTCAAAGGAATAAAAGTAACTTAGGATGAAAAGAATAAATTCAACATACATGGATGAATAAGATGAAGTTGATCTATAGATATGGAACTTCCAATCCAATCCCTGCTCTGAATACAACTTCAGACAAGATTTAATTGATCTACAGAAGGCTGACCTTTCTTACCACACCACCTTTCAGCTGGCACACTGCATTGATGGAGCAAGTACTAGGCTGAATACAATCTTCATTTATTCAAGTTGCAGCAGGGGAGGTTTGGGTTAGGTATTAAGACAAAATTCTACCCTGAAATGGTTGTAGACTTGAAACAAGCTGCCCAGGGCAGTGGTGGAGTCACTGTCCTTGGAAGGATCTAAGAAGTATAGAACCATAGAGTCATAAAATGGTAGTGGTTGGAAGGGTCCATCTTATCCAATCCTGCTGCTAATGCTGATATACTTAGATTAGGTTGCACAGGAAGATGTCCAGGTGAGTTTGGAAACTCTCCAGAGAAGATGACTTCATAACCTCTCAGGGCAGTGTGGTCCAGTGTTACACTACACTCAAAGTAAGCAAGTTTCTTCTTAACTTTAGGTGTAAACTCCTGTGCTCTAATATACAGCTGTTGCTCCTTGCCCTATCCATGACCACCAATGATTTGAGATCCACCCCATCCTTGTGCTAGAACATGTCCAAAAAAGGGCAAAGCAGCTGGTGAAAGGCCTGGAGCACAAATCCTATGAGGAGAGGCTGAGGTAGCTGGGGGTGTTGAGCCTAGAGAAGAGGCTCAGGGGGGACCTCATTGCTGTCTACAACTACCTGAAGGGAGGCTGTAGCCAGGTGGGGTTGGTCTTTTCTCTCAGGCACCCAGCAACAGAACAAGGGGACACAGTCTCAAGTTGTGCCAGGGGAGGTCTAGGCTGGATGTTAAGAGGAAGCTCTTCACAGAGAGAGTGACTGGCATTGGAATGGGCTGCCCAGGGAAGTGGTGGAGTCACCATCCCTGGAGGTGTTGAAGCAAAGCCTGGCTGAGGCACTTGGTGCCATGGTCTAGTTGACTGGCTAGGGCTGGGTGCTAGGTTAGACTGCATGATCTTGGGGATCTCTTCCAACCTGGCTAATTCTATGATTCTAGATATTTATATGCATTGCAATGACTCCCTCTCAGTCTTCTCCAGGCAAAAAATAGCTCCTCTCCTTGTAATAGAAATGCTGCAGTCCTCTCAGCATCCTCGTGTAGCTGTGGTGCTGAGAAATGTGTTTTATCAGTGACCTGACAGTGCTGGGTTAATGGTTGGACTTGTTGATCTGAAAGGTCTCTTCCAACGAAAATGATTCTGTGGTTCTATTTCTGAATCTTCCTCTACTTTCTTTCTCCCTTTCTCTCTCCCAACCCTCACTCTCAGAAAGCTGTTCCTGACATCAAGGTATGCTTACCCCTTTTTCCCACCATTCCACAGTCTACAGGCAACCATTGTGCTTTCAAAACTTAATCTTCTTCCTATTTATATATTTAAAAAAAAGAAGAAGGAAAAAAAGCAGCCCATACTCTGCAGCATTTCACTAAACAACTTCAGGGATTTGAAGAAGAAAACAAGCCTATTTCACTTCAAAATGTCAAGATTCAATTCACCCTACCATGCTATTCAGTGCACACAAAGGAGGGATAAAACACATCCCAAAGTGTAGTGAGTGACTACCAATCCAAAAATGTCACAGCTAGGCAGACAGCGATTGATAAACCCCTGGGAAGAGCAGGAAGGAGTGGGTTTCAGCAACGATTTCACACATACATATACCAAGAAGGAAAGGGAAAAAAAATATACAATGAATTCTGTAATCTACACATCTCCAATAAAGATTAAGAGCCACCAAAAAAGCAGCAGAAATGAGTTTGCTATTGTCTCGCTGTTCGGCATCCACAGCCCAGTGATTGCGCTCGTCTGGGCTCTGCTCCTACTGAAATAGTAAGAGCAGTTTAAATAACTAGAGAGACTGTTTGAAGATTTTTGCAGGTTTGTTTCCCCCTCTCTCTTTTCTTCTGTCTCAGAAGAGTGCCTCTATTCTGAAGAGATGATTGTGGAATAATCCGAGGAGGATGCTTTCAACTTCAGTACCAGCCACTAGAATTCCTCGGTGTGTTTGTGTTGTTTAGCTGATTTGCTTTTCCTCCTCTTTTCATAGAATCATAAAATCATTTCTGTTGGAAGAGACACTCTCTTGAATGTCACTTTCATTGAGCCTGATCATTAACCCTGCTCTGCCAAGTCTACCCCTAAGCATCACATTTACACTGGTTTTTAAACATAGTGACTCAAACACCACCCTGGGCAGCCTCTTCCAATGACTGCCAACCCTCTCAGTGAAAAAAAATATCCTAATGGCCAGTTTATGCTTCCCCTGGTGCAGCTTGAGACCATTCCCTCCTGTTCTACCACTAGTCAGTTGGAAGAGGAGAGCAACATCCACCTCATGACAACCTCCCTTTAGGCAGTTGTAGAGAGAATGGCAGTACGCTTACTAAGAACAAATTCACAGACATAAGCCAACAACAAATTGGTCACTCCAAAGGTGTATAATGAAGGCTGGGTTTAAAAGCCTGCATGGAACTGAACGTGGAAGGGCTGCCTTTCACCCACTGAAGGTATGTTCTGTGTGACTGGGAATATTTCCTTAGCTGCTTAGACATCACATCAACACCTCCAGCACAGAAACCTCTGTCGGCTGTTTTGTTGCAAAGATATTTCAATCTCACAAGGTATTTTCAGTGCATATCTGGGGCCACTTAGGGACCTATTCTCTTCATAAGAGTGTGGTCACCAGGCCAAAGGAAGCTTTTCTGCCCCTCTAGTTTGCCTTGGTGAGGCTGTGTCTAGAGTACTGGGTCTAGTTCTGGGATCCCAAGTTCAAGAGAGGCAAGGAGAGATTACTGAATACAGTCCAGTGGAGGCTACAAAGATGCTGAGGGGACTGGAACGTCTCTTAGGAGGAAAGGCTGAGAGACCTGGGACTCCTTAGCATGGAGAAGAGCATCCTAAGAAAGGATCTTCTCAGTGCTGATCAACAGTTAAAGGGTGGAGAACATGAGAATGGGGCCAGACTCTCTTCAACGCTGTCCAGCAATACAACAAGGGGCAGTGGGCATGAACTGGAACATGAGCAGTTCCACCTAAACTTAAGTTCAAACTTCTTTCCTCTGAGGATGTCAGAGATCTGGATCAGGTTACCAAGAGAGGTTGTGGATTCTCTACCTGGACATTGTGATCCTTGGCAACCTGCTGTGGGTGACTGCTTTAGCAGGGGTGTTGAACAAGATGGCCACTTCCAGCCCTTAACACATTGCAATTCTGTGACCATCTTCTTATGTGTCCTACCATTTCCACGATCATCTTGGTTTAACCAATACACAACCCAACAGCAGTGCACCTGTGGTCCTACTGACCTGCACACAGACTGACATTCCTGCCACGTAGGTGATCATTTCTAACACTACAGAAGAAGATTCTATTAATTTGGCATGAGCTGTCCTAGTAAATCTGTTTTCCTAGGATCATATCTCCATTTAATTTAATTTCCAAAGCATTTTCCTCAAAAAATGCTCTAAAGCCTTGGACAAAAGTAAGATTAACTGAGACAACAGGTGCCCATAGAATCAATCAGGTTGGAAGAGACCTCCAAGATCATCCAGTCCAACCTAGCACCCAGCCCTAGCCAGTCATCTAGATCATGGCACTAAGTGCCCCATCCAGGCTTTTCTTCAACACCTCCAGGGACGGTGACTCCACCACCTCCCTGGGCAGCCCATTCCAATGCTAAATCACTCTCTCTGTGAAGAACTTCCTCCTAATATCCAGCCTAGACCTCCCCCAGCACAATTTGAGACTGTGTCCCCTTGTTCTATTGCTGATTCTTTCCCTTGGAGATGGACACTACATTTGATATTCTCCATTCATACTGAACCACTCTGACTCAATAGCTCTATTAAAGATTTTTTCTACTGGACCTGTCATTTCATCTGACAGTTCTTTTCGAATCTGAGATGGTTGGTTCATCATTTGCTTCCTCCAGCTTGGGTGCATCATGAGTTTTGAGTTTTGCTTCCACTTTACAGGGCAAATTTCCATTCCTATATGTTCATTCATGTAAGTAATTCTTCCTGCTTACCCCCATGTTAACCACGACCACGAGTCTTAGTTCAAGAAACCCCCTGCAACATCATGGAGAGCAGGAAGAAACAACCTAAGAAAGGTAAATTCTGACCAGAGAACAGAGATTGTGTTGAATTGCTCTAATGATTATACTTTGATGATTTGCTTGGTGAGCTAGATAATAACTGAACCTTGTGGTAATGACCTTAACTCACAGCTAAAGGTAACTATTTTTGGGTAGTACTAATTGTGTTGATTCTGTGGTTTCTGTCATCCCTTGTTCTGAGTACTGCTAAGAAGCCAAGAGAATGCATTTCCACTGGTGCTGTGGTGTAAAAGATCACATTCTCCTCCTCCAAGCCTGAACTCTCCCAGGACAAGCAGATCAGTAAAAAAAACCCTCAATCCAAAACCCCCTACCAAAACTCTCAAGAATGGAACTAGATGATCCTTTATGTCCCTTCCAGCCCTAACAATTCTATGGCTCTAAAAGGTGGTCCAAATCTTACTACTACAGAACTAATAACAGTCAATAAAAGTACAAAGAAGGTAGAACACAGAAAATAAGCCTGATATTTAGCTTGTGACTTAGATTTCAGTCATTGCCAGTACATTTTACAGATGAATTAAATTAAAACTAGTAAATACCCGAATCATAGAATCAACCAGGTTGGAAGAGACCTCCAAGATCATCCAGTCCAACCTAGCACCCAGCCCTAGCCAGGTCAACTAGACCACAGCACTAAGTGCTTCATCCAATCTTTTCTTGAACACCTCCACGGATGACAGAGGTACCCAGGAGAACGCTTACAAAGCCAGAGCTGATACTATCTGCAGTCCTACTCTCTTAATGCCTTGTCTGACTTATTCCACACAGAAGACTTATACTAAGAATTTGGTGAGTACAACCTATTGTGACAGGTTTCAGCCAAAACATGGCTGATTTGTAGACAGACATTCAGTGAAAAGAGAGAGGCAGCTGAGAGATGCTGATCACACCTCAGGTTTGAGCTCAGTTCAGGTTGCTGCATAAGGAAGGACTCCGCTGCGGCAAATCATCAGACGTCATATGTACCCCTGTGTCTCATAAATGGCTTGTCTGAAAGGTCACAGAATCACAGGGGCCCAGAGTGGTGGAGCTGGAAAGGATGTCTGGAGATCATCTAGTCCAACTTCTCTGCCAGAGCAGGATCACTTGAATGGGTTGCCCAGGATCACAATGTCCAGACAGGTTTGGGATCTCTCCAAAGGAGACTCCATAACCCCTCTGGTCAGCCTGCTCCATGGCTACAAAAAAGGAGTTTTTGCTTATAGAATCATAGAATAGTGTAGGTTGGAAAGGACCTCAAAACATAATTTTCAACCCCTTTCCATTGGCAGGGACACCTCCCACTAGAACATGTTCAGGGGGAACTTCCTGTGTTCCAGTTTGTGCCCATTGCCACTTATGCTATTGCTGGACAGCACTGAAAAGAGTCTGGGCCCCATCCTCAGGCCCCCTACCCTTTAGGTCTTGCTGAGAATCGAGAAGATACTCTCTCAGTCTGCTTTTCTCCAGCTAAACAGCCCCAGGTCTCTCAGTCTTTCCTCCTCACAGAGGTACTCCAGCTCCCTCAGCATCTTTGTAGCCTTGTTGGAATCTCTCCAGCAGTTTCCTGTCTCTCTTGAACTGGTAAGGCTAGAACTGGACCAGATGTGGTGTCACTAGGGCAGGGTAGAGGAGAAGGAGAACTTTCCTTGTCCTGTAAGTCACACTCTTAATGTACCCCAGTCTGCCACTGTCCTACTTGACCACAATGGCTCATTGCCAAAAGGCCACAAAGTCTTTGCTCTCAGAATAAGTCGTTTGGCTAGAGCCAGAAAGCAAAGGGAGTTTGATGCTTTAGTAACACTGGAAAATGGAAACACCAAAATGAAACCAGAAAGATGATGCTCCAAAATGCACACTGAAGTTGAATCTTTGGTATTCGATCCTACTTTCAGTATGTTTTGCCTGCATTGAAGGGGTAAAGTGGATTTGGGATGTATACAAAAATGTGATTTAGGGCTTTCATGACTAAGTAAGCTACTTTTTTCCAGAAATTAAGGAGAAAGTTCTCTTCTTACTCCTCAGTAGACTGGGAGGATACTAGAAATGAACTTGTAGTTCCATTATCTTTGGAGCTGACAATGAGAATCACAGCCAAGTCTACACTTAAATACTTTACATCTAAGGTATCTCGTTTAGAACAGTTGGATCTATAGATTTCAGCTGTATTTTTCTGCTTTACCAGTGGAAAACAGTCATAAAATTGATTTAACAGAGCAGTTAAGTCCAGATAATGGCTGATTTGATTCTCCAAAACATCCAAAAGCAATTGGAGTGTAATAGTAAATTTGGCCTTTGCACTTTTATTTTGTCTTTAATAGTAACACTTTAATGAGGGCCTTCTCTGTTTCACATATATTCCTTTTCAACCTCAAGTTAGGGACAGGGATCTGCTGGAAAGGGTCCAGCAGAGGGCCAGATGGATGATTAGGGGACTGGAGGGCATGGCTTATGAGGAGAGGCTGAGGGACCTGGGGCTGTTTAGTCTGGAGAAGACTTAGAAGGGATTTGATAAATGTTTATCAGTATCTGAAGACTGGCCAGGAGGGGGGAGACAGACTCTTCTCACTTGCTCCCTGGGATAGGACAAGGAGCAATGGGTGAAAGTTGCAGCACAAGAGGTTCTGCCTCAACACAAGGGGGAACTTATTTACTGTAAGGGTCACAGAGCACTGGAATAGACTTCCCAGAGAGGTGGTGGAGTCTCCTTCTCTGGAGACTTTCAAGGCCTGTCTGGATGTGTTCCTCTGTGATCTGTATTAGATAGTATTGTCCTGCTCTAGTAGAGGGGTTGGACTGGATGATCTCCTAGGGTCCCTTCCAACCTCTAACATCCTGTGAGCCTGTGAAGTCTGCCTTAAAGTATTTTGAGGATAACTGATGTTGTTGAGTTTTGAGATTATCCCAAAATAGAAACACCTAAATAAATCACACTTCTTCTGTAAATCCCCTTTCTCCCCCTCATTAAAATTACACAATCTGTATTTTATATAGTTGATATGTACAAAACTATGATTTTTTTCAACTTATGATGTACATTTTTTCCCACATTGATATACCAACTGCAGGAGCAAGCAGCTCTTCTGTTTTTTTTCAGCTCTTCTTTTTTAACCTGGCTTCTGCAATTTAACATTGAACAAGACATCAATTGCTGGGTTATGAAGCTTAGGGGCTTGGGTATAAAACAGAAAACGGGTTCTGGTGCATGCAATTAAAGAGGTGGTAAAAATACCCTTTAATTGATGATCTACTTCAAAAGTTACTTGAGTTGAGCATTTTATTTTAAATGCTGCAATTTTTAAAGGTCAGTGCACGTTCATCCTCAGTGAGTTTATAGCAACTGGGGACCAACTGTGGAGATGGGTTGAGACGCAGAAAACCTGCAGCAGGATCTGGCTGATAGACCCTGAGAATATCTTGTGAGATGTCTGCTGACATAATGTATTGCCATGCAAGGGTCATTTGCAAATTAAAAGCATGAAAATGCTGATGCTATTCAAAAGTGTATGAAGAGAATCACAGGACAGCATGTGGCTCAATTAATCTCATGAACTTGGCATTAACATATCACCAGCTCACAATGGAGATTACACATTTATGAGCACATCAACATCCATTGCAGAGCAAAATATGCCCTGAAGCACCTATGGAGAGTAGTTTTCTTCCACAAATAAAAACAAAAGCTTCAGAGCAATGGCCAGCAGCACTTTCAGGCTCAACAAGAAATAATGTGGGTGTGTTATTAACAGTTGTCAGAATTTGTTGCTTCAAAATTCCACTTCCAGTTTAAGTCTGTTGGTACTTAATCATAGAATCAATAGAATCAGGCAGGGTTGGAAGGGACCACAAGGATCACCTAATTCCAAACCCCCTGCCATGCCCAGGGACACCCTACCCTAGGGGCAGGCTGCCCACTGCCCCATCCAGTCTGGCCTTAAACATCTTCAGGGATGGGGCCTCAACCACCTCCCTGAGCAACCCATTCCAGGCTCTCACCACTCTGATGCTCAACAAGTCCAACCATCAAGCAGACACTACCAAGCTCACGGCTAAACAACATCACTCAGATCCATGTCTACATATCTTCTGTCCTCAATGAGATAAACCAATTTGCTTATGGTCACATTCTGCATCACATCACTCTAAATGCCTGTTTTTAACACGGCAGGGAAGAAAACCTCCACAAAATAAACCTGGTCAATGAAACACCCAAAGGTTTTGCTGCAGACAGGAGCTCCACACTGACAGCCAGCAAGTGGAAGAGGTGGGGAGGTACCAGCTGTAGCATCTCCTCCTTGCCTGCTCTTATTTTCAGACTGAGCAGGCAAGAAGCAGCTCATCTGCTACAATCTCAGTAGAGAAACAAACCCTAATAAATAACCATGGCTCCTTTAGACAAGCCAAGGAGCTCCTGATCATAAAGCAGTTTAAGCATATTTTTCCCACCATATCATGCCCTTCTAGTTCACAACAGAATGGATGAAAAACATCCTGCTCTTTGCTTTCTTACTTGCTAATAGGACAAGTGCTGAGTGTGGAATTAAGTAAGTTTATGAAACATCACAAATTGATTTATTTTAGAGTCCCCTTCTTTCTGTTACACATCTGCTGACGCTCAAAATACCCTATTAAAAATGCAGTTTCCACTTGGCTGACACGAGAAACACAAATACATTTGATGTGAAAATACCATTTATGCAACTGGTCTTCAAACAACTGTTTTCCAAGCAGCAGAAAAAAAAAATAATCTCTGTGAAAACATACTGCAGCCTTACTGTATCACCAAGCATTGTCTGCAAAGGAAAGCGAGGTGTTTGGCAAACAAAAAGGATAAGGAATGAGGAGCAAGCATTGCTGGAAAATGAGATACAGCCACCTGACTTTGGAAACAGCCTTTTAACTGCCAACTGTATGAGGAGAGTAAATATCAGGTGAACATGGATTCACTGACAGTTATTGAGAGAAAAATAGTTGGTGTCAAAACAAACCGGTACTAGGAAATTGCCACGGTAGGCTGCTTTCCTTAATAACTTCTTCTAGCTGGATTCAGCTGTTGTGCAATTTAACACACATCCCTTCACAAAGATGGTCTGCTCCTCTGCTGAGGGGAACCTGCTGAAGAGCTGGCTGAATGCGAGCTTCGTCCGCAGCTCTGATTTGTTTGCCTCAGATCTGCTTGGCATAATTGCATCTGAGAGAGCAATCATTAGCTGCCTGAAATAGTGCTGCACGTATCACAATGGAGAAAAAAAGAAGCAACTTGCATAAATGACAATGTGGTGAAGTGTTGAGAATTCTGTCCCTGGAGACAATGTGATTCTGTTTAAAGACTCTCACTGAAAGAAGGGCATTGAGGTGCTGGAGAAGGTCCAGAGAAGGGCAATGAAACTGGTGAAGGGTGTGGAGAAGAGGTCTTGTGAGAAGCCACTGAGGGAACTGGGATTATGTAGCCTGGAGAACAGGAGGCTGAGGGGAGATCTTAGTGTTCTCTATACCCACCTGAAAGAAGGCTGAAGCCAAGGGAGACTCTCCCAAGCAAGAAGAGACAGGACAAGAGAAAATGGCTTCAAGTTGCACCAAGGGAGGTTTAGTCTGGACATGAGGAAAAAGTGTTTTCAAGTCCTAGAACAGGCTACCTCGGGAAGTTGCAGAGCCACTATCCCTGCAAGGGTTTTAAAAGCTCCATAGATGAAGGACAAGGTTTAGTGGTGACATGGCAGCATTAGTTTAACAGTTAGACTTGATGGTCTTAAAAGTCTCTTCCAAGCAAAACCATTCTATTATTGGCTGAAGATTGGGCATTGTCTGTAAGAACTGCAGCATGTACAAACCACAGGTACATTAAAAACAAACATCTGAAGGCTGAGGGAGGCATCTGGCTCAAACACTTTGTTATGTGAGAAGTAAGCCAAGAAACAGAATGATGTTTTCTAGCTGATCTTCTTGGTGTTCCAGCATTCTGTTAAAATTCCTCAATGGAATTTGTCCCAGAAATGCAGATTTAATGCTGCTACATCAACTCAACTCCTGGAAGCTGACTCCTCTATGACAGCTTTGACCTTCTTATCATGTGTAAGGAAAAGATATGAAAACTGCATTTTCTGAAGCTGAAGATCATCTTCAACTGCAGGAGCAGTGGAAAGAGTAGAGGACAGTGCACTTTACTTTCCTTATGGCCAGGCTGTTATTTTCTTGGGAATTACTCATTCTTCTCACTCCTCATTATTTTCCAGCTGAAAATGTCACAAGAGGATGATTTTTTGGTACCAGTGTGGTGTCACAGCAACAGGAAAATGCCATTTCCTTTAGCATTGCACACACTGCCCAGAAATAAAGATTTGGAAGCCAGGTTCAGTATGGAGTATCAGTATTCACATGCACATTTCTGGCAGAATTTGCTGCAAAATTATGGGTTGGTTTAATGCTATGGAATAGAAAAAATGGCAGCTGCTGCTGCTACAATAAAGGGCAGCAAAAATTCCAGCTGTGGATGTGCAATGCCTCTTTCAGAGCAATTCAAAAAGTGGTATTTCCTATGGCTAAATGCAACGTGAAACTTTGGCTCGTTTCCCTCTAATCTTGTGGTTTCAGCTACTCAACTTTCTTCAGGACTGAAGAAAAAATACAATAAATTAAACATATGATCAATGCACCACTCCCACAAACAGAAGTATCCATGGAATAATTAATGAGAGCTGTGTAATTTCCTTTTAGATATGTTTTTCCCCCCTATTTGTGAATCAACTCATAATTTCAATCTCTTCTGATTTCTGTATAAACATTTATTTTTAGCTGTAGGGATGAAAAGCTGACAGGCTTGGTAAAGAGACTTTCAAAAGAAATAAGGCACAGGGAAATTTTAATAGCTATTAGATATAAGCATAAAGATGCCATCTGTAAATAAACTCCAAGATGCATATAAGTATAAAAAAGAAGTGCAGCTGACATATTTAAATGTCTGTATTTCACTGGCAAATTAGCTACTGTAGGAAATGTTCCAGTAGAAGTAAAAAAGAAAGGTCTGACACTGTCTAGGAGTGGAGCTGGCTTGATGGTGAGGGAAATGTAACTCTGTCCTGCTCCCTCTGATTTGCAAAGGCAGAATGTCACACTGGGTGCTGCTATGGACTAAACCAGCAAGAGGTGCAACTCCAAGGCTTTCTATCCGGTGTCTATCTGCTGCTTCTGTTGTCTTCTGCAGTAACTCTGGTATGCTGTAAACATCTTTTCTCTTGAGATTTGTAACAAGCAGCATAGGAATCATAGAATAACAGATTCCTTTTGATTGGAGCAGACTGTCAGAAAGGCCTTCAAGTTAACCTTTAGCACAGCACTGCCAAGTCACTACCAAACCCTGCCCCTCAGTACTACATGAATGCATCTTTTAAATCCTTCCAAGGACGGAAGGTACAACACTGACCTGGGCAGCCTTCTCCAGGGCTTGACAGCCCTTTATGCAAATAAATTATTCCTAACATCCAACCTAAACCTCCCCTGGTGCAACTTGAGGCTCTTTCCTCTTGTTCTATCAATAATTACATGAAGAAAGAGACCAGTTCCCACCTCACTCCAACCACTTTTCAGTAGAGCAAGAAGCTTCCTTTCCTCCAGACTACAAAATTCCAGCTCACTCACACACTCCTCACAAAACATGTCTTCTAGACCCTTCTTGAACTGCATTACCCTTCTTTGGATGTGCCTCAGCACCTCAATGTCCTCCTCATAGTGAGAGGGATGAAATCCTCTGAAACACCCTAGCACAAGGTCATCTAGAGCAGGTTGCACACGATTGCAACCAGGTGGGTTTGGAATCTGGCCAGAGGAGGAGACTCCATAACCTCTCTAGGCAGATTGTTCCAATGCTCTGTCAATCTCGAAGTAAAGAAGTTTTTCTTTCCATTCTTGAGACAAGAAACTGAGAAGGTGTATTAGCAGTGCACAAGTATGCACATACCAACAGAGCCTCACATTACAGCCTATATAGGGGAACAGAGATATGGAACACCTGGCATCAGAACTCCAGAACTTCACTTCTCTCACTTCGGATAGATCCTCAAATGATATAAAAATAGACTAGCATGACTTTCTGACATGACTAAGGATCTTCAGGTTTGATCTAGATACAACTGCATTAATAATAGATTAAGGGTTGCTATCAAAGCACAATCACATGCTCCAGAAGGAAGAAACTACAAAGTACAGATGTCAAATCACTCATGGCAGCCGAAGTAAGGGTGAACTAACTGTATCTGAACTTCTAGGACATTTGCTGGTCTACTCAACCTCTCTTTAACATTTCACGACTTGCATGCACACAACAAACCAGAATTGTCCTTCTTACTGACCTTGGACAGACAAGGAAAGATTTTCATTGCAAGTGACAGTGTCAGTGTAGGACATAATGCAATAAAACAGCCTGCAGAGAACAGGACAAACCACAGCATCAATGTTCTGTTAGTTGATACTAAGCAAGTAGCATGGGACATAGGTTTCATAGAGTTAGACAATATCAGAATGGTTGTGTTTGGAATGGACCTTTGAAGGTCATCTAGTCTAGCTCCCCTGCAGTGGCCAGGGACATCTTCAGCTAGAAAAGATTGCTCAGAGTTCTGTCTCATTTGACCTGGAATATCTCCAAGGATGGGGCATATCTCACTACCTCCATCATATAAAAATCTTTCCTTCTCTCTAGTCAGAATCACCCCTTGTCCTGTCACATCAGGCCCTGCTAAAGTCTGTTCTATCTTTCTTATAGGCTCCCTTCAAGTACTGGAAAGCCACAATAAGATCTCCCCAGAGAATAAAGACATCATGAGCCCTCGTGGTGGCCATTCTGCTACTGTCCAATATCACATCTGCAAAGCTGCCATTTCTCAACTCCCAGTAGGAATCAAGCACGTAGAAGCTGTTAATGATGTCAAATGAATTATGTGGATGGACATCCCTTTTGTCAGACAAGTTCTGCATCAATATTTATCTGAGGGTGTTGGAGCACTACAGAAGGCTACCCAGAAGGGTTGTACAATCTCCTTCTCTAGAGAGAATCCAAACCTGCTTGGATATTGTGATTCTGGGCAACCTGCTGCAGGTGACTCTGCTTTAGCAGATCTAGTCACTAGCAGGCTAGACTAGATCTCCAGAGGTCATTCCAACTCCCACCTTGCTGTGATTCTGTTCTTTATGGAGAAGTTCGCAATAGGAAAACCCTAGAGGTACTGAGGAGGTTAATGATGTGAAGAAGATGAAGCTAGGCTAATGTAGCTTTGAGCTTTTGGTAACTAATCAGTAATCACAAACCAAGACAGTGACCTTGCCTGCTGTGCTTTCATTCCTGGTTAGTTAGTCCAATCTTTGTGCATTTCTTGGCTCTCAGAGAATGAAAGACAGAGCAGCTTTTGATCCACACAAAATTCACAAGCACCACAATAACATGAAGTGACTTTTTATAGGATTTTACAACTTTTTGGACCACTGCACTTTTTCATCTGTGCTAAAGACTGAAAAAAGAGTACTGATTTGACTATTGAAGTCCAGATTCTCCAAATGGAAAGCATATATTATGAAATCCCTACACTATAAACTCAGCTCAGGTCTTTACTAGACTGACTCTGGCAGGGCACAGTATGAAAAAATAGACTTCAAGAGCATCCACAGAAGGAAAAGTAATCAAACACTAAAACTTGTGACCAAAATGCCAATTTGCTCTCAATATTTTAAACCCACCAAGTGATAATGCAGAGATTGGAAACACCTATAAAACATGAAGTGATGGAGAAACCAGCACTGCTCAGCTGAATCTGCTTACAACAAAATATGGAATCACTGATAAATTCAAGAGGACATTGACAGGATGAGAAGCAGGATCTCATTATTTGTGTGACTAAAAAGCAGCATCGAGTTAAAAAGAGAGGGAAAATAAATGCTATTAGTTGCATCTTGTATTAAGGATGTGCATTCCTCTGTAAATAACCAGAATGGCAATCATGTGCTGGAAGTGAAAGATGTGATTAACCAAGAGCAGCACATCCTGGAGGGCTTGTAGTGGGCAGTAACCTTTTATTTACGATGGAGGTTAATTTCCCTTTCTGAGGGTCACCTATTTGATCTTATTTGCTTGACTTACTGTTGATGTTCTTTAATCACACCAAAACCCCCTTGTAAGTAGTGCCTGTCTGAAGGCAGCTAATTTAATCATAGGACCTTTTCCATCTGATTTCCACCCTATGGCTATCTGAAGTCACATCAGGCAGCAAATGATTAGACTCTAAGTGGTTTAGTAGGCTCAGTTATTTTATTTATGCATTTCTGAAAAGCAGGAGATGCCAAATTGTTATATTGCTCTTTTTTTTCCATCTTTCATACCTTTATCCAAGGAACCTTCTACTGAAATACTTGGGCTTTAAATAATAACTCTAGGCTTTTTTGTTGGTGGTTTGTGTTTTTCCCTTTTTCCCAAAAGAGTGATCCACCACACACATGAGAGTTCAAGCAGTAAAGCTTGGATGCTGATTTTTCCAGCCGTGGGAAAGAGGCAGCTTTGCAGCCACTCAAGTGTCAAAGCAGCTGGTGTTAGAGAAAACACTTTACACCTCCCCTGGTGCTTTTGCAAGGGCTGCTCAAAAGAGAACATGTGTTTCTGTGTGTATATGTGGCTAAACCTTACTGGTGATGTCTCCATCACAGATTTTTCAGGTACTGATATTCCAACAACCAGGCAAGCTTGGCTTCCTTTTTATATAGACACCAAGAGAGAATTTCCTTACATCTAAGTGATGATAAAGGAAACCCAGAATCACAAATCGTTAAAAGTTGAAAAAGATCTTTAAGATCATCAGATCGTAGTCACAACAATGCCCCACTAAACTGTGCCCTGAAGTACCATGTTTACATGCTTTTTAAGTTCCTCCAGGGGCAGTAACTCCACCAGCTCCCTGGGCAGCCTGTTCCAATGCCTGACCACTCTTTCAGGAAAGATTTTTTTTGGTTTAATATTCAATATAAATATCTCCTGGTGTAACTTGAGGTCATTTCCTCTTGTTCTATCACTTCATACTAAAGAGTAGAGACCAACTCCCACCTCACTGCAACCTCCTTTCAGGTAGTTGTGGAGAGGGAGAAGAGAGACCTCCTTTTCTCCCTGTTGAACAAGACCCATCCCCAAAGCTGTTCCTCACCAGACTTGTTCTCCAGGAACCCCTCATGAACCACTCTGCCTCTCTAATTATCCAACAGCTCTGAACCAATCATTTTGCAGCAGTTATTAGCAGTCAAAATTTAATTCATGTGGAGAAGAAAGCACCCAAAAGCTTTGAGAATTTTCATCTGGTGACAGAACTCAGATCTTCTGATTCCCACACAGTTTCTTCTACCCATCATGAAATTCATTTACAAAGCAATTTCTATTATTACATTGTTATGCCAGGAAGAATCACAGAAGCACAGATGGCAGTGGTTGGAAGGGACCCCTGGATGTCTAGTCCAACCTCTCTGCTAAAGCAGGGCCACTCACAGCAGGTTGCCCAGGACTGCAATATTCAGGTGGGTTTGGAATCTTTACAGAGAAGGAAACTACAAAACCTCTCTCAGCAGCCTGCTCAGGGGCTCTGGAACCGTCACAACAAGGATGATGTTTCCTTATGTTTATATGAAACTTCCTGAGCCTGTTACCCATTTTTCTATTGCTGGGCACAACTGAGAAGTGTCTTGCATCATTCTGCCTTTTAGATAAGGAGCAGCCTGAGATGCCAGCTCAGGCTGCTCTTCTGCAGGCTAAACAGCGACAAATCTCTCATCCTTTTTTCCCCTCAAAGAGATGTTCCAGTACCTACAGCATCTTTGTAGCTTCTGCTGGACTCTCTCCAAAAGTTTCTTCTCTCTGGAATTGAGAAGCCCAGAAGTGGACCTGTAGTGGCTTGGGCTAGTTCTGAGTCAGTCTGCTGATTTAGCCTGGGGATAATTTCAACCCACCACAGGACCCAACACTCCAGATGTGCCCCAACAATGACAGAGTCGAGAGGAATGAGAACCTCCCTCAGTCTTCTAGTCACACTCTTCTTAATGTATTTCAGGAAAGAAGTCACTGTTGGGAATGGTAGGATTTTTAGTGCTGTACAGCTGCTTGATCCTGACACACTGGAACATAATCCATGGGTTCAGAATGTATAAGTGGAAAAGTACTAAGTAAAATAGAAGGTCGAAATGAGCTTAGAGGATGTTGCAACAGCTGAAACAATGTAAAGCATGAACCTGCGGGTTTTGTTAATCCTTGCTTATCTAGTTGCTAAGGTAAGAAGTCTGTCTTAATGACTGTACTGGGGTCTGTCTTAATGACCAATTAGGACTTGGCATGACCTTTTGGCTTGGATTTAAAGGTATATAACCAAGTGCTGAAAGTACAACAAACAGAACTTAGCTTGCATCAAGTTGCTCCCCGTCTCTTCATCACAGTGAAAAGATGGCTTGAAAAGAACTCCGAAGTTATAATCTATTCTGCTGTGAAAGGTTTTGCAGAAGTCTTAACACTCAAAAATCTCTGGAAATGGTAGCCATGTGAAGATAGACTACGGTAGCCTTGCAAAGGTAGACTTCCACTGAACAGCCAAAGCTTCATCTACCACCACAGCTTCATCACTTCGCTGTTAACTTCTCTTATGTTTCATGGTAGAGGGATGCCAATAGCTTGAAGTAATCAAAATCTGCTTTAATCAGCCATTACTGAGGCCTGAGAGAAGGCAATGATGTTTGTTTCAACAGCAAAGTGAACAACAGAACCACAGATACTTTTCAGAAGTCAGGATGCTAGGACAAATAAAAAATGTCCCTGATGAAATCGGATCTACATTGTACCCATGTATGCCTTGTAGCATTACATATTTATATGAAACACAGTAGAGCAGCTAATTCACTACCCAACACAAGGCAGTGATTTATTAGCCCTTTGTTGGTGCTTGAGCAAACCTGGAATATCCCTAATTTTAATCTTGTGTGGTTGAGGTTTGCAGCAGCCTACCAATCCTGTCCAGTTGAAAGCAGCATCTGACCCCCTGCAGAACACACTCTTCTATTCCTTGGGCAGAGAAAAGATGGATCCCTATTCTTTAACCTTTAATTAGTCCTTAGCTACATTATGCATGCTGAGGGCAAGATTAGCCATAAATGCTTCCAGGGGCACTGTACACTCAGTAGCAACCTCTGCACGTAGAATGTGTGTATTCCAGCCAGAGCCAGCGAGTGGAAAAATATGTAGCAGAGAGGGCTGAACAGCATCTAATTAAACTTGCTTTGCATATTAGGGGAGCAGCTAAAGAGGAAACCATTACTCTTTGTCTGCAAAGCAGCTCCCAAGGTTGTTGCAGGCAGAACCACAGAGCAGAAGTCTTGCAGGATGAGGTGAAACTGTATGACCAGTGAAAAATGAGCTTTATGTTATGGCAAGTGACCTCTGGAGATTGTCTACTTCAACCTCGCTGTTAAAGCAGGGTCACCCACTGTAGATTGCCATGGATCACAATGTCCAGGTGAATGGAATCTTTCCAGAGAAAAAGACTCCACAGTCACAGAATCATAGGGTGGTCTGGGTTGGAAAGGACCTCCAGAGGTCATCTATCCCAACCCCCCTGCCGTCAGCAGGCACATCCTCTGCTACATCAGATTGCCCAGAGCCCTGCCAAACCTCACCTTTAATATCTGCAGGGCTTGGGTCCCATTCACCTTCCAGTGTTCCACTACAGTCTCTCTGCCTGCTCCAGGGCTCTGGTATGATCACAGAAAAGTTTTTCTTCAGGATCAGCCAGAACCTCCTGGTTTCCAGTTTGCACACACTGCCCCTTGCTCTGTCACTGGGGAACACTAAAAAGAGTCTGGTCTCATCCTCTTCCCCAAGCCCTTTAGCTGTTGTTGAGCACCGAGCAGGTCTCCTCTCAAGATGCTCTTCCCCAGGCTAAACAGCCCCAGGTCTCTCAGCCTTTTTTCCCTCAGACAGATGCTCCTGTTACCCCACGCCTTTGTAGCTTCTGCTAGGCTGTGTACAGTAGTTTCATGTCTCTCTCAAACTGAGAAACCCAGAAATAGACACAATACTCCAGATATGCCTTCAGGAGGGCAGGATAGAGGAGCAGGAAAACCTCTCTTGCACCTGCTGGCCACACTCTTCTTCATGCACCCCAGGACACCACGGGCCCTCCTGGACAGAAGGGCACATTGTTTCATGCTGAACTTGTCCACCAGTGCTCACAGGTCCTTTTTTATGGTGTTTCCTTCCAGCAGGTCAACCCCTAACCTGTAATACTGCTGCACTGACATCCAAATATGGGACCAGATTCTGCAGGTCAGTAGTAATTAAGGACATTCAGCACTTAGATTCACATAGCAGGATAGCAAATCACAGAAACACATGTCAGGGGCTGGAAGTGACCTCAAAAGCTCATCCAGTCCAACCCCCATGCCAGAGCAGGATCACCTATACCAGATCACACAGGAACGCATCCAGGCAGCTTTTGAACATCTCCAGAGAGGGAGACTCTACAACCTCTCTGGGCAACCTGTTTGAGTGATCCCTGGTTTAGATATTTTAGGTCATCAAACTTACATGGAGCACCTCCTCTGTGGGGACAGATTGAGGGAGCTGAGGCTGTTCAGCTTGGAGGAAAGAAGGCTACAGGCAGACTTTATAACACCCTTCCAATGCTTAAAGGGGGAGAAATTCAGGAAGGGACTTTTAAAAGGGCCTGTAGTCATTAGGATGCGATATCTTTAAGCTTGAGTAGGAGAGATTTAGACTGGATATTAGGAAGAAATTCTTCACTGTGAGGGTGGTGAGACACCAGAACCGATTGCAGAGAGAAAAAAAAACATTTATAACATTGAAACTCTCATCAAGAAAGCTATCATCCATCAAACAGTCAAAGTTCTATCTTCTACTGAATGTTTCTGTGCTTTCTCCATGCGTATGTCAGCACTGCGTACATCTGAATACTTCATCATGGACTCACAGTCACTAACTTAGAATCATAGGAAGCTTTTGATTGGAAGAGACCTCTAAGATTTTTGAGCTCAACTGCCAACCCAACATCATCATGGCTGTTAATCCATGTCCCAGAGTGCCACATCTACATGGTTTTTTGGAACACCTTCAGGGATAGTGACTCCACCACCTCCACTTGACCACTCTTCCAGTAAACCCAGAAGTTGTTATGAACGATATTTTCTGCTTCTAGACTCCATGCCATTGAAAAATCACCTAATAATGATGCTTTGAAATGAATTTATTTCAGGTATGCCGTGAGAACCATAATCAGCTACAAATCCTTTTGCCCTATTTGCGTTGACTGCATTTGCCTTAATTAAAGTCTTGCCTAATTACAAAGGTCAGTCTGCACCGATGCAGAAAGGAGAGACCAGTTTATTCCACTTCACAGACCTCCAACTTTCCACTCCTTCAAACCATTTGGAAGAGAGTCTGTTGGTGAGATGTAAACAGTGCCAGGCTGAAGATGCTTATCAGTAACCTACCATACTAACAAAAAGTGATCTTGAGTTTACTAAGGGGACACAGATTGCCTGTTCTCTAACATGCAGCAGCCTGTCACAGAAATAAATGCATAGTCCTGGCTGCAATTAATTTGATTCTTGTTCTTTTAAAGCTTTATGTGTAGATTTAATTAAAGCTTGCACACAGCAAATGCTTTCAGGAGCTATCTACATTAAATGGCTTTTTCTCTTAAATTAAAGCAGCAAGGAGAGGTTATGATTCAAAGAACAACAGGCAATCGTGAAATGAAAAGCATTTCTTAATACACCAAGCAATACCTTGTTTTGACATAAGGAAACATGTGTTGCTGTGGGTGTTGAATCACAAAACTGCTTTGGTTGGGAAAGACCTCCAAGATCACAAAGTCTGACTGTGTGCTTTAAGCTTTGATCTTAGTCCCTTTGAAGTGACCCTTCCACGGGCAATCACCAAACAGGACCACAGACTGCAAAGCATGATCCACTATACCTAAAGTATCATCCAACACTCACCTTTAAGTAAACTGTAATCTACCTAAACCATCAACCTTCATAAACCATAACTTCCTCTACCTAAATGGGCATGTTACACCAAATAGGAATGTGTTGGCCAAATCCATACTGGAACACTCACTTTTGGCTACTGCCATCACCACAGAGGAGGGAAACACACAATCACTTCCCCCTGGGAGATGTGGAGTGGGATAATTGCTCTAAACCAGCTGTTCCTCTCATTTCTGTATAACTGTGAAATGCACAGGTTAGCAAATGCTTTGCTTTTCCTTCTGCCAAGTCAGAGATGTCTGGGGTAGCTCTAAGCTGTGTCTTCATGATCAGAGGAATCAGGGAATGAGAAGGAAGGAGAGAAGTTAACTCCTTTTGCAGGTGAACTGAGCATATCTTAGATGCCCCTTGGCATTTGGTTCAATGTCTCACCAAGGGATCTCAGATCAAATGCAGAAGTTGTGCTGAGCTTCAGCTGCTAGAAAGAGAAATGTGCCTTTTTCTTTTTCTGTTCACCAACTCAGAACTCACAGGAGCAGCTATTTCACAGCACAAGCCCTACAAAACTCTGGTCTGCCCCAACTGCTGTCTCTTTTTATTGGGATTACTGGTGCTGGCTGGCAGAAGAATGAACAAACAGAATTATAGAACCATAGAAATATAGAGTTGTTTAGGATGGAATAGACCTTTAAGATCATCAGGTCCACCCATTCACTCAGCACTGCCAGGTCACCACTAAACCGTGTTCTGCAGCATCACATCTGCACTACATCCCATCAGGGTTGGTGACTCCACCAGTTCCCTGGGCAGCCTTTTTCCCAGGGCTTGACAAACCTTTTGGGGAAGAATTTTTGTTGCTAGTGTTCAACCTAAATCTCTTCTGCACATCTTGAGGTCATTTCCTCTTGCCCTATCTCTTGTTAGGAGGGAGGAGATACCAACCCTCACTTTCCTTCAACTTCCTCTCAGGGGGTTGCAGAAAGCAAGGTGGTCTCCCTCAGCTTTCTTTTCTCCAGGCTGAACAACTACAGTTCTTTCAGCAACTCCTCACGAGACCTGTTCTCCAGACCTGTTTCTGGATCTTATCCTTCTTTTACTTCTTGGAGTGAAGAGGCCAAAATTGAAATGAGCATTTGAGACGCAGCCTCACCAGTGCCAAGTACAGAAGGACAGTTGTTGTCCTTGTCCTGGTGGCCACGCTTCTGCACATATAGACCAAGATGCTGGTGGCCTTCTTGGCCACCTGGCCACATGCTGGCTCATCCTCAGCTGGCTATCAATCAAGACCTCCAAGTCCTTTTCCACTGGGCATCTTTCCAGTCACTCTGGCCCAAGCCTGAAGCTTTGTGCAAAACTTTGTTGGCAGTCCTATAGATTTCTCTCTGTAGCACACACTAAAAGCTACAGTTTAATCATAACAGCAGTAATAATAAAACCTTTCTTGCACACTTGTAAACGAAATAGAGCCATGACTTTAGTATCTATGCTAAATCTTGTAAAACATGTTCTTTCCCACCAGGGACTGAGGAAATGCCAGGATCTGCTGGATTTGGAAGCATATGGCACAGGCCATTGCTCTGCTTCCTGTTTTGTGTAGTTTTTGTGAGGCTCAGTTTCAGAGCTGATGCAATCTTCCTAACTGTAGCTTCCATGTGGGCCACTGCCCTGGTAGAACAAGACAGAATTCTTGCACTCACTGTCAGAGATGGAGGCAGTGGAATGACCAGGAGTGGTAGAAGAACAGGATGCCCAGAGAGGTAGTTGAGGCCCCATCCCTGGAGGTATTCAAGGTAAAGCTTGACAGGTCTCTGAGCAACCTGATCTAGTTGAGGATGTCCCTGCTTAACTGCAGGAGGAATTGGACTAGATGACCATTGGAGGTCCCTTCCAACCCAGACCATTCTATGATTCCAAAAAAGCAACTGAGATATGGTTCCTTATCTCTGGTGACAAAGTTCATTGAATCATAAAATGTTTTGGTTTGGAATGGACTAACTCAACTCCCCTGCAGGGAGCAAGGACACAACTGGATCAGGTTGCTCAGAGCCCTGTCCAACCTGGCCTGGAATGTTTCCAGGGATGCAGTATTTATCACCTCTCTAGACAGCCTGTTAGTAATTCACTGCAGGAACACAATGACCAAGAAAAGTGTCAGAAAGGAGATTTGGAAGCGAATTGTGATTTGGGTCAGCCAGATGCTACAGAAAGGCCATGGCTACTGTTCTTCCCTCCAGGAATCTTCTGGTCTAGACCACAGGGGAATTTAAGGGACACTGTAGATAAGCATAGAAATGAAAAGCAGAGGAAGGAAAAGCAGCCAAGATTAGAACATTTTCACGGTGAAATTAAGAGTCAAGACTGACACAAGCTACAGTGAGGTGAATTATTATTAACCTGGCCATAACCCCTGCAGATAGGCTTAACAAAGGTATTTCTGCCAAAGCATCTCCCATGGGCTTCAGGGGTCAGAGAAAAGATTGCAGATAAGAAGCTCAAACCAAAATATAATCAGACAATAGATGTTATTACAATGCTAATAACTATGACATCTCAGTACCCTCTGCTGACATCAGTCAACAGAGAGTATCTTGTTACAGTTGTTCTTATCTGCATCACAGAAGTGACCAAGCCTGTGCTTCACTGTAGCAAAGTCTTAGGCTAGATTCTGTGTATGATTTCCTCTACACATTTTATTTTAAGCATTGTTTTGCTGCTTGTCCTCCTCCAGTCCAGCAGAACAATGTTCGCCTTATTCCTTTCAGTTGAACCTTTTCCAGATATCCTCTGTTGACCAGGTCAATATTTCATTAAGTTATTTTGAAAGCTAACACTTCAGTCTTTCAGGAAAGAAAAACCCCACAAGTCTTTAGCAACATAACTTATGAAGTGATTTTTGCTCTTAATATGCAGTGTAGCTTCTTTACTGTTCACACATTTGCAGTCACACAAAGTTTAATGGCAGGTTTGGGGGTTAAAGAAAATGAGTTTCCAATGCCATTTCCCCTCTTGCACAATAAATACATTAGAATAAGGAAAAAAACCCTTTACTTTCCATCTGGATATTTCAAATGAAAGAATCTGGAGTCAGCTTTGAGGGATCTACAGATACAGAAAATGCAATTTCAGAGTTAAACAGCTAAACCACTTTCCCCTCCCACCCCCAGAGAAAGAGTCTTAAGGTGGATGAAAATGATTCACCTTCCATTCTCTTTAAAAGTCTAATTCAATAATGATGGTAGGTGATGGCAACATCTCAGTGCCTAAAATGACTGTGACAACAAGAATGGCTGGTTTGGGAACTGAAGGTTTTACTAAGCTACAAATCATAGAATCATACAATCAACCAGTTGGAAGAGACCTCCAAGATCATCCAGGCCAACCTAGCACCCAGCCCTAGCCAGTCAACTAGACCATGGCATTAAGTGCCTCATCCAGGCCTTTCTTGAACACCTCCACCACCTCCCTGGGCAGCCCATTCCAATGCCAATCACTCTCTCTGACAACAACTTCCTCCTGACATCCAGCCTTTACTTTGCCCCGCACAACTTGAGACTGTGTCCCCTTGTTCTGTTGCTGGTTGCCTGGCAGAAGAGACCAACCCCCACCTGGCCACAGCCTCCCTTCAGGTAGTTGTAGACAGCAATGAAGTCACCCCTGAGCCTCCTCTTCTGCAGGCTGCACACCCCCAGCTCCCTCAGCCTCTCCTCACAGGGTTTGTGTTCCAGGCCACTCACCAGCTTTGTCACCCTTCTCTGGACACGTTCCAGCACCTCAACATCTCTCTTTAATTGATGAGCCCAGAACTGGACAAGGACTCAAGGTGTGGCCTGACCAGTGTTGAATACAGGGGGAGAATAACCTCCCTCGTCCTGCTGGCCACACTATTCCTGATCCAGGCCAGGATGCCATTGGCTCTCTTGGCCACCTGGGCACACTGCTGGCTCATCTTCAGAGTACTATCTATCAGTACCCCCAGGTCTCTTTCTTAGAAAGGACCTCTAAGATCATGGAGTCCAACTGTCAACCTAGCATCACTGTGACTACTAAACCATGTTGCAAAGTGCCATGTCCACACCTGTCCTGAACATCTCCAGAGATGGTGACTCTATCACCTTCTTGGGCAGGCTGTTACAATGTCTGACCACTCTTTCCATAACAAAGTGTTTCCTAATATCCAATCTAAACCTCCCCTGGCACAATTTCAGGCCATTTCCTCTTGCTCTGTCACTTGATACTAAGGAGGTCAACTACTGTCAACAGGTTAATCAAGGAATTAATTCCATCCACAGCTTTGTAGAAAAGACAGCTCACCCTGGTAGACTGGTCACATTAATTCAGCAAGGATCAATATGGGACAGCAAAACAAAAACTCAAATCCAAAGGTAGCTTCTTTACTACTTTATGTCACTGTTCTCTTTCCACTCCTAAATATAAGCAATATCAATTTTCAGGCAAGCAAAAAAGCAGCAAATTGATGCACTTCATTTTTCACCATGAAAACAAAGAACTAATCCCTGATGCAAGTAATTACCATGTTCATTCAATCTTTCTTTAATCATAGAATCATCAGATCTTAGAACAGTAGAGGTGGGAAGGGGCCTCTGAGGATTATCTAGTCCAACCCTCCTGCTGCAGCTGGAACACCCACAGCAAGTTGCACAGAATCACAGTATCTAGGTGGGTTTTGAGCACACTTAGAGAAGGAGACCCCACAGTCTCTCTGGGCAGACTGGTTCAATGCTCTGTCATCATCAAGATAAAAAAGATTCTTCTTAAGTTCAAGTGATCCCCTGCCTGGTTTGTGACAGCTGCCCCTTGTATCATCACTGAACATCACTGAAAAGAACTTGTCCTTAAAGATCCCACTATGATTAAAGAATCCATCCTCATGAACTCCATCCTTTAGATATTTATATGCATTGGTAAGATCCCCTCTCATTCTGCGCTTCTCCAGGCTAAACAACCCCAGGTGTCTCACCCTTTCCATGCAAGAGAGATGCTCCATTCCCCTAACCAACTACTGTCAACAGATTAATCAAGGAATTAATTCCATCCACTGATTTACAGAGAAGATAGCTCACCCTGGTGAACTGGCAGCACTAATTGAGCAAGGCTGAATATGGGACAGCAAAAGAAAACCTCCAATCCAAAGGTAGCTTCTTTAGTACTTTCTGTTCCTACCCTGTCTTCCTTTCCCAAATGTATGCATTATGCTTCAGTGTTATAAATACTAAAGAGGCTTTCAGTCTTATCCTACAAGAGTATATGGAATCTACAGTTTCTAAAAGCAATCCCAGTCTTCAATTTGAGTCCCTGTATGCTAGCTTGGAAAAGCAAGGCAAAGCTTTTATTAACATGGAAAGAATCAAATCATCTCCAGATAGCATAAGCATGTATTTTCCCTGCAGTTTCATTGGCTTCCCAAAACAGTGTACAGTGAAATTGCCCCTTTAAGGGCAGAAAAACCCCCAAACCTGGCTCATCTGCAAATATACTGCTTGACACTGAAGGAGCAAGGACAGTGGCTGAGTGTGATGGTGTGAGCAGCACAACAATTAGTCACTTCTGACACTTCAACCTCACTCACTCTCTGCTACCCATTTATTTTGGAAAACCCACCCTCACAGCGCAGTGCAGAGCAGGCTTTCTTGCTCTACACAGCTGGGCTGATGTGAATGAGAAAAGCCTGGGTCGTTTCAGAAATGGCTGTGGCTTTCCTACATAGAGGCATTAGAAAAGCAACTCGGAGTAAATATGTAAAAATGCCCAGAAAATATAACAGAATCTTGGAATCCTAAAATGCTTTTGGTTGGAAGAGACCTTTAATATCATCAAGTCCAACAGTTAATCCAGCACTGCAAGGTCCCCACAAGCCCACGTCTCTCAGCACTACATCTACACAGCTCTGAAATCCCTTTAGAGGTGGTGACACCACCACTGCCCAGGGCAGCTCATTCCAAGTTCTAACAAAGCTTTCACAACTTGATGCCATTTCTACTTGCCGTGTCACTTGTTAGTAGGTTCAAGATACTGACCCCTGTCTGGTTCCAACCTCCTTTCAGGAGGGAGAAGGTCTCTGCTGCACCTCCTCTAAGCTCCACAACGCAAGTTCCATCAGCCTTTCCTCACAAGACCTATGATCTAGATCCTTCAACAGCTTCATTACCTTTCATAGCATCAACCAGGTTGGAAGAGACCTCCAACATCAGCCAGTCCAACCTAGCACCCAGCCCTGTCCAGTCAACTAGCCTTTTCTTTCAATGCACTTCATTGCTTCAACGTCCTTGTAGCAAGGGCCCCAAACCTGAATCCAGTGCTCAAGGGGTGGCTTCACCAGTGCTGAGGAGAGGGACACAAAGAATGCCCTGGTCCTTCTGGCCATGCTAATCCTGATACAGACCAGGATGCTGTTGGCCTTCTTAACCAAATGGGCATGTGCTGGCTTGAATCCAGCCAGCTGTTGACAAACAACCCCAGGTCTTTCTCCACCAGGCAGCTTTCCAGAGATGCTGTCTCAAGCCTGCAGCACTGACAGACTTTTCTGATGCAGCACTTGGCCTGATTGAACCTCATCCCATTGGCCTTGGCCAATTGATCCAGTCTGTCCAGATTCCTCTGTAGAGCCTTCCTAGCTTCAGGCAGATGAAAGCTCCCTCTCAACTTGGTGTCATCTGCAAACTTCCTGAGGGTGCCCTTGATCCCAGATCATCAGTAAAGGTATTAAAGAAAGCTGGCTCCAATACACAGCCCTGGTGAACACCACTAGTGACCACTCACCAACAGAATTTAGTCTGTTCACCCCCATCTTTGAGTCCCACCATCCAACCTGTTATTTACCTGTCAAAGCATACACTTGAGCCATCAGCAGCCAGTTTCTCCAGGAGAAAGCTGGGGGAAACAGTGTTAAAACCTATACTAAACTCTAGATAGACAACAATACCAGAGCTGCTACTTCACATGAGTGATTGAGTACCTCTGTTGCACCTCAAGGAAGGTATTTCATAAAGTCAGATCACTGCTCTGGGTGGCTCACATGATTCATAAAGAGCTAATAAAAGAATAAACAATGAAAAGGATTTACTTACTGGTGGTCTGAGTGTTAAGGAATACTTATAACATTTTTTTCTACAGAGAGATGGGAATGTTAGTCTTGCCTGAGAAGCAATACAATCAGATCCAAAAGAATCAGAAGACACAAGGAACTGGTGTAAGAAATGGTGATTTCAGATTACAGTTTTTCACATGATGTGGTATTTCCATTAAAAATAACATTCTAATTCTGAGATTGCTTAGCAGCTCGTCATGAAAGCTAGACATCACACCTCTGTACTCCAAGCATATGGCACACAGCCCACAAATCTATTTTTCAGTGATGGTGACTTAGTAAATCATCCTCTTTGCTATTTTGGGCACTGTGTAATATGCAAAGATTTCAACATCCTGGCATTCTAGGCTTTGTATTATGCAAAGATTTCAACATGCTGGCATTCTAGGCTTTGCCAGGCACGCCAAAACTCAAGGGATAGCCCCAGATCATTTAAGTCTGGCTTACAAGACAATTACAGAAACCCAAGTTTATTTTGGGTTAGGTGATTCTGTGATCCAAGTCTGTGTATCTCTGCTAAATTAAAGATTCAGAAGAGATCACAGGCACAGTCTAATGGATCAAACACATCAAAACAGCTCAAACACAGTCTTGTTGCCTCTGTTCAGTGCTCCCCTCCACCTGTGAGACACAAGCTGAGGAACTTATTCTCGTTTCAGGGGTAGAGGAAGTTAAGAATATTCTTTCTAACCCTTTTCTTAGTTTTAAAATTGCTACAGAAGTTTCAAAGATGATGGATAAATAGCTCCTGTGATTTTTCTAGACATCACTCTTAATTTCAACACCAATGATTGTTTTGAGACTTTATGACTCTGATGATGAGGGTCATTTTGCTAATATTAGATCCTTGTGTTTTCTGCCGTTAACAGAACAAGAGGAAATGGCCTCAAGTTGCACCAGGGGAGGTTTAGGTTGGATATTAGATGAAACTTTTTCACTGAAATGGTTCTCAAACCCTGGAACAGGCTCCCAAGAGAGGTGGTTGAATCCCCATCCCGAGAGGTGTTTAAAAGAGGAAGAGATGTGGTGCTGAGGGACATGGTTTAGCACCATACTTCATAGAGTTAGATAATGGTTGCACTTGATGATCTTAAAGGTTTGTTCTATCCAAACCCATTCTACAGTTCTATGATAAAGGTCAACCACTATGGGGCTGAGAAAATGAACCCCAAATGAAGTCTCAAAACAGAGCTGCAGCACTGAAAATCTGCTCTCAAAGCAAGAAACACAAGAGAACTAAACAGGCTCTCAGACTCCTGAACTCAAGCCAGAGACATAAGAAAATTGTAATTCAACTGGGCTTCAAACTACCAAATGCTCATGGAAACAGGAGGAAGTATATTTCTAGCCACATTTAGAAGCAAAAGTTCAATGTTTAAAGAATTAATTCTCTTGTAGAAGGAATTGTCTTCTCTTTGTGTCATAAATAGGCAATAGGACCTCTAGTCCTGTATCATCCATTGACAGTAATGTGTCAGTATTGCTTTAGGCTTCTAAATGGAGATTTCTAGACAGAGGGGATACCTGTGATGCACTTCTCTGCTACATTGCCTGACTAGATGATCAGTGCTGGGACAAATAATATCACAGAATCACAGACTGGTAAGTTTTGGAAGTGACCTCTGGAGATCATCTAGATCACCCTTCAAGAGCAGGGTCACCAGGAGCAGAATGCCCAGGATCACAACAGCCGGGAAGGTTTGGAATCTCTTCAGAGAAGACTCCACAACCATTCTTAACAGCCTGGTCCAGTGCTCTCTCACCCACAATGGAAAGAAGTTTTTCCTCACATTCAGGTAGAATTTCTTGTGTTCCAATTTGTGGCTGTTGCCCCTTGTTCTGTTGCTGGGTGATACTAAAAAGAGCCTGGCCCCATCCTTTTGCCTCCTGCCCCTTAGAGTTTGATCAGCATTGAGAAGATCCTCTTTCAGGTTGTTCCTCTCCAGGCTGAACAGTTCAAGCTCTTTCAGCCTTTCTCCCATAGAGAGATGTTTTAGACCCTTCAACAACTTTGCAGTCGCCACTGTACTCTTTCCAGTAGTTCTTTGTCTCTTTTAAACTGGGGACCCGCCCAAAAGCCCTCCAGGTCAAATTCCCAGATCCAAAAATCCATTTCATATAAAGTTCTCTCATCAAGGCCATACCAGATATTAAACTGCTAAAACCATATGCCAAGAAGCCACTTCATACTAGAGAGATTTTAATGTGATGACTATTTTACAGGGCTACTGGGCAACAATTGTCTCCTATTTCCCTGCTGCACCTTTCAGAAACTGAAATGACTTGTGAAAAGGCACAAAAATAGAATCACATCACGCATTGATCTCCTGTGCATCATCATGGCTGAGCAAGTACTTAAATTCAGTAATGATCACAGCATATCATTTTGATTTCGAGTTCAAACTGAGGGACAACATGAAAATGCACCTTTGCTACTTAGTATTTTAATTGGGTGCACATCCTACTCATAGCAGTAATGAAGTCCTTTCTTGAAAATAACTTACAGCAGCTATGATCTAATTCTCTGCCCCTGCAAATTGAATTTCTCAAACTATCCATTAGGTGCCAGTATCTCAAGTAAACTCAGGATGGTCCAACCATTCACTCCCTTTGATGCTTGGATTTGCATGAATCAGCTATGTTAGTTAGAATTGTTTTGGCTGGAAAAGAACTTAAGGTTGTCAAGTCCAACCACAAACCTAAGACCACCATGGGCATTAAAAAAGGTCTTGAAGTGCCATGTTCACAAGCTCCTTAAACACTAACAATCAATAATCTCCAAGGAGAGAACCCTTATCAAAATGAAAATCCCAAATATAGAAGTTAATGTTCATCAGTCAGGACAGTGGTGCTCCTTAAAGAGCCACAGAATTGTTTTGGTTAAGATCATTGAGTCCAACCAAGAACCCCAGACTGATAAGTCATCACAAAACCATGTCACTCAGCACTGCATCTACATGGCTTTAAATCCCTCCAAGGATAGAAACTCCACCACTGGCTCTGGGTAGCCTGTTCCAGATCTTGAAAACCCTTTCCATCCAGAATTTGTTATATATGTCCAATCTAAGCCTTCCCTGGTGCAACTTGAGGCCATTTTCTCTTGTTCTATCACTTGTTACTCAGGAGAAGAGATCAACCCTCACCATGCTTCAGTCTCCTTTCAGAGAGTCATAGAGAGCGAGAAGGTCTCCCCTCAGCCTCCTTTTGTCCAGATTGAACAAGCCCAGCTCCCTCAGCCACTCCTTACATGCCTTATGCTCTGCAGCCTTCACTGGGCACACACCAGTACCTGGTTAAGGTGTACCTAGTTCATCTAGCCATAATTACACAATACACTGGTGATGTCCTTTTCCTCCTCTGGCCAGCACAGCAGGGGTTTTGCCCAGCAGAAACCATGTCAGGAGAAAGCAATCATGCTGAAAACACCAGCAAGTGGCACTAACAACACCATCTCCGTTCTTGTTCCCTTCATGTGGAATCAACTGCAAAGTCGAAAGAGCTGCTGCAGGGTTAATGAGCAGTATTAAATTTGCTCTGAACTGAAGAATGGAAGAACTCATACAGGACTGACTATAGACAGACAAACTCCAGACTACTGCTTGTCTCAGGTGAAAGATTAAAATATGCCTCAGTTCACACAGAGAGAGAGTGAGGAAAGGAGCTGGCAGAGGTATTTAAGCCCACTTAAGAGAGTCACACAGAATCATAAAGGTTGGAAGTGATCTCTGGAGATCATAGTCCCATCCCTTTGCCAAAGCAGGCTCACCTATAGCAGGTTGCACAGGATGGTGTCCAGGTGGGTTTTGAAAGACTTTAGATAGGGAGACTTCATCACCTCTCTGGGCAGCCTGCTCCAGTGCTCTACCATCCTTAAGGTAAAGATGTTCTTCCTCATGCTTAGATGGAGCTTCCTACGTTCAACAGCAGTACTCAGTTTCTTCTCTGTAACATCCCTTGAGTAGTTAACTGGTAAGCACAATGAAATAATTCTCTGCCAAACATGCCCAGCTGTGGGTCCACCTCTGATGACTGCATTCAGTTTTGTGCTACTCAATTTGGGAGGGACAGGGATCTACTGGAGATAGTCCAATGGAGGGCTATGAAGATCATCAAGGGTCTGGAGCACATCCCTATGAGGAGGGGCTGAGGGACCTCAGGCATTTTGGTCTGGTGAAGAGAAGACTTAGAGGGGATCTAATCAAGGTTTCTACATGAGGGCTGGGAGTCAAGAGGGAATGGACAAACTCTCTTCAATTGCACCCTGGGATAGGACAAAAGAGTAATGGGTATGAACTACAGCACAGAAAGTTCCACCTCAACATGAGGAGGAACTTCTTTACTGTAAGTCACAGAGCACTTGAACAGGCTGCCCAGAGAGGTTGTGGAGTTTCCCTCACTGGAGACTTTCAAGACCCATCTGGATGTGTTCCTGTGTGACCTGAGCTACAATCTATGCTTCTGCTGTGGCAGAAGAGGTTGGACTTGAACTATGGAGGTCCCTTCCAACCCCTAACATCCTGTGATCCATCAAGGGCTCCAAGCATCTGTCAGTTATTCCATTTCTTAAATTTTGGGATGAATCTAGAAGTGTCAAAGATCGCAGCCTACCGAGGAGGAGTCCACAGCACGCAAGACAATAGTAACTATTTCAGACGGTCCCTTGGATGGTACAGCTTGAATTTACAATGGCTAATCAGTAAAGCTGAATAAGATACTCAGTGTAAAAGTGGTAAATTAGCAGTGGCAGAGTACTTCCAATTATGTTTCTCAAAATATAGAACATTTTATAATCCACACTGACTTCCTCAGCTAAAAATAAAGCTGTAATGAATTCTGCATTCATCTGAGACTTCCACTGATTTCAATGTAATTCTGTGGTGCATAAAGAGGTGGAGAATTTGGTCCAAAATATTTCCCCCTATTATGGGTCGATCTTGTCTGCTCCTCTGAGGACTCATTGCTTTTCTTTCACCAGAAAGGGAAGAAAATGATGCAAGGGCAAAATCACCCAATTTCTTCTCACAGAATTATGGAGTCTAGAAGGGACCTCTGGGGATCATCTACTCCAACACCTCTGCTAAAGCAAGGTCAACCAGAGCAGGTTACCCAGGATGGAAATGCCCAGGTGGGTTTGGAATCTTGACAGATAAAGACTCTGCTGTTCTGTCACCCTCACAGGAAAGAAGTTTTTCTTCATGTTTAGGTGGAACGTCTTGTGTTCCAGATTGTGCCTCTTATCCTGTTGCTGGACATGACAGGAAAGAATCCAGCCTCATCCTTTTGACCTGACCGATTTAGAAGGTCCCCTCTCAGGCTGCTCTTCAGGATAAACAGCCCTGAGCCTCTCAGGCTCTTCTCATCATTATAGAGATATGTTCTAGTCTCTCAAAATTATTAATATCCCTCCATTGGAGCTCTCTTCAGCAGTTCCTTGTCTCTTGAAGCGAGGATTCCAGAAATGGATGTAACACTCCAGATGTGACCCCACTAGGGAAGAGTAGAGGGGGAGAGAGAGGGAGAAAAACCTCTCTCAATCTGCTGGTGACATTCTGCTTTATGTGCTCCAGGAGATCATTTGCATTCTTGGCCAGAGTAGCACAGTGCTGGCAATGTTGTCCACCAGGACTCCCAAGTTTTTCCCTCTGGAGCTGCTTTCCAGCAGGTTAACCCCTTACCTGTACTGTTGCAGGGGGTTATTCCCCCTTGGGCACAGGACCTAACACTTGACCTGGTTGAACTTCACAAGGTTCCTTTCTGCCCAGCTCTCTTTTGAAGGAGTTAATTCACCCAAACTATAAAGCCACTGAATTTGTATCATGATCTTTTTGAGAATCTGCTGTGAGAGTGTTCTAAATAATAATCAGAAGTCCTATTCCATTCACTATCAACACTCTCTATGATTACAGGATCACAGTGTGTTAGGGATTGGAAGGGACCTCCAGAGATCATTGAATCCAATGCCCCTGCCAGAGTAGGATCATAACATAGCACAGGTCACACAGGAACAGGTAGGTCTTGAAAGTCTCCAGAGGAGGAGACTCCATGACCTCTCTGGGGAGCCTGGTCCAATGCTCTGTGACCCTTACAGTAAATAAGTTCCTCCTCATGTTGGGATAGAACTTCTTGTGCTGTAGTTTATACCCATTATCCCTTATCCCATCACAGGGCGCAACTGAGAATAGTTTGTCCCCTCCTTCTTGACTCCCAACTCTCAGATACTCATAAACATTGATTAGATCCCTTCTAAGTCTTCTCTCCACCAGACCAAAAAGCCTCAGGTCCCTCAGCCTCTCTTCACAAGGCAGTGCTCCAACAAATTGCATAATCTGTTTGTACAACTGACAGAAATCTTCAATTCTTCCTTTTTTTCCCCTCTTTCTTCCCACTGATAACACAAAAATAACCCCATACAAATTCTCTGAATAATGAAAGCATTTCATTTAATGTCCCATCTGTTTCTAGCCTATTTTTTGACTTTGCCTTGAGACATGAAATAAATTAAAATACTAATTAAAATACAATTAATTATTATGGCAATGACCTACTGCTATTTTTTTTTTACATTCTAGAAACAATATTGAAATGCTCTCAAACTGATATCTTGGTTTTACTGAAGGCCTATTTCATGGAAAATGTGGACTTTTCATCTTGGGAAAAGAAACAAAGTTTGAGATGCTGTATATGTCATAGAATAGAATCAACCACGTTGGAAGAGGCCTCCAAGATAATCCAGTCCAACCTATCACTCAACACCATCTAATCAACAAAACCATGGCACCAAGTGTCTCATTCAGTCTCTTTTCAAACACTTCCAGGAATGGGGATTCTGCCACCTCCCTGGGCAGCCCATTCCAATGCCAATCACTGTGCTAAGAACTTCTTCCTAGCATCTAAATCTCCTCTGGTGCAGCTTGAGACTGTCTCCTTCTTCTGTCACTGCTTGCCTGAGAGAAAAGACCAACCTCCACCTGGCTACAACCTCCCTTCAGGTAGCTGCAGATCTCCTCTCAGTCTCCTCCTCTCCAGACTAAACAACCTCAGTTCTCTCAGTCACTCCTCATGAGACTTTCTCTAGACCCTTTGCCAGCTTTGTTATCCTTAAGTACATCTCATTTCATGACTAACCAAGATCCCTGATACTTAGCTAATCCAAAAGCTGTCTTTATTCCTCACAACTAAAAATGAGAAAAGGTGGCCAGTTTTGGAAAGGGATTTGCTAAACTCACTGAAGAACCCTTTGCATTCACCACCTGCTGACAGCAGGGAGTGAAACAAAGGCTTTGGGTAAATAAAGAATCCTGAATTGCTGCTACTAAGGACTGTACCAAAAGGGAAGTTATGACTTACTGGAAGGTAGGCTTCATCTTGCCCTCTTTTTTTTTTTAGTGTTCTCTCATTTGAAATTCATTCTAGTGATGGTGACTTGTGGTAGAATAGAATAGAATCTATCAGGGTTGGAAGGGACCACAACAATCATCTAGCTCCAACACCTCTGCCATGCCCAGGGACACCCTACACTAAGGCAGGCTGCCCAGAGTCCCATCTAGCATGGTCTTAAACACCTCCAGGGATGGGGCCTCAACCACCACCCTGGGCAACCCACTCCAGACTCTCACCACTCTCATGATGAAGAACTTCCTCCTCACATCCAGTCTGAACCTACCCATCTCCAGCTTTGCTCCATCCCTCTTAGTCCTGTCACTACCTGATAGCCTAAAAAGTCCCTCCACAGCTTTTTTGTAGGCCCCCTTCAGATACTGAAAGGCCACCAAGATGATCATCTCAGAGCCTCCTCTTCTCCAGACTGAGCAACCCCAACTCTTTCAGTCTGTCCTCATAAGAGAGATGCTGCAGCCCTCTGATCACCCAGTGGCCCTTCTCTGGACACACTCCAGCACATCCACATCCTTCTTGTAATGGAGGCTCCAGAACTGGATGCAATACTCCAGGTGAGGTCTCACCAGAGCAGAGTGGAGGGGGAGAATCACCTCCCTTGACCTGCTGGCTACACCTGTCCTGATGCAGCCCAGGATCTGTTTGGCTTTCTGGGCTGCAAGTGCACACTGCTGGCTCATGTTGAGCTTCACATCCACCAGCACTCCCAAGTCCCTCTCCTCATGGCTGCTCTCCAGCCACCCACTGCCCAGCCTGGAGTTGTGCTTGGGATTGCCTCCACCCAGATGCAGGACCCTGCACTTGGTCTTGTTGAACCTCATGAGGTTGGCATGTGCCCAACTCTGCAGTCTGTCCAGGTCCCTCTGGATGGATCCCTGCCCTACAGAGTGTCTGCTGCACCACACAGCTTGGTGTCATCAGCAAACTTGCTGAGGCTGCACTCAGTGCCTCTGTCCATGGCACCAACAAAGATGTTGAACAAGACTGGTCCCAGGACTAATCCCTGAGGGACTCCACTTGTCACTGGCCTCCACTTGGACATGGAGCCATTGACAGCCACTCTTTGTGTGTGGCCGTCAAGCCAGTCCTCTATCCATTTGGTGGTCCACCCATCAAACCCATGTGTCACCAGCTTGGATACCAGGATGTGGTGCAGGACAGTGCCAAAAGCCTTGCTCAGGTCCAGGTAAATTACATCAGTCGCTCACCCCTCATCTATTCATGTTGTGACCTGTTCATAGAAGGCCACCAGGTTTGTCAGGCAGGTGTTTGTGCATGGTCATTACTCATGACAAAGTAGTAATACGTACACAGCAACAACTGGAAATGCTTATGCCTCTGTCTAACCAAGGCTGTACCTCCACAACACAAACGAGGAGGAAGCCACTAAACAAATTGTACAACATAGTTAGGCATGAAAAATTCTCACAGGTGTGGCAGTGATATTTACACCTACTACTTTTCAGTGAAGAAAGTTAGTTACATAGCCACATTCAAAGGACTCCACTGCACAGCATGAGGTGTAAGAAACCACTGTAAGGCTAAATATTTCATGACACTATTGACCAGGTTGTTTTTCACCTTGATAAAACTTTTACAAAGCTTGCTTTCATAAAGGAATGTTCAATATTAGCATTCACTACTTATGCATGGAACAACATGGCAGAAAGTGTATCTCCAAAGAAGTTACTTACAGGTAATAAGTGTAGGAGTGATAGCTTCTTCTGCCATGATGGTGGAAGGATTAGGCAGTGGTGGAAAAGATGAAATGGAAGGAAAGAAAAGCCAAATATTAATGTATGAAAAATCAAGATGAAACTGAGACCAGAACTGGTGACACAAATGAAAGGCAGCAAGAATGCATATCTGAGTATCTCATGCAACATGTCTGGACCAGACAGATGGCATATCCAAACTCCATCAAACTTTAAGCAATACATAATGCATCTCCAACTATTAAATCAAACCACCTTAAAGCACACCTACTATCTAGGTATTGTTAGATATTTAATGGATATTTACCTCTGCATATACTACACACACAAACAGGCCAACTAAAGTGATAGAACACTTTTGATTGCTCCTCAGATGCATTAAAAATAAATATAACATGGTCTTAAAAATGATAGCAATGCAGAATTTCAGAACATGGATTAAGAAGCTTCTTTCAGAGTAGAATTTCTGGATATCCCTTTTTTTACTTGGTGGAATTATTTTCTGCCATTGGCAGGACAGAAGGGAAAAATGAATGGCCACAGCTTAGCTCAACTGAGTGAAAATATTCTTGCCACACAGATAAAAAGGTTACCCTTGTTTGATAAAATTATTTTGGTGGGAATTCCCCATGGGGCAGAGGGAAAAATAAAAACTGTTCTGGTGTCCCTGTTGTTTCTGCCCACGTGAATGTCACAAAGAGGAAGCTGGAGATAGAGCACCATCATGTTGAGAAACATGGAACAAGTCACTCTTTCCTCCACCATCTCTTGCACAGTCAGGTCATCCACTCAGACATGCTCTGCTTCAGCCCAAAGTAGAGAAGCCCTCCAGCTATGATCATACCATGGTTTGGAAGGGGCCTTTCAAAGTCACCTAGTCCAAAATCCCTTCCCTAAAGAGGGGATATCTTCATCTTCTCCTTTCCCCTCTTCCTGTTCTTCCCTCCCCCCTCTCTCTCATTTCACCTCTCTTCATTCCTCTCTCCCGTTTCTCTTCTTCTCCCCTCCCCTTTCCAAAACGAGGCTCTAAATTTGCCACATGCTGGATTTTTTTTGTCCCTAAGCTACATGGTAAGGACAAAAATATTTATCTATCTGTCTAAATCACTGGAAAACTAAAAATAAGCTTGAGTAAACCTACTTTACTGCAGAATACAGAAACTGCCTGAATAAAAAGGTCAGAAGCTTTTTTTAATTCACATTTCACAAGCTCATTCTAGGTATGGCTGAAACTGAATCATCTTTTTTAACCTTTTTTTATTTCATTAAGAATTTAGGGACAATCTAATTGATTAGTTCTTAGCATAGGGTAAGCTTTTCTTTTAGGAATGCTTCTGAAGTTCCCCCTGACCTTGTATAGTATTTTAATTGATGTTCTACTCTGTATGCCACACAGAGGGAGAACATGAACTCATATGGGCCGTGGTAATTCTTCTCTGTGTGAGATGGCCTGCATTGCTCAGAGCTCTGAAGCAGATCTTACTGTGTCCTGAGATGAGCATATTGGTACTCCAGAAGAAGTTAAAGCCTGGAGCTGGATTTGATGACATTTCAAGGTGCAGGAAACCTCAGACAACTAGGTAGGAAGGTATGTGTGACCACTTTCCTCCTCTGTTGTTCCCAGCAACAGCCTTTTTAGAGAGCTGCATGAAAATGTTAACCACAAAGACGAACAACTGCAGCTCCTTAACAGCATGCCCCAGTTTCTCTTTTCTCCCATGGGAAGTTTTGCCTTTACCTCTTGCTTCTCAGCCCAATTCCACAGAGTACTTGCAAAACTAATTTCTTTATTGCTTCTTCTGATGCAGACAACAAAGCATTTGACATTGCACCTGAAAACTGTGTATACAGTGGCAAGAACAGGTGTGAACTCACCTGCATGTGCAGATTTGTGCTAATGACACTAGTCTGTGTTGTATCAGAAACAATAAATGTACCACAACTCAGTTATGGGGCCTCTGTGTTGTTTGATTCTGGATGTAATTGAGTTCCAAAGAGAACGGAGGCACAGAACAATGCCAAAAGTATAATATCTATTCACTGCAAAGAGTTTGTCTGCTCAAGGCAACTATTCCTATCAATGAGTGGATCTTTTATTCAGAAAGGCAGCTTGCTTTTTCGAGACCCCAGTGTTTCCCAGACTGAATGTCTCACTGTTCCTGGAAGAGCTCAACCCTTCACAAGATGTTAGGAGTTGGAAGGCACTTCCACAGATCAAGACCAATCCCCCCCTGTCAGATGAGGATCATAGAACCTAGCACAGGTTGCACAGAAACACATCTGGAAAATCTCCAGAGAAGGAAACTCCACAATCTCTCTGGGAGTCTTGTTCCAGTGCTCTGTAAACCGTAAAGAAGTTCATCCTCATGTTGAGATGGAATTTCCTGTGCTGTAGTCTACATCCATTACCCCTTGTCCTATCTCAGGGTGCAACTGAGATGAGTTTGTCTCTTCTCAACTTACTGCTTTATATTTGGGTTTTGAAAATTTCCCCTCCCCAAGCTTTGTATAAAGCTCCAATTACAGAATCACGATTGCACTAGGTCATCTAGTCTAACCCTACCTCTGCAATGAACAAGGACACCTCCAACTAGATCAAGCTGCCTAGAGCCACATTGAGCTTTCCTAGGTTCCCATGTTTCAGAGTTATGCTAAAAGACAGTTTGCAATCAGGGCTTTCAAAGAGAGGTGTGAAATTGGCAGGAGAGAAATCCCTGGTGAGTAGTGACCCTCAGAAAGAGTTTGCTTCTTCTGTGACCTGTAGTCTGCACAATCTCTGTCCACTTTTTCAGTTGCAGAGTTCTTAGCTATGAATGCCAAGTCAGGCAGGCTCTCCACAGCTGTGACATGTTTTGACTACCTTGATTGCATGCCAGCTGAGAATACACACTACAAAGGCAAATATTTCCCTGGTGGATGAACCTCTGTATCCAAAAAACATGTTGTAGAGTTGATCTTTGTCAAAAGATTCTTCCAGTGAGGGATTGAAAGGCAGTTGCAGTGTGGCATCTCTCTGGCCAGCTGTGACCAGCTTGAGCAACTTCTGATTTCTTACTGATCTTCTAAACTCATTTCTCTTCTCTGCTTCACAAGAACAAAAGCTTTAGACAAATGCTTGCAGCAGGTTCACGTTTTACCTGATATCACAGGATCATAAGGTGTTAGAGGTTGGAAGGGACCTCTGCAGATCTCAGAGCCCAGATGCCCTGCCAGAGCTGGGCCATGGCATCTATAGACAGTAAGTGCTTTTCCAAAGAGGTAAAGCTGCAGGGTTCAAATCCACACGTTTCAGATGTCAGGCTCTGAACCTCATATTTTGCTCGTGTTCAAAGTGTAGTTGTCCAACACAGTGTTACATGCAACTGTGTTAAACCAGAATATTGTTACTGTAAAAGCATAGCAGTGGAACACAGAGTGGGAGGGAGTGGGTTGGAATCTGGGTATGCATAACACAGTCAAGACTTCACCTGGTGCTGAGTAAAGCTAGTTTTAACTTAGTTATAAAACAAGAGATAGTTTTAGCCACTCTGACATATATAGTGCCAAACAGACTTAAGTTTTATTCCCTTTTCCTTGCTAGGGATTCTCAGACACTTCCTTCATGCTCATTCAAGGCTCCTCAAAACATCTCACAGATTTATTCCTGTCATTTTTTACAACTTTACAAGTGAGCAGAAAGAAGCAACTAAACAGAGAGGAGTTTAGCCTGAGCAAGAAAGCCCAGCCAGCATCCATGAGGTTAGACTGACCAACAGCAATCTGCCCTACCTAGCTGGGGGGCCACCAAGGCCCCCCAGCCTTTAGATACCCTTCACCAGTCACCCAGTGTGCACCATGGGTACTCACCAGTGATGACAAGAGGAGGATCCCTCTGCCCAGTTGGGCACAGCTTAGGAGTTCTGCCTTTACTGGGGCAGATTATAAAGGGCAATGGACAAGGAGGGCAAAGTGGTGACACCTGGGGTGGGAGGAGACTCAAATAGAATCCAGGTGCTCTGAGTTTGGGGGAAAAAAGAGGAAAAAGTAGGGTGGGGTGAGAAAGGGTGGAGGTGGTGCTGAAAGGAGGGAGATGAAAAGGAAAAAGAGAGAGATGAAGATGAAAAGAGAAAGATGGGCAAAATGTAGGAGATGGAGAGGAATGGAGGAAGACGGGGTGGTGGGAAGAAGAAGATAGAGAGAAAAGTATGGAGATAGAAAAGGAGGAAGAGGGGGAAAATTTGAGATGGAGAGGAAAGGAGGGTGATGGGGGAGAAGTAAGACACAAAAAATAATAAAAATGGAAACTAGACTGTAGTGTCTGCATTGAAACCAGCCTTGTCATGACCAACCCTTTCACAGAATCACAGAAACAGTCAGGTTGGAAAAGCCCCTCAGGATCACCAAGTCCAACCCATATCCCTACTTCACCCTAAACCATATCCCTGAGCACCACATCCAAACAACTTTTAAACGCATCCAGGGTTGGTGACTCCACCACCTCCCTGGGCAGCTCATTCCAATGTCTGACCTCTCCTGCTGGGAAAAAAAAATTCCTGTTGTCTAAACCTACCCAGTTGCTGCTTGAGGCCATTCCCTCCTACTCTAGCACTAATTATGTGTGAGAGAAGGTAACTGGACCAGCACCAACTTTTCCACAAGGTCCTTTCAGGTAGCTGTAGACAGCAATGATGTTTCCCCTCCACCTCCTCTTCAAACTAACCATCCCCAGCTTCCTCAGTTGCTCCTCATAAGATTTATTCTCCAGACCCTTCCCCAGCTTCGTTGCTCTCCTCTGCACTCACTCCAGCACCTCTGCATCTCTCTTGTATTGAGGTGCCCAAAACTGGACACAATACTTCAGGTTTGGCCTCATCAGTGCAGAGTACAAGGGGCAGTCACCTCCCTACTCCTGCTGGTCATCTAGTCCAAACTTATCTGCAGTCAGCAGGGACATCTGCAACTAGATCAGGCTGCCCAGAGGTTCCAGTGTTCCAACACTTTCATGGTAAAGAACCAGTTCCTAACATCCAATCTAAGTCTGCTATTCTCTAGTTTGAAGCCATTGCCTCTCATCCTATCACTGCAGGCCTCTGAAAACAGTCTCTCTCCATCCTTCTTATAGGCTCCTTCAGATACTGGCAGGCTGCTATTAAGTCTCTCTGGAGCCTCCTCCTCTCCAGGCTGAACATCCACAGCTCCCTTAGCCTGCCACTGTAGCAGAGGTGCTCCAACCCTCTGATTTGTGGCCCTCCTCTGGACCTGCTCCACTAGGTCCATGGGAACATGTTGAGGGCTCCAGACCCTAAGGTTTAGTGCTCACAAAAAAGAGAAGTGTTTTAAAAACACACATTCTGCTTTGAAATGTAATGGAGAGGAAAAAACAGGCTGAGTATTTCCAGGGATGAGGCATCTACCGCCCCTCCAGGCAACCTGTGCCAGTGTCTCACCACCCTCAGCACAAAAACATATCTTCCTTCTATCCTATCTCCCTCTTGTAGTTTAAAAAACATCATCCCTTGTCCTGCCACAACAGACCCTGATAAAAACATCTTTCCCCTATGCCCCTTTAGGTACTGAAAAGGACACACGAAGGTCTCTCTGGAGCCTTCTCCAGGCTGAAAATCCCCAACTCTCTCAGCCTGTCTTCATAGGAGAGGTGCTCCAGCCCTAAAGTAAGTTTATTTAAGACTGTTTGAGAATATATTTTGGGTCAGCCTGCCCTCATTGCAGAGAGGTTCCATTCTGTGACCTTTTTTTGTGACCCTCACCTCCTCATCCCTCAGCTACGAGCTCACCACAAGCAGGACTTCAACTTTTCAACAGGGGCAAATTCCATCCTAAATGAATTCTATTATTGACTGCAATTAAAAAGAGGCTGGAGACGTTAAAACATCTCTAAGCAGAATGTCAAGCAGCATTCACATGTTGCTAAGATAAAAGACTGAAGGGAGCCATGTAGGCATCTCTAATTTTTGCAGCACATGCATCCAGCCCTTTGACTACAGAGGCAACATGTAAACAGCCCTTGCAAAGGACTATAACTAACGTTAACTTGCCTCCAGCTACATGCTCCAGGCACCCCTTTGAACACCAGGCTTTCATCAAATTTTCTCTCTTATCTTCTTTGTGTGAAGGTGCAGTTGGAAAGATTTCCCACATTTTATTCCTTTATATTTTTTTTTTCCTGATGCAAACAGCATTGTTCAAACACAAGAGGCTGGATACTGAATCTTTAATCATGGGGCACATCTGCCAAAATGTGCACCTGTTAAAGCTGACTTTCAAAAGCTACCAAAGAATGGAGATGGGGGAAAGCTGCAAGACAGTTCTGTGCTGCTTTCACCAGCACGTATCCTATTGCCTTCAGCAAGGTGAACAGGATCAGGTCCCACCAAACCCCTTGTCTCTATTAGCATGGAGTTATTTTCTGGTTCAGTTATCATTTAATGCCCCCCCCCCCGCCCTTCTTTTCAGAATTACTCATTCTCCCACTTTCATTTAGAACCTGATGACACTGCCAACCCTTTTTCTTGCCATATGTTGCCATAACAGAGATTTAATATAATTAGTACAAATATGCTCATGCTTCTAAAAGATGTATAATAATTCGAGGAACAACAATAAATACAATTTATCAGTGAAGCACTGCTGGGTCTTATAGGCAGAATGATGCCAAATATATTAGAGAGATAAATTATTCCTTCTAAAAAAAAAAAAAAAACCAACAACAAACCAACCCCAAAAAGAAAGCTAAAAATCCAGGAGCTTTAATTTGTACAAATGCTTCATTGGAAAAAAAATGCCTTAATGCCCCACTAAAAATCTGCATAAATGTCCCATTAGAAATTTTATATAGGATGAGAAAAATTAGAAGTCTCCAGCTTCAGTTGATTTTTTTTGTGTTGTTAGAGTTGTGGGGTTTGTTTCATATGAAAAGCCCTTGAAAAAAATGAGCACTGTGAGTTTTGACTCTCACAAATATACTGCAAGAAAGAAAATGGATAAAAAGAAGAAATTTAAAACCGACAGAAACAGAAAGTTTTAAACTTGCAAGTCCTCGGGCCACATGAAAAGCCAACATTTATAATTGAAAGGATTTAGCATTTCTTCTCTTTTTTTTCTTTCTTTTTTTTTTTCCTAAGAAATATGGACAAGTTCCACTTTCCTTCCTACATAATGCATCAAACTTCCTCCCACTCCACATATGAAAAGTCTTTTTCCCTTAGTGACCCAAAGATTTTGTCCAACCTTGGCCACATTTTATTCTGTGCATGGGTCTTGAGTCACTTCCCACTAGAGAGGTTATTTAAAAACTCTTTCTGTGTGCAGTGAGAACATGAAGTGATTTTATACCCTTCAGAACTGAAGGCATAAATAAATATGTTAGATATCACTTGTATAGCATAAGGGCCCACTATGAAATATATTAATATCAACACAGCTATGAGATTGTTCCACTAGAAGGGAAAGTTCCTGGACTTGTGTCGTTTCCACAGTGACAAAGCTTTATGACTGAAGAGCCTGGACTTGCTTCCAGGGAATGGGATCAATGCATTCCCAGCCCAGCAAAAGCCTTCCTCATCCACTGTCAAGAGCCAGAGACTCAGAGTTAAAAAGATGCCACAATTACATCATCTCTCTTTTGTAGCTGGTCTAGAGAGAAAAACAAAGTTCAGGGAGAGCACTGGGAGGAGACCAGAATATCTTCATCCCTATTATCTCCATTTCTGTCCTGACTACTTGAAATTGTTGACAAAGGTTTCTGACTGAACAGCCTGGACTTGCTTCCCAGCCCAACAAAAGCCTTCCTCATCCACTGTCAAAAACCAGAGACTTAGAGTTAAAAAGATGCCACAGTAACATTTGTTAGAAACTACTGGAAGGCTCAAGCACAGAGAGGTGAAAACAGAAACTAAAGAGAAACTGAAAATAAGGGAAATAACCTATTTTTTTAATTTAAGGGAGAAATACAATGACCAGAAAAACTCCATCCTACAGCTGAAGCAGAAGCCAATGTCATTAAATTTTAATAACCTCTTCCTTACTGTGCTCTCATTGTAGCAACAAGATGGTAGCCCTGAATGAAACAGCTGCCCCAAAGACATATATTCCTTTAACCTTGGATCAATAAACTTCTGCATATTTTGTAAGCTTGGCTGAAACTGAATATAAAAGAAAAACAAAACTTAAAAAAATTAAAAAGAAGAAGAAAAAAAAACACAACAAAGCAGTAAGGTCCTGATCTTTCCAAGTCTTGATTTAATTGCTGTTACTTTTCTAAAGGTTGTGGGAACAGTTCTCTCACCTTCACTTCTCTACTTTAAGCTGACCAAAATGTGAACCTGCTTGCTGCATTTTGTATTTATTTTTTATAAAGCCCTTTGCAGGTATATCAAAGACTGGCAAAGATCAAGCACCTTGCCTGAGATTTAGTATTCAGAATCAGATTAAAAATCCATGGTGGAGCAATACCGTGGACACGCATTTACTGGTTTCCACTGATGTGATGTTAACTCTCACGCGAGAGGTTCAGAGCATGGCTGAGGAAAACAAAGTCTACTGACAGTATTCTGACTTGACAGAGAAGAGTGATCTCATTGATATGACCCTGTTGGTATTAGGAATGGTTTGCAGGTTTCTAGTCTACATGATGTGACATTTTTATCCAGGGATGTGGTTGAAGGGATAAAGAAAAGAGAACAGATAAAGAACAAGCAAGAGGGGATGAAACCAAAAAAGTGCTACCACTCTTCTCCTGACTCTGGTGACAAGCACCCAAATCTGGTTTAAAAACGTTTAGTGTCCTACCCACCTACCCTTCCTACCTACACTAGAGACTCCATACCATGCATTGAATAGTTGGACCACCTAATCATTCTGTGACCCAGTTTACAGCTACTTGAAAGGACCACTATACAGTGAAATTAGTAGTGATATCTAATGGCCATTGGCTTTTCTCTGTACTGCTTTGATAGTCACCAATCTGCTCTGCTTTGAATGTTGGTCTTGTCTACTTGGCAACTGAATTAAAAGTTCAAGAAGCTGATTGTGAAAATCTTTGGTACCTGGCAAGGAAAAAAATGGCTGCTGGGTGGAATGAGGTGACTAATAAAGGTATATGTTGGGCAAAGTCATGATTACCATGTACAGTAAAACCACTTCCCAGATTTCTCGTCAATGAAAAGAAATGGTTTAAGTTAATTAAGAATTGTGAAGCCTCAGAGACAGAGTAAATGTAATGCACTTGTCAGATCTGGAGATCAAATCAACAAGGACTTATTTCCATGAAAGAATGAATAACAGACACTACAATGCTTGGGATATGCCTTGGGATAGCGGAGTGTAAATGAGACATTGCTGCAGCCACCTCCAACCAAAACAATTGTCAGAGCATGTAGACACAGGGTGGTGCAACCCAACCTTGTAGCCCAAGGTCTGCATGTGATAGTGATTGAGAGGGAAGTTGTTGTCAAAGGAAAGGTGACAGTGAGTCACAAGGTGCTATTTTACTTTTCCTTCAGATCTTTACTCCAGTAAAACTCTTGATAAAGTAAATTAAATTAGATGATTAAGTGCCGCAGTCAGACGACATGCCAGCTGGAGAAGACTGCTTCACAAAGTAGCACCTAAAGTATCATAAAACTGCAAAAATCCTGTGGTTAGACTGAGCTTGCAGAATGATTTATACATTTTTCTTCGAATGCATAATGTATACACAGTAACTGAACCAAGGTGAAACCATGGGGGCTCTCTGCAGCACAGTGAATTAATGCACCAATAACAATCTATTGAATAATCGGTTCATCTTTTGCTTAAGTCATGAGTGTAATTGTATTCAGGACCTTCTAGGCTACAGCATCTGCTTTAGAGGTCTGGGACACAATCTACCTCCCTCCTGAAACCCTCATTAAAGCCTAGTCACATCCTGTTACACAGATGAACCATTCAGGCTTCTTAGTATTCACTTCAACTCATTCCACGGTTTGTTTTGTTCAAGGCTGCCGCATCATTCTGGGGTGTGCTGAAGTTACACAGATCATTCCTCCTGTGCTACACAATGAAATCATTTGTATTTGGTAACAGAGGTCCTGGATTTGTACTTTCAATACTTTCACCTCTGTCATATGCAAAATTATTCCAGATGCTAAAGGAGCTCACATAATGCACTTTTCTCTTAACAACAGAATTACCCTGAATAATAATTACTGTGCTGTAGTAGAGAGAAAGGATCAAGTATCCTTCTGCATTAACATGCAAACACTTAGGATTGCCTTTAACAATTAGATTATCAAAGAGCTTTTCCCTAGAGGAAGAACCAAGAGCAGGTGTAACATCCATTCAGCCAGAGACCCTGACACCTTATTTACTTTGAAACTATCTGGATCACTTTGCAATGCTCTCCTTTCGAGACTAAGAATGTCTCTTCTCCCTTGGGTGAATATATTCTACCTTGGGTGCAAATGTTTAAGAACAGGCTCAGAATGGGAAGAGAGAGAGTGATGAAGACCTGTCAGGGATTGTGTGAAGAAGGATTGGCTAGACAGCACCAGAAACCCTTCCTCCCTGCATGCCAAATGCTGTGCCTGGCCCCAGGGAAGAGTTTGGGAGTTCAGCTGTTAAAATTGAAGGCATGAATGACGCAAGAAATCACAAGTGGGAAGAGAAAAGGCGGTGCAAAGTCAGAACAGACTACACTGTGCTTTATTGAGATTTGGTTACTGGACCAATTTTATTGTCCCAGTCACACTTACCCTGGGGCCTAAGTCTCAATCTCTTCCATAAATCAGCTTTTTAACTGCTTTACCTACCTCTCACCATGACCTTACCCTCAACCCTGGCCACAGCTCACCTTTCTCTGCACAGAGCCCTTCTAACTCACGACCCTGTTTCTGTCTTCAAGGAGAGTGAGAAACAGCTACTTCTGTTGGTTGCCCTGAGGCACTGCTAGGCAGCTGCCTCCTGAGATGTGCACCTATGCTCTTCAAAGCCTGCAAGAGTTTCAGGCATGTCAGAGCCTTGGACTGTCTCAGATCTGCCAAATTAGTTAACATACAATTAAATTACCCAGTGTTGGCATGAGCAAAAGCAGGCCAAGATTGCTCCCCCCCCGGAAGATAAGGGGACAAGACAGGATGAATGGCAAGGAGGTGAGTGGTTATGGGGCAATAAGGAGATCATGGCAGAGGAGGAAGGAGAATTCATGACCAGTCCTTCTGCATAGCTCTCACAAAATCCCATCCCCGCGTTGACATTTGCAAATCTGACATCACTCAGGACACCTTGAACCTTAATTCTAATGAATTTCTCCTGATCACACAGGCATTCTTTTCCTTACCAATGCCACCTCCCTAGCTACCAGGGAATTTATCCTTTATTGTTTTTCCTTTCACAGTGCTTAGAAAGGAACCAGGTTTAAAAGCTTTACACTTACAAGGTTGTAACAGTTTTCAAATGATAGTCAAAGCAAAACAAACTCTGTGTGTGCGTTGAACTAGCATCTGGAAACAGTCAACATCATCATCACATTTCCATTTGTTTTCAGGGAATGAAGTTTATGCAGAAGAATACAGATCCTATTCTTAACACAAATTACTTTAGCTCTAATTCCTGTCTGACTGAGGATTTCTTTCACATTCAAAGAGGAAACTACATCTAGCTTTCAGCTGATCTGCTGAATAAAGTGGAGACTCACTCTCAGGATAGAGATACTCTTCTATTATTAGAGCCCATCATGCAGTACTAATGCATAAAGTGCTAGAACCATTAACCTCAAGTTATTTTCCTTCTATAACAAAGACTAATTCATAGAATATATTGTGGGATGAAACAGACACTGTGGAAAAAACTAACAAATCAGTGGGAGTTGAAGGAAGCAGTACTTCCCAAACCCCGTGGCATAAGGCATGAAGGTAGCTGGATACTTTTCCCAATATCAAATTGGGAACTGCTGGAGGAGATGCTGTGACATGAGTATGCACATAGAGAACATCTATGTTTTATTGCTCACCTTTTCTTCATTACCAGCACGACCCCCAGAAATATTATGACGAAGAGCAAGATGCCTGCAATGACTCCAGCGATTTTAACAGTGTGGTCCGTCTGCTTCTCAGGCTCTGGGTCTGGTTTTCGGGTGGCAGCCCCTATGGAAACAGTGAAAGGAGAAGACAGACAAAATAAGGATGTTGTTCTTTCCATGTTTATACACTTAACCTACCAAAGTCATTAGATTTATCCTGGTCTGATAGATACCAATGCTTAGAACTTTAAGGCAAAAAACCTGCTTTCATTCATGCTGTGATAGGGAGAGAGATGCGAAGCGGCTGCCCAGAGCACAAGTGGACAAGTTCACCAGCAGCCAGCAATGTGCCCTTGTGGCCAGGAAGGCCAATGCCATCCTGGAATGCAGAAAAAAGAGTGGGACCAGCAGGTCGAGGGAGGCCCTTCTCCAGCTCTATTCTGCCTTAGTGAGGCCCAATCTGGAGTGCTGCATCCAGTTCCGAGTTCTCCAATTCAAGAGAGACAGGGAACTACTGGAGAGAGTCAAATGGAGGGCTGCAAGGATAATGGAAGAGACAGAAGCAGCTCTCAGAGAAAAAAAGGATGAGAGACCTGGGACTGTTTAACCTGTGGAAGAGAAGGCTGAGAGATCTCCTCAGTGCTGATCAGTATCTAAATGGCGCATGTCAAGAGGATGGGATCAGACTCTTTTCACTGGTATCCAGTGATAGGTCAAAGGACAAAGAGCACAAACTGAAACCCAGGAGCTTCCATTTGAACATGAGGAAAAATTTTGCTGTGAGGGTGCTAGAGCCCTGGAGGAGGGCCCAGAAGGACTGTGGAGTCACAGAATCATAGAATAGAATCACAGAATCATAGAATCAGTCAGGGTTGGAAGGGATCACAAGGATCATCTAGTTACAACTTCCCTGCCATGCCCAGGGACACCCTGCCATACATCAGGCTGCCCACAGCCCCATCCAGCCTGGCCTTAAACACCTTCAGGGACAGGGCCCCAACTGCCTCCCAGGGCAACTCATTCCAGGCTCTTACCACTCTCATGCTGAGCAACTTCCTCCTTATGTCCAGCCTGAACCTACCCATCTCCAGCTTTGCTCCATTCCCCCTTGTCCTGTCATTCCCTGATTTCCTGAAAAGTCCTTTCCCAGCTTTTTTATAGGCCTTCTTCAGATACTGGAAGGCCACAAGAAGGTCACCTGGGAGCCTCCTCTTCTGCAGACTGCACAGCCCCAACTCCTTGAGTTTGTCCTCACAGCAAAGGTGCTTCAGCCCAGTGATGCTTCTCTGGACATGCTCCAGCACATCCACATCCTTGGACATTATGAGCCTGGGCAACCTGCTTTAGCAGGGGGGTTGGACTAGATGATGTCCTTAGGTCCCTTCCAACCCCCACCATGCTGGGATTCTGTGATGCTGTTCTCCATGTTGTACTGTGATGCTTGGCACGAACACAGCACAGGTAGGATACCGCTGGCAGCCCTGACCCTTTCAGCAGACCTTTGTCAGAGATTCACACATTTCTATTATCTGTGCTGGCTCCTTCCTCTTTCTGCCATTTAGAAACTTGCTTAACACCACCATAACTAACCTAAGCCTTTATCCAAATTTGATTTGCTGGAACATTCTCCTCAATTATTTTTCATAAATGAAGCTGTAATTCTGTAACATATTAGCTTAAACACCTGGAAAAGTGAGATAAGCTCATTTACCATGCATTTTACTCACAATTGTTTTTTTACACAATAGACTTTTTTTATCTCTCTCTTTTTTTTTTTTTGCCTTTGGAAATCTGAATCTAGGTCACATCTGGTAGGCAAAAAGACTCCTTCTAAGCAATTTATTCACAAAGTGGGAAGCAGCTGATGATCACACCACTGGCACCCACATTTAATATCTGTTTAAATGAGATAACCAGTGCCTTACAGCAGCTACTGTCTTAGCTCTTCCAGCTTCTCCATTAGGAAAACTAAAAAGAACATCGTTTGTACTGTTTACTGTATAATGTGATGGAATGTCAAACCCATGTCTGAGGAAATAGCCATTTCCCCCTCTAAATGAGTGCAGGATGAAAAATGTTAAGGAAGCAAAATTCAATACACTAAACTGATTTGATTTTTTTTTAAATGGACCTTCTTTTTTTGTTTAATTTTCAATCAAAACATGACAGCATTCACCCTTTGAGGCACTGAGCCGTAAGGTAGGCACAGGGATTTATGCATCACTTTCTTGCTGTAGCTTTTGGGGGAAGGAAGAGTAAAGCCTAAGTGAAGTGTAATATATTAAGACCACTTCCTTATCTTGCTGTCTGTTTCATGGAGGATTTTGAAAGCCTCAATTATATTTTACTTGTTTCTTCACCTTTTATTTTTGGGGGGGAAGGAATAAAGCAAATCGGTTATCAATTTATAGAATCACAGAATCACAGAATCAGTCAGGGTTGGAAGGGACCATAAGGATCATCTAGTTCCAACCCCCTGCCATGGGCAGAATACCCTACCCTAGATCAGACTACCCAGAGACACATCCAGCCTGGCCACAAACACCTCCAAGGATGGGGCCTCAACCACCTCCCTGGGCAGCCCATTCCAATGCCAATCACTCTCTCTGACAACAACTTCCTCCTAACATCCAGCCTAGACCTCCCCCAGCACAACTTGAGACTGTGTCCCCTTGTTCTGTTGCAGGTTGCCTGGCAGAAGACACCAACCTCAACCTGGCTACAACCTCCCTTCAGGTAGTTGTAGACAGCAATGAGGTCACCCCTGCCTTTTTCTTTGCCCAGTCCCAGCAGCATAGTAGCTCAACAGCAAGACAAACATAATGCCAATAAACAATTCTAAATTAGTAAAACTCTTAGTATGACTGAAAGTACCAGAATCTGGCTCTGTATTTTCTTCAATGCAGATGCATAAAATGCTGGTATGAGCAGTTCTATTTATATTTTCCTTCTGTCACACAGAAATACTTTGGACTGCATTATATATAAAATATTGTATTCTATAGTTTCTAATATGCAATTATCTCTAGATATGTAGCTAGCCTATATGATCAACTCTGTATTGCTGCAATCTTCAAAGTGGTTGAAAGTGCTGCAGATGTTTATCACAGAGTCATAGAATGGTCCAGGCTGGAAGAGACCTCCAGAGTCCATCTAGTCCAACCTCCCTCCCCAAGTAAGCAGGAGACATCCTCAACTAGACCAGAAGACATCTAGAAGACATCCAGAGTATCTTCATGCCAAAGTAGTTATTGAGTTGAAGTTGGCAAAGAGGAAGCAGTGAATCAAGCACCATGCCAAAAGTAAGACATGATGAGGACTTCACAGTCCTCTTATAAATCTAAAACCCAATAAAGGAAGACTGCAAAGCTGTCTGTTATTAGATGTAATTTCTAAGACTGGTTCCTTCCGAGGTCTATTCTTCATAGAATCATAGATTCATTTTGGTTGGAAGAGACCTTTGAGATCAACAAGCCCAACTGTTAACCCAGCAGTGACAAGTCCACCACTAAACCATGTCCCTCAGCTCCACATTTACACACCATGGATAGGGAATCTACCACTGCACTAGTCTTAACAACTTCTTTTGGGGAAGAAATTTTTCCTCATGTCCAATCTAAACCTCCCTTGTTGCAATTGGAGGCAATTTCCTTTTGTTCCCTCACTTGTTACCTGGGAAAAGAGACCAATCCCCCACCCAGCTCCTACCTTCTTTCAGGGAGTTGTAGTGAGTGAGGTCTCCCCTGAGCACCCTTTTACCAGACTAAACAACCCCAATTCCCCCAGCTGAACCTCAGAAGGATTGTGCTGCAGAACCTTCACCAGCTTTTCTGCCATTCTATGGACCTGCTCTAGCACCTCAAGGTACTTCTTGAAATGAGAGTCCCAAAATCAAATCCAACATTTGAGGTGTGCCCTCACCAGCGCTTCCATGTACTTAACAGACACACTGTGCAGCAGGTAATATTAAACCTTCAAGTGCATCATCTACAATAAAAGCTGGCAGTTTACTTCTCTCTGTTTTCTGTCTGAGAAGCAGATTTTGATCCAGAGGAGTGTCTCTCACCTCGTAATTACTTCTTAACTGACTTTTAACCTCTGGCCACGCAGGCAATTGCACTTGCAGCGTGGAGGGAAGGGTGAGCTGTGTGCAAGGGGACTGAAGCGGTTCAGGCCAGTAGTTGCAAAATCCATTTTTCCACTTGATAAACTGCAATGTCAATTGCTGCTTTTAGTTGTGTTTGTACATTTTCAAGAGGGATTTGGGAAACTACCATTGCAAGTCTTACAAAAAATGATGTTGTGGTTTCTCTTTTACTCTGGTGTACTGACACTGCTTCTCTCTAGTATCAAATGATAAGATGAAAGGAAATGGCCTCAAGTTGCATCAGGAGAGGTTTGGATTGGATATTAGGGAAAAATTTCTTTACTTAAGAGTGTGGTTAGGCATTGGATCAGGGTGCCCAGGGAGGTGGTATAGTCACTGTCCCTCTAGGTGCTCAAGAAACATGCAGACATGGCACTTAGGGACATGGTGTAATGACCATGGTGGTCTGAGGTCAATAGTTGGACTCCATGACCATAGAGGTCTTTTCCAACTGGAACAATTCAATGCCACACTACAACTGGTGACTGAAACACAATCTTTTCTTGTTTAGTTGTGTCATGATACAAGAGTGATGGTGATTTATTCTATTTATTATCATAGAATCAAGCAGGTTGGAAGAGACCTCCAAGATCATCCAGGCCAACCTAGCACCCAGTCCTATCCAATCAACCAGACCATGGCACTAAGTGTCTCAGCCAGGCTTTTCTTCAACACCTCCAGGGACAGCGACTCCACCACCTCCCTGGGCAGCCCATTCCAATGCCAATCACTCTCTCTGACAACAACTTCCTCCAGCCTAGACCTCCCCTGGCACATCTTGAGATTGTGTCCTCTTGTTCTGTTGCTGGTTGCCTGGCAGAAGAGACCAACTCCCACCTGGCTGCAGCCTCCCTTCAGGTAGTTGTGGACAGCAATGAGGTCCCCCCTGAGCCTCCTCTTCTGCAGGCTGCACACCCCCAGCTCCCTCAGCCTCTCCTCACAGGGCTGTGCTCCAAGTCCCTCACCAGCTTTGTTGCCCTTCTCTGGACACATTCCAATATCTCAACATTGCTCTTGAATTGAGAAGCCCAGAACTGGACACAGCACTCAAGGTGTGGCCTGTCCAGTGCTGAGTACAGGGGAAGAATAAGCTCCCTTGTCCTACTGGCCATGTTCTTTGTTGTTTTAACAAAGTTTAACACATATTATTGTTGTTTTAACCAGTTTGTCTGATACAGTAGTTTTTAATTTCCTGGAGCTTTGAAAAAAGTAGAACAAGGCTAGTGGAGTCCTCATCTCCAGTTAAAAATCTGGGTTTTAGTGACAGACCACACACTGTTGCCAACAGCTGAACTAACCCCACTGAGTTTTCCTCACAGCCCTGGACCTGGTCACTTATTTGGGGGTTATTTGCTCATTTTACCTTTAAGCTTTTGTTTCTATCCTTGTACACTCAAACCTGACTTTAAACCTTTCACAATAACCCCATTTCTGTCTTCCTGCTGAGACTGTCTGGGCTGGTGGACTAAGAAGAATCAAGACCAAACTGACGTGCCTGTTGTGGCGTACCACTAGAAAGGCAGCAGGTCAGCAAAGAGCAGTGAGTGCAGGACAGCTCAGGGGAACTGCTTTGAGAATGAAAGGACAAGTAAACTGTTTCCTGCCAGTTTAAAAAGGTGCTGACTTTGGAAAGCCCTTGCCTGATGAGAACAAAGCAGAGTGCTTCCTGCCAGGAGTTAAGAAACAGAGCTACACTTATAGATAACCCCCAAGGTGCCACAAACCCCTGCACAGTATTTCCACAGGCTTCCTGCATTGAATAAAGTATAAGGTAGTAACATCATTTGGTTCCAAACCCTTAGCTATTTACCTTTCTAATGATCCTCAGTGATTCCAGTTTCCCTTTTACTTATTTACTGCCCATCCTTTGCTGCTTTCACATTTAAAACGTGAAAAACTTGATTTTTCTTCCCTTAGAAGAAATGGCATTCAGCTAGCCTGATTTATGGCTTTCCCTCATGGCTCCCATTTTGTTTAGTACCTTGTAAGATCCAGTGATGATATTTTGAAGTAGTACCCATGAAACACCTGAAGATTTAATTCCACTTTGGTTTTTTTTTTTTTACTCTCAGAACTTATTCCATCAACTTTTTCTGGATAATGGAATCTTCTTTTATAAATTTCAGGATTCCTCAGCCACTTCTTACCATTTTACCACCTCTTCAGACTGAGAATTATATTTTAGTTGCTAATATTTAGTCTTTGCTGCACTATGAATTCTTAAATCACTTCAGGCAGTGAAATTTCTATTTCTGTACCATAGGTTAGAAGAGCAGGCAAAAGAAAAAAAAAAGTCTTCTCTCCCTTGAGAATTTCCAGTTCTTATTAGAGATATCCAGGCATGGTATTAAGATCATAGTGACTGTGACAGTTCCTTGGGTGGGAAATTTCCCTTTCCTTTCTCACTCAGAAAGCTCAAGCTCTGTGTTATTGATCAACCTCCTAACTTCAGAAAAAAACATTCTCCTGCAGGCAAGTTGTGGATAGAAAAGCTTGAGCACATCTGTTCCTCACTAAAATGGAAGCTAAGACTAGTTGTGCCAGGGGAGGTACAGGCTGGATGCTGGGAGGAAGTTCTTCCCAGAGAGAGTGATTGGCATTAGAATGGACTGCCCAGGGAGGTGGTGGAGTTGCCACCCCTGGAGGTGTTGAAGAGAACTCTGGCTGAGGCACTTAGTGCCATGGTCTAGTTAATTGGACAGGGCTGGCTGATAGGTTGTACTGGATGAGCGTGGAGGTCTCTTCCAATCTGCTGGGGAAAGAAGTCAAATCTCTGACCTGAACTGGTTCTGCTCTAGCTCAAACCTCTTCAAGAAGATGATGATTTTGTCACAAAGGAGCAGATGCCCCATTTCTCAGGGCTTGCAGTTTGTTTTCCTGTACCTCCTTATTTCAAATAGCACAATCTCCAGAAAAATCCTGTCTGAGGAGCCTAGATTAAGTTCCCATTAAGAAATAGATTGTGGCTAGTCCCAAAGATGCATGTCAGACTGGGAACTTGATTGGTTTGACCTGGATGATTCTATGATTCCATGATTCTAGTTGCTCAGTGAACGAGCCAAGTAAAATGCTCTTTTGGTTGGAAGACACCTGGTTGATTCTGTGATTCCATGATTCTAGTTGCTCAGTGAATAAGCCAAGTAAAATGCTCTTTTGGTTGGAAGACACCTGGTTGATTCTGTGATTCCATGATTCTAGTTGCTCAGTGAACAAGCCAAGTAAAATGCTCTTTTGGTTGGAAAAGACCTTTAAGATCAAGAAGTACAATTATTCAACCCAGCACTGCCAGGTCACCACTAAATCATCTTCAGTGAAGAATTTTCTTCTAATATCCAACTCAAACCTCCACTGGTGCAACTTGAGGCTGTTTCCTTTTGCAATATTGCATGGTTTTTTTGGAAGAAGAGACCAATCCCCACCTCCCTACAACCTGCTTTCAGAGTTGTAGAGAGCAAGAACATCTCTCCTCAGCTTCCTTTTCTTCAGGCTAAACAACCTCAGTTCCCTCAGCTGCTCCTTGCAAGACTTTTCCAGACCTTTCATCATCCTCATTGCCCTTCCCTGATTTGACAGACCATTGATAGATGACAATAGGGGTGTTTCTGGGAAGGAAGTAACATAAAGGTTCATAAAGATAAAGGTAGGAAGTGCAGAAGTACTAAAAAGAAAGGGCTGGAATAAAATGGAGTATGACATAATAAGAAACTGCACAAAGATCTCTGTGTTACTGGTATGAAAAAAGGTGTTCCACAAAGGTAGATCCTTCTTGTAATTGTCAAATAATGGAACTACAGAATGGTAGAGGTTGGAAAGGACCTCTGGAGATTACCTAGTCCAGTCCCTTTCCTCAAATAGGTTCATTTAGAGCAGGTTGCACTGGGTCTTGTCCATGCAGCTTTTGAAAGTCTCCAGAGATGGAGACTCCACAACCTCATCAACAAATGAGGAACAGGAGTTCCAGTCCTACATCTCAGACTGCAGAATACACCTGAATGCAGCAGTGGTGCAGAATGTCCAGTTTGCTGTAGAAGCTTCCTCAGCACTTCTAACCCACATCTGCTCCAAGACTTCAGAAACCTGTACCCTCATTGGAAATTCTGCACCAGCATTTTTGTCGTTATGAAAAAAGGAGCCAGTCCAAGATGATTCTTATTTGAGTTTTGAGTTCATTCCAGATGCCAGGATTTGTGACTGCCTTGGAGAAGACCCAAAGCACATACACACTTGTAGAAGAAATGAATTACCACCTTGGCTAGCCTGTTTATACTCTAAGTGACTGGCATTCACTCCTCATCTGCTAGCCAGCGTGTATTCTGCTAACAAACTCTTTCTGTTATTACTCCTGGTAGAACTCCAGCTACAGGAAAAAAGTTCTCCCTCCTCTTTCTCATTGTTAGCTTTCACGTCAGAATTCCCAGTTCTCCTTCGAGGCTGCGCTGCTTTTTCGTCCATATGGCAGAAGTTAGGAGGTGGTGGTGTTGGGCAGGGTATAATTTGTGACAGAAGGTGGTTTTGATCAGTGGTTTTTTTCACTTTTCCCTCTCTACTCCATGCCTTGAATATATTAGTTTAGTAAATCCCTCAGAGTAAGGGCTGCTTTAGTTCTCCTTTCAAAGCATTTTCTTTTGCATTCTGTCCTTGGCTTCTTTTGGAATCACTCATGTATAAACTGCTTTTAGCATGGGGCAGGGATTATGTTTTCTTTCTGTTTTGTTGAGTGCAGGAGCCATTTAAGTGTTGAAATTGATGTATCCTGGTTTTATCCTATTTTTTTTTCCTCCTATGACATGCTGGCACTCACTAAGCACTGGTTTTTAATGTCTGAAAGAAACAATCATATAGAAAAGACCTGGAAAGACCTCTAAGATCACTGAGTGCAACTGTCAACCTAAGACCACTATGGTCATTGAACCAGTGCCACGTCCACACAGTTCTGGAAGAAGTCCATGGATGGCGACTCCACCACATCCCTGGGCAGCCTGTTCCAATGCCTGATCCCTCTTTTAGTAAAGAAATTGTTCCTAATTATAACCTAAATCTCCCCTGGCATCATTTCAGGCCATTTCCTCTTGCTCCACCACCTGATACTAGAGAAAAAAGACTGACTCACACCTCACTACGATCTCCTTTCAGGTAGTTGTAGAGAGCAATGAGGTCTCCCCTCAGCCTCTCTTCATCCAGGCTAAACAAGGTCAGTTGCCTGAATCGCTCCTCATACAACTTGTCCTCTAGGTAAGTCACCAGCTTTGTTGCCCTTCCCTGGACACTCCCCACCTAGAATCACAGAATCATAGAATGATAGAATCAAGCAGGTTGGAAGAGACCTCCAAGATCATCCAGTGCAATGTATCACCCAGCCCTATCCAGTCAACTAGACCATAGCACTAAATGCCTCATCCAGGATTTTCTTCAACACCTACTCAATGTTCTTGTAGTGAAAGGAACAAAATTGAACCCAACACTCAAGGTGTGACCCCACCAGTGCTGCGTATGGGGGCACAACCACTTCCCTACCACTGCTGGCTACAATGTTCTTGATGAAGGCCAGGATGTTGCTTGCCTTCTTCACCACCTGAGCACACTGCTGGCTCAAACAGCACTTAGCAGGAGAGCATCTTCCTTGTAATTCATGCTCATTGGTATAATATACACTGCTGTCTACAGATCTCCCTGGCCTAAAAAAATGCCTTCTGTACTTCCCGTAACACAACCACGCTGATTCGGTACCTTGCTGCTTTGGTGGTTTTGAAAAGCTGAGGGATAAAAAAAAAACACAAATAAAACAACAAAAAAAAAAAAAAATCTTTGTGAAGAAATCATTGTGAAGAAAAAGAGACCAACAAAATAAGGATCCTCAGTACAACATTCATTATGAATTATTAATGTTGTTTGTGATATGCTTTATGAGAATGTAAATATAGGCGACAGAACAACTGCATGAAAAGAAATGCAAAGAACTCCTTCACTGATGAATATGACTCATTTAACTGACTACCAAACCAACTACCTCTCTCATGGGTGGGATGATTCATGTTGGCACATGTGAGCAAAGAAGCTTTTTCCTGTTAAACATCTGTGTTTGGGGTTGTTGAGGATGATAACATCCACGCCTAAAACAAATCAAGTTCCCAGTCTGACATGCATCTTTGGGGCTAGCCACAATCTAATTCTTAATGGGAACTTAATCCAGGCTCCTCAGACAGGATTTTTCTGGAGATTGTGCTATTTGAAATAAGGAGGTATAGGAAAACAAACTGCAAGCCCTGAGAAATGGGGCATCTGCTCCTTTGTGACAAAATCATCATCTTCTTGAAGAGGTTTGAGCTAGAGCAGAACCAGCCACTCTGTCCCCAGCCTGCAGTGCTGCTTGGGGTTGTTGTGGCCAAAGTGCAGAACCCTGCACTTGGCCTTGTTCAATCTCATCCCACTGGCCTCTGCCCACCCATCCAGCCTGTTTAGGTCCCTCTGCAGGGCTCTCCTACCTTCCAACAGATCCACACCTGCCCCTAGCTTGGTGTCATCTGCAAACTTATGGATGCTGGACTCAATCCCCTCGTCCAGATAATCAATAAAGATATTGAACAGGACTGGGCCCAGCACTGATTCTTGGGGCACACCACTAGTGACAGCTGCCAACTGGATGTGGCACCATTCACCACCACTCTCTGGGCCCAGCCCTCCAACCAGTTCTTGATCCATATCAGAGTGAATCTATCCAAGCCATGAGCTGCCAGCTTTGCTGGGAGCTTCTTGTGGCAGACAGTGTCAAAAGCTTTGCTGAAGTCCAGGTAGACTTCATCCACAGCCTGCCCCACATTCACCAGGTGGGTAACCTGATCATAAAAGGAGACCAATTGTCAAGTTCAGGGTGGGTTTGCACAGGCAGTGGCTGCTTCTAGCAGTGAGAGCACTGATAAGGAGTTACTGTCAAGGGCTGGGCTGCAGACCATGTGCAGACCAAAGGCACTGGCACATCTTGTGCCCCACCCTGGGCAGCAGGTGGTCAGAGGTGGCACCTGTGGGGAGGAGTGGACAGGACAGGTGACCATCAATTGATCAACAATGGATCCCACGGATGTCATCTTCAGGATCAAGCTGAAAGATGACCCAGGTCAAGTCTCTTCTTCAATAGCTGGTGTCCCAGGAGGACTCTGTCCCTTCCGCTTTCAATCCTGATGTGTGTGTTCCTGAATCCAATTCCAGGATCTAAGGTCATGGACCTGATTCATGCTGCTGAATCCAGTTTAGGATTTCCCCACTGCCTGCCCCCAGCATCAATGGTGACATCATTACCATCAGTATTTGGTTTGGATATTGGTTTGTATGTCTTTGTCTCTGTTTCATTGGATTATTCTCTCTACCCCAGATGGTTTAGTTTCTTTCCCAATCCATCAGTCTCCTTACTCCCTTTATCTTCCCTTTGGGAAGGCAGAGGGCTTCATAGAGAGCCTCTGACACTCCTCTGGTGGCCAGCCCAGACCTAACTCCTGACAACTTTTCTACTAAGTCTTCTTTTCCCCTCTTCTCTTATTGAAGGAAATTTATATCAGTAAAATGCATAAAGTAAGATTCTTACTTGGGGAAAGAAAGTGTAATTCCTCATGCTTTGATAGCACTGAAATCATGTTTAAAGCATGCTCAAAAGCTACACCACAACCAGAAAGTAAAACCAAGAACATACCAACATGGTGTATCTCCTTCTTGCAGATAAATAATTTCCTGAGAGAAAAAAAATAATCTGTTCTTTGGAATGTCAAGCTTTAAAATGAACCTACATGGTTGCCATACACACTTTAGTCTATTTCATGGAGAAAAAAAAAACCTCGTTACTTATTTATAAATTGCCAGCAGATCACCTCACAGCCTGCACCAGTACAGGCTGAGAGGTGATCTGCTGGAGAACAGTCCTGTGGAGAGGGACCTGGGGGTCCTGGTGGATAACAAATTAACCATGGCACAGCAATGTGCCCTTGTGGCCAAGAAGGCTGATGGGATCCTGGGGTGTATGTATTAGGAAGAGTGTGTCCAGCAGATCAAGGGAGGTTCTCCTCCCCCTCTACTCTGCCTTGGCGAGACCCCATCTTGAACACTGTGCTCAGTTTTGGGCTCTCCAGTTTAGGAGGGACAGGGATCTGCTGGAGAAGGGTACAGCAGAGGGCTAGAAGGATGATAGGGGGACTGGAGGGCATGGCCTGTGAGGAGAGGCTGAGGGACCCGGGGCTGTTTAGTCTGGAAAAGAGAAGACTTAGAGAGGATTTGATAAATGTCTCTAAGTATCTGAGGGCTGGCCAGGAGGGGGGGGAAGGCTCTGCTCACTTGCTCCCTGGGATAGAACAAGGAGCAATGGGTGCAAATTGCAGCAAAAGAGGTTCTGCCTCAACACAAGGGGGAACTTCTTTACTGTAAGGGTCACAGAGCACTGGAATAGGCTTCCCAGAGAGGTTGTGGGGTCTCCTTCTATGGAGACTTTCAAGGCCTGTCTGGATGTGTTGCTGTGTGATGTGTGTTAGATAGGATTGTCCTGCTCTGTCAAGGGGGTTGGACTCAATGATCTCCTAGGGTCCCTTCCAACCCCTAACATCCTGTGAGCCTGTGATCCTGTGACACTCAAACCACATCACCAAAGAAGCTGACACAACGGTGCACATCACACAACACTGTGTCAACACAGAGAAAGGTCATGGTGCCATGTCTGAAGGACAGACCCAATACTGAGATAAAAGTTAAAATCCTCCTGACTGCTAGGAAAAGAAGAAACTGGGCTTCTTTACCCAACTTGACACATCAAAGATCAGTATGATTCAATAAGATGCAAATGTCTGATCAAGAAAGTTGGCTGAGAAGCACTGAGAACATACTTGCCTTACATTTTCTGTATACATATTGGTCTCATACTGAATAAGAAAGAGGATGACTCAAAATGAGGCACCAATTGCTGGAACTGCAGCTGTCCCAGCACTTTGAAATGTGGAGTTGGTCATCAGCTGATGCTGTCGCAAAAAAGGTCCCACTTGGAGCTACTGGAAGTGCAACAGCACTTTATAAATCTGACTTCTATGAAGAGGAAGTCCTAGAGGTAAAATGTCTGAAATCAGAAGCTTCTACCCCTAAAGCATTTGATTTTATGGTTCTCTATGTAACTTCAACCCAACAGTACTCAGAACAGAAGAGTGACTCTCACCCATGAGCTCTAAGGAACTGAAAGCAATCAGTCCAGAAGGATCCCACTCAGACAGAATACATCTTCCAAGCAAGGCGGCACCGATTTCTAGCCACTTCTACAGAAGTAGTGAATATTTTATCATCACCCTCACCAAGGACATTTAAATCTCAGCTGTCACTGAAGGAGACCTCTGGTTGACTTTTCCAAGTGTACTACTGAACCTGTGCTGAAAAGCAACAAGAAATATCAGAAAACCCTGAAAGTTTATTTCAAGTATTGTTTACAAACAGGAAAAGTGTGGATCTGAAGTCTGAAAAAGACTTCTTTAGGGGAGGTAAAATGTGGTTGGCCTACACCAGGCAGAGCAGCTGGAAAGCCAAATCAGAGAAATATTTCTGTAGTTAACCTACTCAGAGTGAAACTCAGCTACAGAACTCAATGTTCCTGGCATAGACAAATATAACTGTTTCGTTTTCCATCTATGAATGCAAGGGATCGCATCCAGTGTGGGAACTGAGTGAGCTGCAGCTATGGGGAAGAAGTAGTGGAGTGAGGTACTGTCTTCTCATCTTCCTGCCACAGAGGTTGTAACTACAAGAACATTAATGAACAGTTCCACGTGGAAAGTCAGTGAGGATCAGGAGGAGCAATGCAGGGCAGAAAGATAATGTAGTACAGGAATCCCAGTGGTAGCTCCAATGCTGGCCTGTGTTGCACGACTGACTCACAGATGAGGCTGACATTCCTGGTGATTTCCACTACCAGCCTCCTTCCACACTGTAACTCTTCTGAAGGGTTCTTCAAAAATCCTTCAAAAGCCAATCACACTCTTAGAATTCAATTATTATTACTCATTACCTACTTATTATGAAATCATCTAGTCCAAGGAGCAGGGACATCTTCAACATGAGACAGCAGTGTGCCCAGGTGGCCAAGAAAGCCAACAACATTCTGGCCTGCATTAGGAATAGTGTGATCACCAAGACCAGGGAAGATTTTTTGACCCTGTACTCAGTGCTGGTCAGGCCACACCTTGAGTGCTATGGCCAGTTCTGGGCCCCTCAATTTAAGAAAGATATTGAGGTGCTTGAACATGTTCAGAGAAGGGCACCAAGGCTGGTGAGGAGGCTGGAGCACAGGCTTGTGAGTAGAGGCTGAGGGAGCTGGCAGTCTGCAGCCTGGAGAAGAGGAGGCTCAGGGGAGACCTCATTGCTCTCTACAACTACCTGAAAGGAGGTTGTAGCCAGCTGGGGTTGGTCTCTTCTGCCAGGCACCCAGTGATAGTACAAGAGCTGTGCCAGGGCAGGTTTAGGTTAGGTTTAGGTTAGGAAGAAGTTCTTCATAGAAAGAGTTATTGGCATTGGAATGGGCTGCCCAGGGAGGTGGTGGAGTCACTGTCCCTGGAGGTGTTTAAGAGGTGGCTGGATAAGGCACTTAGTGCCATGGTTTGGTTAATTAGAAGGGTTAGGTGATACACTGGACTCGGTGATAGGTTGGATTTGATGATCTTAGAGGTCCTTTCCAACCTTCTTAATTCTGTGATTCTGCTCAGAACCCCATCCAACCTCACCCTGGAATGATTCCATGGATGGGAAATCTACCACCTCTCTGAGCAACCCAAAGACAAATGAAAAGGTGAAAATACATTTGTCATAAATGTATTCAAAGGAGGATAAAAGCCACTCCACACACAAACCCCCTCCTTTTTTATCTGTAAAGCATTCCCAGAGTCAACACTGGTTTTGGGACAGGAAGGCTGGCTAGAGGAACTGGGAAAGAGAAAGCACAAGAAAGGAAAAATAATTCCACAGCAGTCTAAATCTGTCTTTGTGCCAATACAGAGCAGCAATTCTTCTGTTCACATTCCAGCAACATTTACAGTGTTGCCAATAAAACAAAATCTGTCCAAATTGAAGCAGTTCTGGATGAACCAAGACTCTAGTACTGGGACCAGAATAGATTAAGTCCACCCTCTGAGTGGTTATCACTGATTTATACATCGAGGTTTGGATATTTCCTGTAGGTTTCTAGGGGCTACAGAAAATCATTCATCTGTCTTAATCTGTGATTAAGAATGCCTTAAACAGGCCTTTTTTTTTCTCCTATTCAGTTCTTTTTATACCATTTTTAATTATCAAGGTATTTACTCACAATTGGAAGCTGATTCAATGGCAGTAAATTGAAAAGTGGTAAATATAACCTTCAAAAAGCTCACTCAAAATCACATGAGCCCAGTATGGCTGGGGTTGGAAGGGTCCTCTGGAGGTCACCTAATTCAAGCCCCCTGATAAAGCAGGATCACCCACCACAGGTTGCCCAAGACAACAATATCCAGACAGGTTTGTAATCTTTCTGGAGAATGAGACTTCACAATCTCTCTGGGCAGCCTGCTCCAGGGCTCCAGTACCCTGACAGTAAAGAATTTTCCCCTCATGCTCAGATGGAACCTCTTGGGTTCCAGTTTGTGCCTGTTGCCTCTTGTCCTGTCACTGGGCACCACTGGAAGAGTCTGGCCCCATCCTCTTGAGGCTCATGCTTTAGATATTGATAAGCAATGGGAAGATTGCTCCCTCAGTCTGCTCCAGGATAAACAGCTCAAGGTTTAGCCCCCATCTTTTCTCCTCACAGACATGCTCCAGGCCTCTCAGCATCTTTGTAGCCTTCCACTGACTTCAGTAGTTTCCTGTCCCTCTTGAACTGGGGAGCACAGAACTGGACACAGGACTCCAGATGTGGCCTCACTAGGACACAGTAGGCCAGGAGGAGAACTTTCTTTGATTTGCTGGCCACACTCTTCATGCACCTTGGGACATCATCGGCCTTCATGGCCAGGAGGACACCTTGCTGGCTCCTGGTGAACTTGTCCATGAGCACTCCCAATTCTCCTCGGAGCTGCTTTCCAGCAGGTGAACCTCTCACCTGTACTGGTGCAGGGACTTATTCCTCTCTTCTGCAGGACCCTACACTTGCCTTTGTCAAACTTCATTAAGTTCTTCCCCAAACAGCTCTCCAGTTTGCCCAGGTGTTGCTGAATGGCAGCACAGCCTGACAGTGTCAGCCACTCCTCGCAGTGTGCTATCATCAGCAAACATGCTGAGGGGCCACTCCATCCCTTTATCCAGGTCGATAATGAAGGTGTTAACTCTCCTGTGCTGCAAACAGCAGATCTGCATTTCCTAAGAACTTTAGGTTATTTTACCCACAACGGGTTCCACATTCTCTTGCAAATTAACATTCTGATTGCTTAGCATTTTCTGAATGCAGTCAATAACTACAGATGGGAAACATAGAAATTTGCAGGGTTTTTTTTGGATACTAATTATATCTCTGAGTTTCTCTCCCTTCCCTTGTTTCTCCTTAAGTTTTCATTGTGGTACATGCAAAACATGTTCTGCTTTGAATGCAAAAATCAGAGGTACATATCTTTTGTTTTTTCATGCAGAAACAAAGTGACACACTCTATGACACACAACTATGCTCTAGGAAAAAAACACCTACTGCTTTGTTTCATACTCTCTGCTTCTCTGTAGATTGCTGCTGCAGAGATATGTTTGAATTAGATGTGACATTGACCACTATTACCCAGATGGCAGTGAGGAATTCAGTTTTTATCCTGGTGGGTTAATTCCTATTATTTTCATAACTGGGTTTCAAGTTTCCATTCTCTGGAATGAGATTAAGGAAAGTGTCCTCCCTTCCAATTCAACCTCAAAGAGCTCCACAGATATCCTTGTGTTAAGAACCCACATTACTGAGCAAATAGATGATTTTTTTTAAGCTAGGATGAACTTCAGTAGCTTAAGTTAAATTTTGTTTCTGTCTCTTCATGAAAGAGATATTGGATACTGACTCTTGGAATCCTATCTTTCTTTCAGCTGTGAATTGGAACACTCAAGCTTCTCAGTTAGTTGTGTGCTTGAGGAGTGCAGCACAGCTCCTTCAGTGACTATTTTATCTGTGACAGCCAACATTTTAACTCCTCTCAATGAAAGACAGTTTCCACCTTGCACAACACACCTCAGTAGGCTACTTGTTGTTCATAAAGAATAGGGGAAATTTCTAGATCATGGGATCTTCTCCAGCTCTTCCTGTCCCAAGTGTATAACACCACTGGCTCTGGTGATAGCAATGATAAAACCACACCTTCCTGGACAACATCAATGGTCAGAGCAGCCCTACTGACATGACTTCTTGCAGTTTATTCTCCCTACTCTCCTAAGCATCAGAACAGGCGACCCAAAGAGGTGGTGGAGCTGCTCAAAAAGCCTCATATAGACATGGCATTTTGGAACATGGTTTGATGGCCACAGTGGTTTGATTGTTGGACTCCACAATCTTAAAGGTCTTTTCCAACCAAAATGATTCTATGATTTATACAGGATGGTTGTAAAGGTCTCACTCTCCCCAGCCCAACCTATTCTCCCCAGTTCAACTTGTCCAGAGTAAGAGCTGCTGAATGGGAGGAGGTCCTAAACTCCTGAGCAGAACCTCTGGGTTTTTTTTGTGATGACTCCAATACTTTCAGAACTTAAACTAATTCATTTGCAGAATAGTAGGAATTCTTATTATTGTAAAATGTGGACTCCTTAGGATCACCAATAGAATCACACCGATAAGTGACTCCTCATCAGCTCAGGTTCTCCATTGTATGCATCTGGAAAGGGCTTTTATTTATATTATGGGCTTTTTCCTCATGTCTAAACCATTATCAGCATTATATTTAGGTTGTCTTTGTCTAATTGTTTTAACTTTATTTCTTCTTCAGGTGCTCTGGGAAGCTGTATTCACATTTAAAACTCTGGATTCTTTGGCTATATCGACTTAAAAACAGAAAACCTGACATTTGTGCTAGCAAAAAAAAAAAGGAGAAAAGGAAAGGGGAGCTCCCATGGCACTCCTGTATCCTCTTAACATTTTCTTGTAACTATACTGTTTTATAGATGAAACTGTCACTGCAAAAATGACAAATCTAACACATAAAAGAACAAAAATGGGCAATAAATCATAAGTGACACTCCAGCCCATTGAAATGCGTTCAGCTGGTGCAGCAGAAAGGAGGAAGATTTCCTCTTGCTTTATATTCTGCCCAGCAGAGCAAGAGAACCAGAATCCTTGAACCATCAGTGCAACAATCGCTGGGGCCATCGTGTAAGAACCTGCTTAGAATTTAACTTCTGCAGAGTCAGATCCATTTTCAGTCCTCTTTGTCACCTGGCCTTGTAGCCGCATTGTAATGTGGCTTTGACATCACATTTGCCAAGGATAACTGCCCACAGCTCCCACTGATGTACACACTGCTTAGACATATCAAGAGAAGAATGAAATGCTGAAATGGTGGATCCAACCTGCAGGCAGATGTATCTGCACTTAACTTTGGTGTTACAGGCAGCACTCTTGTCTCAGCTAGAAAATGATGCAATTCAGGCTTGATGGGTCTCTCAGGCTTGATAGGGCTCTTCAGACTTAATGAGGCTCTGAGCAACCTGATCTAGCTGGGGATGCCCTTGCTTACTGAACAACCCGATCTAGCTGGGGATGCCCCTGCTTACTGAACAACCTGATCTAGCTGGGGATGCCCTTGCTTACTGAACAACCTGATCTAGCTGGGGATGCCCTTGCTTACTGAACAACCTGATCTACCTGGGGATGCCCTTGCTTACTGAACAACCTGATCTAGCTGGGGATGCCCCTGCTTACTGCCGAGCAACCTGATCTAGCTGGGGATGCCCCTGCTTACTGAACAACCTGATCTAGCTGGGGATGCCCTTGCTTACTGAACAACCCGATCTAGCTGGGGATGCCCCTGCTTACTGAACAACCTGATCTACCTGGGGATGCCCTTGCTTACTGAACAACCCGATCTAGCTGGGGATGCCCCTGCTTACTGCCGACCAACCTGATCTAGCTGGGGATGCCCCTGCTTACTGAACAACCTGATCTAGCTGGGGATGCCCCTGCTTACTGAACAACCTGATCTAGCTGGGCATGCCCCTGATTACTGCCGAGCAACCTGATCTAGCTGGGGATGCCCCTGCTTACTGAACAACCTGATCTAGCTGGGGATGCCCCTGCTTACTGAACAACTTGATCTAGCTGGGCATGCCCCTGATTACTGCCGAGCAACCTGATCTAGCTGGGGATGCCCCTGCTTACTGAACAACTTGATCTAGCTGGGGATGCTCCTGATTACTGCTGAGCAACCCGATCTAGCTGGGGATGCCCCTGATTACTGCTGAGCAACCTGATCTAGCTGGGGTTGCCCCTGCTTACTGCAAGGGATTTGAATTAGATGAGCTATAAAGCTCCCTTCCAAGCCAGTGCATTCAGTGATTCTATTTAGGGTGAGTGCCAGGAAGATGGAGCCAGGCTCTTCTTGGTGATGCCTAATGACAGGACAGGGGCAATGGGTGGAAGGTGAGGCATAAAGAGTTTCATATAAACATGAGGAGGAATATTCCTCCCGTGAGGGTGACAGAACACTGGAAAAGGCTGCCATGGGGAGTTGTGGAGTCTCCCTCTCTGGAGACATCCCATACCCACCTGGACGTGCTCCTGTGTGATCTAGTCTAGGTGATCCTAGGTCCCTTCTAGCCCCTGACATTCTATGATTCTGTGATTCTTTGGGTTGTCCATTACCCAAAGTAACATTTCATTTTCAACATGTCAAAGTACATCTAATTCAAATCATGACATGGGTCAGGATGGAGTAAAATGAATGTGAACATCTGTCCAGTCTGTGTTTCTATTCCTGAGATATGTTGGAAAAGACAAGAAACTAGAGAAACAGAGAACTACTCCTTCTCAAATTTGTGCTGTAGGGTTCTGTGTTAATAAAGAAACTGTGTCCAGTACAAGTCTGGAGTAAATCCCTTGCCACAGAAAAAATAAAAACATTCAATGAGGTCATGATTTAATCAATGATTTCAGTTGACTTTTTTCACTTCTACAGTGAAATGACTGAGAACAGAATCTGACCCAGACTCTGGCAATAAATCTTGTGATGTGCTGAATACACACCTGAATAAATCTCTGCTTTTTATTATGCTGCTAACTTAATCAGGGGAGAAGAAACCAATTGGGGTTATTTTATGACCGCTTTTAGCTTGGCTGTAAAATATGCTGCTCAAGCAGACCTTAAGGTATGCAGGGTAAAAATCTTTTAAGCTTTAACACTGCCACTTCTTTCCAGTTCTTAAATATCAGTTATTCTACACATTTTCCAGCATATCCTGTTGTATCTGATTGGTACCACGAATTTAATCTCTGAAGAGTGTACAACACAGAACTCTCCCTTCCAGCTGTATGGGTAATTAACAGTGGGTAGTAAAAAGGGTGTTCTGTGGAAATCAGTCTTAATAATATCCACTAAAGTAGTGGCTGCTCCACTAAATCACAAATGGAAATACTTTAATTTAAATATAAGTAGCTCAGACATATTTCAACAATTAAGAAAATGCCTGAAAGAATGAACACCCTAATCATAATTCCAAGCATGCTATTTTATCAGAATGCAGACAGAACTAAATAGATGAGGGCCAAGTGAATACCAAACATGGCCAATTTAAACTTAATACAAGGACTGTCTCTGACAAATACTGAAGCACACTGCAGATGATTTCAGGCTTTCTTAAAAGTGTAGATTTTCAACTTTAAAGTCAAGACCTTACAGACACTTCTGTATAGGATAGCTTTTTGTTAACCTTCCATCTGGTTTCAACCCTACTGTTATGCAATGTTTGTGAAAATATGAAGATGGTATCATGTGGACTATTACCACAGAATCACAGAGAGGTAGATGGTGACAGGGACCTCTGGAGATTATCCAGTGCAACCCCCCGAGGATTACTGACAGCAGGTTGTTCAAGATCACAATGTCCAGGTGGGTTTGGACTCTCTTCAGACAAGGACTCCACAACCTCTCTGGGAATCTTGCTCCAGGACTCCAGCATCCTCATGGCAAATAAGCTTCTCCTCATGTTCAAACAGAAGTTCCTGGACTGTTGTTTGTGTCCCTTGCCTCTTGTCCTGTCACTGAGCACCACTGAAAAGAGTTTTGCCTCATCTGCTATCCCTCTACCCTTTAACTATTGATGAGCATTGGTGAGATCCACCCTCAGTATGCTCCTCTCCAGGCTTAACAGCCCCAGGTCTCTCAGACTTTCCTCCTCAAAGAGATGCTCCAGGCCCTTTAGCCTCTCTGTAGCCTCTGTTAGACTCTTTCCAATATTTTCTGTCTGTCTTGTACTGGGGATCCAAGAAGTGGATCCAGCACTTCAGTCCTTCTTGCCCACAGGAGCACAATGTGCTCATGGTGAGCAGACTCTTGTCAATTCTGTCCTCATTCCCAATCTATGTGTTCCTGAATCCAGTTCCAGAATCCAGCTCCTGAATCAAGTTCCTTTCAGCCACTGAATCCAGCCTGGGACTTCCTCATTGTCTGTCCCCAGACACATAGGTTTGCAAATCTTTGTCTCTCTTTCACTAGATTGTTCTTTTTTCCACCACAGATGATTTAGTTTCTTTCCCAACCTGTCAGTCTCTCTCCCTTATTCCCTTTTTCTTCCCTTTAGGAAGGGAGACTGATTCAGAGCAAGTCTCTGGCACTTGTCTGGTGGGCTGGCCCAGTCCCAGCTCTTGAGATTGAGAAAAGGGTGGTTAGGATATGCCTCATTTTGTGCTTCCTTATGTCCACTTCAGCTACTATAAACCTCCTAGAAGATCTTTGGATTTTTCATGGATATTGCAGATATAATTTCTGCTGTACTGCCCTGAAGTCCAAAAGTCTACCTAAGGAACTCCAGTATCTCTGCAGAAATATTCCTTTTGCTACTCTGGGACCAGTCACCTTGGCTGGGTCAGGCCTTTCACTCTCTACTGCCGCTGTGGCAGCTGAGGAGGAAGAAGATGCTTCTTTTCTTCTGATCACACAGCCTTTCAAATCTGAGAAGTGCTTGCAAAAATGACAAAGGAGTTGCAGAGGCTTTTTGATACATTTAATGAGTAGCCATAAGCGCCATTTGAGGTATCTTTTGATTCTTTTCCCCTACAAAAATTAGTTTCTCTTAGAACAGATTTTTCTGTCCTGGCAGAAGAGAAATTAAAGTCCTAGCCCTGATAAACAACTACAGAGTACCAATATTATGATTCACCAGTGACAAACCAACCAAATAAACACTTTGCTGGCTGTTCTATGGTACCTACATCTCAAATGGTTCCTATAGTCACCCAGATTAGCATTAAAACAACTAAAAGAGAGAAGAAAACCACCTAGTTCTCTGTATGCGAAAATACAGAAGCATAGGATTGTCTTGTCATGAACAGACATTTAAGACCAAGTCCAACAAAATCCTATGATGAAGAAATCAAAAGTAGCTGAAGCTGAATGACATGGAACAGATGTCCTTTGTCTCTTCAAAGCTGTATGTGTATTCTCAGTTTAAAAAGTAATTGGGCTACAAACCCATAGCTGGACAGAGCTTCTGACAACAGCACTAACAACCCGGAGATTGTTCTTCCTGGTACCATCTAGACACGCTATTCTGGTTAGTTCATGTTAGTACAGAACACAAATCTACAGGCAACAATTTTGTCCTGACCAATATGGGAAATCAGGCATTGTGGAGCACTCAGCTTATAAGACATAAGTCAGCATGAAAAGCTATGGTAGACATGTCACTGATCCTCTTATTTTAAGATGAATAATTCGACTGTCTCATATCATATTGTCTATAGTCGTATCCAGATCTGAACTCCTCCTTCTTAGATGCACTGGCAATAACATTTCCATGCTTCCTAAGGAACTTTGCCAGGCAAAGATTTTTCACATACTGATTGGTGATGGACTAGGCCTTATTTCCTGCATTACATCTCCCACGAAAATCACCTCAGACCCTACCATTTTTAACGCTCCTTGCTTAAGCTGATACTGGGGTTGCCTAGATCGTGCAGGTACTGGAACAATGCTGAGACACCAATATGATGCATAAGTGGAACCCTTTATTGCAGCTAGGAGTCGTGTTTATATAGACAGCTAATACAACCTGCATCATTCTGATAGGTTACATAACAGAGTATAGGCTGTCTACACGCCCTAGACAGATCTGACCGACTGGCCCCTCTTAGTCGCCCTGCACAGCTAACTTTCTCTGCTGACTTTTCAAGGTTGTTTTCCCTGTAGCTGCACTCCTTATCTCATATCCTTCTCTGAGTCCTAATGTTACCCCTCCTGCTCTCTTACTTCAAAGCAGTCAGCACTGCCCAAACCCCAACAAGCTGGAAAACGACAAAAGAAAAGATTTCCAAATCCCTTTAAAGAGCTTGATGCCTGTGCTTATTTTCGGAGAAAAAGAACCCTTGCCCCAGGGTCATGAAGAGTTTCTGAAATGGCTTTCAAGACCCATACAGCCTAAGAATGGGCTCACATACTGAGTTTACTTTGCCAATTGTGCTATTTCGAGCCTATCTGGGATATTTTGGTGAGAAGAATTAGATTCTAGGCTGTGAAAAGGAAACAGTGGGATTGCCTACTTCACTCATAGGCTTGCTGAGATGTATAAGAACAAGAACATAAATATAGATAATGGAGTTGGCTCTTGGGCTCTGGCTGCATGCACTTCTCTCTCTCTAACCTGCTAACTAATCTGTCTGCTTCCTAACCACCCTGGCCAATTCTCCAAACTCACCTTGAATGTAAAGCAAAGTCTGGGGTAAGAAGAGGGGTGGAAAGGAAGTGGAAGGGTGGTTGAGAGCCCCTCCTGGGGACTCTGGTTTCTGGGAGGGCTGTTGTGTTTCTGTATTACTTTTTAACTTGAATATTTCTGTCTATAGCCGTATAGATGGTAAATAGCTGCTTGTATATTGTGCTAAGCTGTAAATATAACTTCATTCTTTAATTTCCAGATCATCTGAGTCTAGTCTGGGTGATCTTAAGTGTGTGTTGGGGCAGGTAGCACCCAAACCATCACACCAATTCAACCTTACAGGCTTGTTTCTTTTCAAACACCACATACTACATGTTATTGTCTTTTACTCCTAGACCTCATCTATGACATCATTTTAAATACATAATTTTTATTTCTTTCCTTTTGGTTTTTTTTTGTTTGCCTTTTGAAATGTTGCCAGAACATAAGATCCTCGCAACATTCTGCATTAAAACCAAAAGGAAATCCATTAATGTGTTGCTTTGAGGATAATTGGAAAATTTGAATAGGAGAAATTAGATCATTGGTTGTGAAAAGAAAACAATGATTATGTCTGCATCATTCATTGGTTTAGTGAGAGGGATAAAAATGTCAAAATATAAACAGCATTTCCTCTCTTGGTCCTGGGATGCTGCCCTGTTTGTTTCTGCCTGGTCTGTGTTGGTGGATCTAATAATTTCCTTTTGATCCTGATCTGCTCTAATATCTCACCACTAATTTCAGTGACTAACATGTAAACTTTGCTGGATTTTGCTGGCTTCTGCTTGGTTTTGTTTGTCTGTCTGAGATTGGAGGGGGAGAAAAATGGGCAGCTTTGAACCCTTCTGGGCAATTTCTTTTGTCTGGGAAGGAGTTTGGATTTCTATATTATTTCTAACTTGTACATATTGTCTATGTATGCTTGTAAATTTTGCTCTGCTGTAAATACAGCTTCATCTTACTTCCAAGCCACCTGAGTTAGTCTGGCAATTACAAATATTATGGAAGGGGAAAGTTTCTAATCCACCACAATTAATCCAAGACCTTTGTCCTAACTTAGACGTGCAGCTCTTGAGTCTCAATTGTCTTGAAATTCAAGTGTCTAGATCTAATAACACAGAAAAAATAATAAACAAGTGCACAAATATTTATCTATATTCAAACTACTATTCAATTTATGGATAGAGCAAGACTATAGCTCTTCAAAACATTAAGCTTAAAGGAACATTCCACAGATCACACACACAATGGGCACATGCAGTGGAGTTGGATGGACAGATGTGTGGCTACACTTTCTGGTGCCAGGCACATGACTTCGATTTAATGGAGGAGGAACCAAAATTTAGAAACAAAAGAGTAACTTTCAACACAGAAAACTATTTATGAGCAGAGCATGAAAAAAACCCAACAACAACAAAAAGCAAACAAAAAAAAACACCAAGGAAAAGGAGCCAAAGGAAATGAGAGAGAATGGGCGTGATGAGTTGTCTGTACTTGAACATCTGACCTGTTAGTTGGTCGTCGCCTGCAGCAGGGGCGATGCGAATGTATGGTGTTGTAAGCTGAGTCACGATTATCGCAGCTAAGGCAAAGGAAGATTTCCAGGTCAGCATGCATGAGGGAAAAAAAAGCCAGACTGAAGCTAGGCCAGCAAGAAGAATCTTGTTCAATCGTTCCCACTCCCACTCCCACAAATTGCTTTTCATCTAGAGTTGTTAGTTTGGTTATTCTGCAAATTAATAAGCTTTTGTATGTGACTTTCATTCAGGAAGAGGACTCAATGCGTATTATTTACATAGCATGTAAAAGTGGAGACTCTTTGGCTATGCAAGTCACAGCACTGAGCTTTCTAACTCACAATTAATTGTCATCCATGCTCTAGTGTTCACTCCTCCAGGTAATTTGAGCTGGTTTCACATTTTGTTTTCTTGTTTTGTAACAGCACTTCTTTCCTTCATAAAGATAATTTTCATGTGAACTATTTTTGAGCTAGTTAAGATGAATTTTCCTTGTATCTATGTGTCTCTGTTCTGAAAACACACACACTATACACATACTTCCAGCACATAGAGAACGACCACCACAGGTTGGCATGCTTTCAGTTAGGTATATACGTAACTTCTGAAGTCTGAGTTTCAAGTCCACATTTTGCCACTAAGACAAGCAAAAGCTGTAGAAACTGATTTTTTTTGTGTGTGCCTGAAGTATTAAGACTTTTCTACCAGAAGAGTAATGATCAGCAACTGGTATGGACAACTCATCTCACATTAACAAAATTCATATTTCTTTGTTTGCCAGCAGTTCTATATCGCCTCTAAATGGTTAAGCACAGTATGATACATATCTATTAAGGGATATACAATTAAAAAGAATAAATTAAAAGGTCAGATCCAACATGATGCAGCTGGAGAATGATGCAAAGGAGAAGAAAAAAAATTGGAAAATTAAGGACAAAATTTTATCAGCAATCGCTCATTTCCATAGAACAGCCTGGGTGCGATTAGGAAAGTGGCAGCAAGTGAGGAAAATAGATCATCTACCATCTGCAGACAATTAAACTCAAAACTGCTGCTGCATAATATTTTGAAAGATCCCTCTGCAACACTGAAATTCGGTGTTGATAGTAGCTGCTAGAGTGCTGTTGCTATTGGATTTAAAATATTATAATACCCCTTTCTCTCTCATAATTAATGAAAGTCTTCCAATACTGCAAACGATGAATGTCTCTCTCTCTCTCTTGAGAACTGAGTTCCTAGGAGATAACCAAGATGCTTCTATCCAGACAGTGTTGCAAGTTGAAGCAGGAAATATAGGCTTAATATAAATCACCAACCACTGCAAAGCGGATAGCAATAAACTTGAAGGAGTTTTGGAATGTTTTCAGCTTTGTCTGTTGAGATTTTAGAGTCATTTAGGTTTGCAGAACGAGTAGGTATATGAAAACCATATTTCAAGCAAAATACGACAACCTTTATTACCACTGGAACAAAAATCTCTTCATGACTTTTGTTTGTTTGTTTGTTTAATTATCTTGTCAAAAATAATGGGAGTGGAAGCCCTGAGCTCTCCACATTTGTGCAGACACCAAATAGTCACTGAGGTCCTAGAAGCCTTTCTCTATGGAAAACTCAGACCAGAAGACTCTGCCTCACAGGAACATGTTGTCTGATTCCTTTCATATCAAAGTCAGTGGCAAAGACTTCAGCAGAAATAGGAAGAGAACTTTCAGCTGATACTAACTTACACCTAAAATCATTGCAGTCAGGGTTTTTATATGATCTCTAGAAGAATGCATTTAACAAAGGTTTCATCTGTAAAAGGGTAATGGCTGTAGCCCAAGAACTAGTTTCAAAACTGTTACCAACCAAGGTTTTTGAAACTATACTTGATGGAAGGAGAAAATACCTGTTGCACTTGCCTCTGAGCTGGCATGTGCCACATGAGCACATGCTTGACAGCAAGAACATGCATTATCATAGAATCATAGAAAGGTTTCAGCTGGAAGAAACCTTAAAGATCATCTTGGATAATCTTGGAGGTCTTTTCCAACCTGGTTGATTCTATGATTCTATTTGGAATGGGCTGCCCAGGGAGGTGGTGGTGTCACTGTCCCTGGAGGTGTTCAGGAAAAGCCTGGATGAGGCACTTAGTGCCATGGTCTAGTTAATTGGACAGGGCTGGGCACTAGGTTGGACTGGATGATCTTGGAGGTCACTTCCAACGTGGCTGATTCCATGATTCTATGACCTTAAGACAGACAGGAATCTGCTGGAGAGAGCTCAATGGAGAGCTATGAAGATGATGAAGTGACTTGGACAACCCTGCTCTAAAGATTAAAGACTGAGAAACTTGGGGCTATTTACTGCGGAGAAGAGAAGGTTGAGAGGGAAATTTGTCAGTGTCTGAGGGGTGGATGTCAGGATGAAGGTGATGGTCTCTTTTTGGTGAGTCCTTGACCCATGATAGAACAAGGAACAATGGGTTCTCCTGGCTGCAACACAGGAGGTTACATGAAAAGACAGGTCCTTGTGGTGAGGGTGACAGAGCTCTGGAACAAGCTGCCCAGGGCAGGTTGTGGAATCTGCTTCTCTGGAGACTCTAAAAACCCACCTGGAAGAATTCCCATGCAGCCTACCCTAGGTGATCCTGCTTTGGCAGGGGTTTTGGATTAGGTTTTGGACTAGAAATTCCTTTCAACCCCTAACACTCTCTCATTTGATCTTGTTCACTCCCCTGTGCCACTTTCCCCTAGATCTGGTTGTTCAGAGACCTGTTCAGTCTGGCCTCGAATTTTTCCAAGGATGGAGTACCTACCATCTCTCTGGTCAACCTGTTCCAATGTCTCAGTACCTTCACAGTGAAGACTTTCTTCTCAATATCTAATATCAATCTACCCTCTTTCTATTTGAAGCTGTCATCCATTGCCCTATCACTACACTCCCTGATAGATATCTGTTGACATTAACTGGAGTGAAAAGTGAAGTGCCCAGTCAAAAGATCTGCTGGATTTGGAGTGAGAGCACTCAGTATCTTTATGTTACACTTAATCATTTATTTTTATTTATCAAAAAATGCAAAAGCCTATGGTGGGCCATAGAATGAACACTGCAAATCTCAGCAATAAAATAGAATCTCAATTATCTGAAGAAGGCCTCAAGGGTACTGACATCTTTTAGGTTATCTGTCATTGGGATAATTAAATGCAGCTAGAAAATGATGTATTCATGTCTCTTGTGCCTGAAAGAAGCAAGAACAGCAGTGTAAGAGACAAGAATTGATAGAGTTGTCCTTAGGCTGGGCTTTTTGGGTTGGTTGCTTTGGGTTTGTTTGGTTTGGGTTTTTGTTGTTTTGTTTTTTTTTCAGTGTCCTTTTATTTACTGAAATTTCCTTGTTTCCTTGTTAAGGCCTGACTTAATCTTTCATATAAACTGGACTTAAGTTGAAGTTAATTATGTACTGTAAATAACTTCTTTACAGTAAGAGTGCTGAGACACCGGAACAGGTTACTCAGGAAGGTCATGGATGTCTTCTTGCAGACTTTCAAGGTAAGGCTGGACAGGGCCCTGAGCAGCCTAGTCTGGTGGAGGGTGTCCCTGTCTACAGCAGGGAGCTGTAATTACATGGTCTTGAAGGTCTTTTCCAAGCCAACCCATTTCTTGATTCTATGATATGTTAGGTTCTGAACTCCTATATTGACCCTGAAGGCAGACTCCATACACTCTTAATAGAGACAATGAGGAGGCTTGGCCAAGCCTAGCTGGCTCAATAGACTATCTTGTAGGTTGCCTTGAGTGACTTAGATTCCAGGAAAGGTTGCCAATGTGCTTGGTGTCATCCTTAAATTCAACAGAAATTAAATTGCAGAGGCTTTGAAGTAAGAAGCAGAGAGTTGGCTGCACAGCCCTGTTTGTTTTACAGGGTATATATATATAGATATAGATATAGTTCATGGCACAGACCTTATCCACTAAAATACTTAGATGTCCATATTAACACAGAATAATTGCAATGTCATCTGGGAGATTATTCTTTGTGCTCAAAATTAGGTACAGAGATAACCTGATTAGGTCCTAAAACACACATGGTTTCCCACACACAAATATGTGTAGGTACTAATTCTAGAGTATGTTTACTAACTCCAGTGGCCTACACAAAGTTGTAGGATCAAACCTTCATTAAAAAGAATTACAGAATCTCAGCATGGTGGGAAGACCCCTAGAGATAATCTAGTCCAAACCTTTGCTAGAGCAGGGTCCCCTACAATCACAAAAGCATTCAGGTTGGAAAAGACCCTCAGGATCACCAAGTCCAACTGATATTCCTGTTCTATGAGGTTCACCCTAAACCATATCCCCAGGCACCATATCCAAACCACTTTTAAACACACCCAGGGTTTGTGACTCCACCAGCTCCCTGGGCAGCCCATTCCAATGCCTGACTCCACTCTTGCTAGGAAAACCTTTTCCTAATATCCAGTTCAAACCTACCCAGTAGCAGCTTGAGGTCATTCCCTATTGTTCTATCACTATTTACCTGTGAGAAGAGACCAGCACCAACCTCTCCACAACATCCTTAGGTAGCTGTAGACAGCCACCTATCTCAGCCTCCTCAAACTAACCATCCCCAACTGCCTCAGTTGCTCCTCATAAGATTTATTCTCCAGGCCCTTTCCCAGCTTTGTTGTCCTCCTCTGCACTCACTCCAGCACCTCCACACCCCTCTTGTATTGAGGTGCCCAAAACTGGACACAATACTTGAGCTTTGGCCTCACCAGAGCAGAGTACAAGGAGACAACCACCTCCCTACTCCTGCTGGACACAGAATTTCTAGTCTCATCCAGGATGCCATTGGCTTTCTTTGCAACCCGGGTACACTGCTTGCTCATAATGAATTGCTTGTCAGTGACAACTCCCAGGTCCCTTCCTGACAGGCAGCTTTCCAGTCACAGCACCCCAAGGTTGTAGTGTTGTTTGGGGTCACTGTGGTGCAAGTGCATGACCTGGAATTTGGCCTTGCTGAAGCACATGCCATTAACATTGGCCCTTCCATCCAATCTATAACAGGTTTCCCAGGATTATGGTCAGGAAAGTTTTGAATGTCTTCAGAGAAGTACACTCCCCAATGTTTCTGGGCAGCTTGTTCAGAAGTTTGTGCCAGTTTTATAAACAAATGACCTAAAGCATATTGCTTCAGCTTTAAAACACACCAAACATGAAGTTTTGAAGATAAGGGGAAGCCCAGAACACAAGCATTTCAGAAATGCTATTAGCATCTGAAAACTGGATTTGTACTAGAGAGTATTTACAATCTTATTTGTAGGAAGCACTGTAATAAATGGACTCCATGAGCACATGAGGGAGCTTAAGCAGCTTATTTTCCTGTGCTTATGCTGGAGTCACAAAACTCCCAACCCACAGACAGAAAGGTTTTTGCTGTTTGCACTGTGCTGTTTCCCACTCTATGTGAGAAGTCCCCAGAGGGAAGAAAATTCTTCTTTTCTGGAACACAAGTCTTCTGAGGGGTGGCTGAGGTAACTGGGGTTGTTTAGCCTGGAGAAAAGGAGGCTGAGTGGGACGTTCTTCATCTCTGAAAGGAATCTGGAGTGAGGTGGAGATTGATCTCTTCTGCCAGGCAACCAGCAATAGAACAAGGGGACACAGTCTCAAGTTACGCCAGGGGAGGTTTAGGGTGGCTGTTAGGGGGAAGTTCTCTACAGAGAGAGTGACTTGCTATTGGAATGAGCTGCTCAGGGAAGTGGTGGAGTTGCCATCACTGGAGGTGTTGAAGAAAAGACAGGATGAGTCACTTAGTGCCATGGTCTAGTTGACTGGATAGGGCTGGGTGCTAGGTTGGACTGGACGATCTTGAAGGTCTCTTCCAACCTGGTTGATTCTATGATTCTAAGTGATAGGAAAAGACAAAAATGGCCTCAAGGTGCACCAGGGGAATTAAAAATGTGTAGATGTGGTGCTGAAGGACATGGTTAGTAGTGACCTGGTTGTGCTGGATGTAACTGTTAGATTTGACAATCTCACAGGTCTCTTTCAACCAAACAGTTGTATGATTCTCTCAAGTTAGATCTATCAATTATGTCATGGTCTCCATTTTATTTTTAGAAATGAATAGAATTTAAAACTACAATACAGATATTCTGTCCACAAGCATGGAAATCAGTGACCTACAGAAGATCTCCAAGAAAGTTTTGCATCAGGGATTACCAATGCCATCAAGCACACCTCTGGTTTCCAAGTCTTCACAGTAGTAATTCTCCTTATTCTGTAGGCCTCACAAAGGTACTATGAAGAATTTTCCTATATGCTTTCAATCCAAAACTGTATGGAGATTTGTTTAAAAAAAAAGCTCCATTTCTCACACCTGTATTGCCAAATAGGTTAACTCAAAGTAGCCTGTCACTGTGGGAGCCATCCCAATCCATAAAGTTACTCCTGCTTCTCAAAGGAGACTATGAGATCTCTTTCAAGTAGTTGAAACAGTTGAATATCCATCAGTGATTAGGAATACAAATCTTCAAACAGTTAAAAATCTGTTCCTCTAACCACTTGTTAGGATTTCTGAGGTATCATAGTGTACTCCTGGTATCACTGAAGCTCCTTGGAAAACAACAGCATGGGTTTCCTGTTGAACCTGGGATTAATCTCCTATCTTGCACTTTGCTTTAGTTATTTGGAGACCTTGTAATGACCTTTCAGTACTCAAATGGAGCTACAAGAAAGACAGGGACAACCTTTTTATCAGGGCCTGTTTTGATAGGAGAAGGGGTGATGGTTTTAAACTAAAAAAGGGGAGATTTAGACTGGAAAGAAAGAAAATATTTTTTTTGTGTGCTGAGGGTGGTGAGACACTTGCCCAGGTTGCCCAGGGAGGTGGTAGATGCTCCATTCTTGGAAACACTCCAGGTCAGGTTGGATGGGGTTCTGAGCAACCTCATCTAGTTGTCCCTGCTTAGTGTAGGGGATCTGACCTAGATGACCTTTAAAGGTATCTCCCAATCCAAACCAGTTTTTTATTTTATGATTTTAAACTTTCCCATGCTTTAGTAAGCAATCTGTTAACAAATTAGAATGAAATCTGTTTTGAAAAACAAACCAGGAACAAGTTCAAAAAGTCATAAGAAAATAAAAGCATTTCTCACTTTAGGGAGAATCCAGCCTTTCAAAAGAGGCAACTAGGTGCTGGAATTTCTGTTACTTTTGAATAGTGAGATTTCCCTTCATCTTGTTTAAATTTACAGATGGTGGTGATGACTTTGATGAGATTCAAAACCTTCTTGGAAGCTGTTCTGTGTCACCTGCTCTAGGTGACCCTGCTCTGGCAGGTGTGTTGGACTAGATTACTTCCAGAGGTCCCTTCCACCCCTTGTTCTTCTGTGATTCTGTGAATTGTCAAGTCTACATATGAGGGAAATCATGGAATCAGTTAACTTAGAGATAGTCACTATGAGACATGCATGCAGAGATGTGATGCTGAGGATGTTTCTGCTGACTAAAAGGTGAGTTTGAGTAGATGATTCTTGGACGTCCCTTCCAGCCCAGCCCATTCTGTGATTCTATGACCTAACTTAGCACCAGACTTGGTAGAGTTAGGTAATGGTTGGTCTCAATGATCTTAAATGTCTTTACCAACCAAAACCATTCTATGAGTCTATGATATTCCATAAGGAAGAGTGGTACAGGGATGAAGTTTTATGCTCTTAGCCCCAACTACAAGGTGGTACTACCTGCTCCTACTCCTAGCTGCACTTTCTTTCTCTATCTCCAAATAACCATAGTAACCCATCACTTCTTATTCAGGTTTTGAAGCTGCCACCAGATAGAGGTACTAAAAAGGTGAGAACACAGAGATAACTACAGACAGGTCCTAGCCTTCAAAGCAATGCACATCAGCAGCACACTTATCTTTCCCTGTTTGGGGCTCAAACCTATAGCTATCACCGCTTCAATTATACAAACCTGCTCTCACAAATGGTAGCATCATGTGCTGACAACCCAGTAAAGATAGATGATCTGTACTGTGAAAATGAAGAATGTGATTTCTCCATTTTTTCTTTTACAAAGCAATTAAGATAAGATAATTGCTTAGGAGTATGGGGTAATTTTTCACTGCAGATGTATAAGCAGATAGCACACAGCCTGCAATTGGGTAATTTTACATCTCTATTATATTTAGTCCAAAATATTTATCAGGAGATCATATAAAAGAACCCCACAGAATATATTTAAAGAACCTTGTGTTCAAGTAGACAGCTACAAATGACTAATACATTAATTAGGACAAACAAACAAACAAACCTCCTAAGTCTCAGCCAGAGATGCAAATGAATCATTTTAAATCCTGTAATAGGTTCAGTGGTGCCTTTTACAAATAAAAATACATTCTCCAGGTTTGCAAAGACCACGTAAAGGAAAGGTCAGCAAGCTGAAATACAGAATACATGATATAATACAAACATACCTTTTGTGGCTACCCTGACGCAGTCGATTTTGGTTTCCTGTGTCAAATAAAGAGGAAAAAGGTCACACTTTGTGTTTCGAGGCAGAGAAAGTCATCCACGATTCTACTCTTAAAAGCACTGATAAAAATGTCAGGGAAGTGCTCATTTCATGTGCCTTGTTACATATTTTAACTGCTTATTAAGCAGCTCCAGTGTGCTTTCATAATATGGACAAACACTGCTTGGGGATGGAACATCAACATTGCACTCAGGATTCTTTTCAAAGAAGAAAATATGTGAAAGTTATTTATAAAAGCACTGAAAAACTTCCAGCTTTTTTTCCTCTGGCAACAAAATGACCTTGGGAGATTTCTCTCTTTCTTACAGATAGTATGGTTTGAGGCATTGTGCTAGACAATTTGAGAAAGGGAAAATAATCAATGGTGTTTCACATTTCTGCACTCTCAGTGCACTGTGAAAGAGGGATCATTATGGTTTCTGGCAGAAAACATTTCCAGGCTGTCAGAACAGACAGCCAAAGCTTATCAAGAATTGAAGGGCTCTGGGTAGGTCTGTCCAGGAAATGAAAAACAATTCCAGGAAGAATTAGTCCTATGAAACATGATCTGCAAAGATCTTTTTACACTCTTTTTGTTGCAATTCTACCTACTTATTTTTCTGTTACTGTTTGCAGAAAGAGCAGGGGGAAAGAAAAAAAAAAGTGGTTTCTAATTCAGTCAGGGCAACCAAATGAGAAGATGAGAGTTCAAGACATCACAAACTTAAGTAATGGGACTGGATAGGCCAAGACAGGTGTGCTAAAATCCACAATCAAGTCTGTCCTCACCCTATCAGAATAAATCACAACACTTTACATAGCAAGGGAAAAAAAGCACAACAAAAAACAAATCCAAAACCAAATCAGCAAACAAACAACTACCACAAAAACCACACAGGAAACAAAAAAGAAGGAATAGAAGCCAGTCAAAGGCACTCATTGTACAGTTTTGGATAATCTCAGCATGGTGAGGGTTGAAGGGGACCTCTGGAGAGATCACCTAGTTCAAGGTCCCTGACAAAGAAAGCTCTCCCACAGCAGGTTATATGGAATTGCAATGTGCAAGTGGGTTTGGAATCATTCCAGAGAAGGAACCTCCACAACCTCTCTGGGTAGCCTGTTCCTGGGCTATTGCACCCTCACAGAAGTTCTTCCTCAGGTTCAGATAGAACTTCCCTTGGTTGCAATTTGTGTCCCTTGCCTCTTGTCCTATCACTGGACACCTAGAGAAAAAGAGTCTGGCCCCATCCTCTTGCTCCCCATCCTTTAGATTTTGATCAGCACTGATAAAACCTCCTCAGGCTGCCCTTCTCCAGGTTAATCAGTCCCAGGTTTCTCAGTCATTCCTTCTCACAGAGATGTTCAGCATCTATGTAGCCTCTGTTGGACTCTCTCCAGTAGTTCCTTGTCTCTCCTGAACTGGTGAGACCAGAACTGGACACGTGACTCCAGAGAAGTACTCCATAATAAGATAGAATGGTAATGTACTACTTTGCCTAGCCACCACTGACAAAACATGCTGTTTTCCCCTCCTCTTTCCTGTAACCTTTAATCATCAAGCACTACTGTGCTAAGAAAACTGTTACTTTTATCAACTCAGCCTGTTAAAATTCACAGCTACTTCATTTTCTCTGAACTGGGGATCTTGTTAGTTGGTGCCAGTTAGCTATTTACACACAAATAAAAATATCCACCAATATAAGCCCACACCTGTCCCAAAACTTACCCCATTGGCTCTGCTAGCAGCTTGGAAATAGATGCTGTAGCTCTTGTGAGGAAGAAGAGGAGTGTTCCAGAAACCGCTGTAGGTTTTGTTGTCGCCGACAGTAAAAGGCTGAGCAGCTTGTAAACTATTGGCTGGAAACTCGGCAGCAAAGTAGTACTGGGAATTCAACAGGGAGGCATTCTGGAAGTGGATGGGCACTGGGTAGCACTTCAGGATTTCAGTTGTCTTTTTGGTCCTCCGTGGGCGTTCTTCTTCAACAACTATTTGATAGACACTGAGAGAAGAAAGGAAAGAAGAAAAGACACACATGGGTTATTTTAAGACATAGGCAGTTAGCTCATTCTGAAACCATGGCAGCACACCAGTATTTATGGAAAATAGAACTAAAAGGAAAAATAAAACAAACAACACTTTCTTGACATGAGCTGTCAATGTGTGCTGGCAGCACAAAAAGCTGACCATATTCTGGGCTATATCAAAAGTTGCATGGTCAAAAGGCCAAGAGAGGTGACTCTGTGCCTGTTCTCTACTCTTGTGAGACCTCATCTGGAGTATCTCATCCATCTCTGGAGCCCTCAACATGAGAAGGACATGCATCTGTTGAAATGGGGCCAGAGGAGGGCTACAAAATGATTAGAATGCTGGAGTAACTCTCCTGTGAGGACAGGCTGAGAGACTTGAGCTGTTCAGCCTGGAGAGAAGTCTCCAAAGTGGCCTTATAGTGGCCCTCCAGTACCTGAAGAGGGCATATGGGAAAGCTGGAGTAAGTGTTTGTGGTGATGGGTCAGGGAGCAGAGGTTTTAAACTAGAGTAGGGGAGATTTAGATTAGGCATTAGGAAGAGATACTTTACTGTGAAGGTGATAAGACACTGGACAGGGTTGCCCAAAGAAGTTGTGGATGCCTCATCCTTGGAAGTGGCTGGATGAGGCTTTGAGCAACCTGATCCAGTGGGAGGTGCCCCTGTCCATGGCAGGGAGGTAGGAACTAGATGTTCTTCAAGGTCCCTTCCAACCAAAGCTATTCTATAATGGTATGAGAAGAAAATGTCTTTTTGCTATTCAGGTACAGGAATCTGTGGAAGAGATTCCTCCATTCAGACAAATTTGGCTTTGTGTCGGGAAAACAAATTTAACCATCCACATACTGCAGGGCTTCATACAGCAAACACAAAGAATAGTTTCTTGTTCAGCCTTGCACAGAAAAAGTTTGCTTGATTAGCGCTAAAATGTAGAATCAAGTCTTATTTTTGTCCACAGAAGTAAGTTTCAAGCGATAAATTCCATTCTCTAATGTGTTTACCTTGTCTAAATGAAGTGAAACAAGTAAGATAAAAATGAAGAAATAAATTACAAGACAGGGAATAGTCTTTGCAAAAGTGTTGACATTGCAGCTACTTATAAAAGCACACAGAGAGTGAATTACAGCCTTTTAAAATGTCGTTGGCAATACTGACTCTTACTGAGCAAGAACAAAACACTCTGCTGCAAATTGTTCTCAGCCAGGCACTTCTAACACCTCTTACAGATAAGCCTGTTTTTAAAGTTCTTCTGCATTCTGCAAGGCAAGCCATTTTGCACTTGAGTTCTTTGCTGTGCTGGGACCTACTGGGACCAGTCCATCCCTCTCCACTGTAAAGGTGCTATGGACATTCCAACAGGAACAAAGAGCTTGTGATTTCTGCTGTGCATGCAAACAGTGTAATCACTCTACCCTCGCAGTTGCTGTAAAAGCCTGAGTCAGAGCTTTCAAATTTGTGGAGTGGGAAGTCCATGTCTCTAAAGGAGACTGGCTTGTAAGTTTATTGCTTCACTGGGGACCAGTGATTCTTACTTATTATTTGCCTTCTGGAATCTTGAATCTCGCTATCAGTGACTGACGTTAAAGCAGAAATGTGTCCACATTTACACATCATCAACATCTAATAACAATTTATGGTCTTTGGAGTTGATCATGAATAAAAAGCAGCAGACTCTGGATAGAGTATGTTCCTTGAAGATGAAATAGCCACTATATTAAAGATTATGAAATAGCCTTCTGATGTATTGTTCCCACTCCACCATTTCTAGGTAGATAATTCTGTTTATGGAAGACTCTGCTCAAAGTACAAGGGCACTTGGGATGAGGCTCAGCGGGTCTTAGTCTGGATGCAACAGGTCTGATGGGTTTAGTCACATCACCACAGAGCTATAGAATTTTTCTGGTTCAAAGAGACCTTTAAGATTATAGAACTGTAGCATGGCAAAGCAGAATCACCTAGGGAAGGCCACACAGGTTAAGATCATCAAGTCCAGCTGTTAAGTAGGCACTGCCAGGTCACCACCAAACCATGTCACTCAGCACCACATGTACAGAGTCTCAAATTGTGCTGGGGAAAGTGTAGGCTGGATGTTAGGAGGAAGTTCTTCACAGAGAGAGTGATTTCCCATTGGAATGGACTGCCCAGGGAGGTGGTGGAGGCACCGTCCCTGGAGGTCTTCAAGAAAAGCCTGGATGAGGCACTTAGTGCCATGGTCTAGTTGACTGGATGGGGCTGGGTGCTAGGTTGGACTGGATGATCTTGGAGGTCTCTTCCAGCCTGGTTGGTTCTATGATTCTATGATTCTCTGATACACGTTTTAAACACCTCCAGGGATGGGGACTCTACCGCTTCCCTAAGCTGCCTGTTTCAGGGCTTGACAATCCTTTTGGGGAAGATTTTTTTTTCTAACGGCCAGTCTAAATCTCCCCTAGTTCAGCCTAAAGCCATTTCCTCTCATCTTGTTCCTTGTTACTAGGAAGGAGAGACAACATCCACCTCACTCCGACATCCCTTGAGGGAGTTGTAGAGAGTGAGGTCTCCCCTAAGTCTCCAGAACTCCAGTTCCCTTATCTGTTGCTCACAAGACCTGTGCTCCACACCCTTCACCAGCTTCATTGCCGTTCTTTGGACATGCTCCAGCACTCCTCTTGTGAAGGGGAATAAAATACATTACTTTTCCCAGTCATCAAGCCAGGACACAGCCAGTGAGCTCCTGCACCTGCTGGATCTCACTGAGGCTCAAGCCGCTTTGTGCTCTTCGGTACTTAAACACTCTCTGGATCTGTGGTGGAGGGCCCATGGGCCCAAAACAGGCTTATACATGTTCTGACTTGCCTGGACATGTTTGCCTGTCTGCCATAGCAGAGGTGAACAAGCAAACGGCCATAAAGGGGCACAAAGGGCCTGGCGCCATAACGCCGGGCCTGCCTGGGGCCCAGGCTGTGTGAGGCGGCTGTGTGAGCCCAGGCGCCCAGCTCATGGCTGCCGGGCGCCAGGCCCCCGCTCTTCCCATGTCTGAGGGAGCCAGGCCTGTGGAACCTGCCCAGGGTGGTACGTTTGGGCTGACTGCCATCATACCGTGGCCAAAGGACCGTTAGTCTGGGCCCACATCGGATAAACAGGACAATCCAGGCAAACAAGACGCTCACTGCTCACCTCTCCCTGCTTGTCCGCTGCCTGCCGCTGCCGCTGCTGCCTTTGTGCTGCTGCCTTTGTGCTGCTCGCTCCCCGCTGGCCTCACGTGCCGCCACACGAGCGACCGAGCTGCGCCTTCCCGCCCTGCCGGCCCCCGGGCCGCTCCCTGCCGCGCACCGCACCCAGCCCGACCGCTCCAGCCCGCAAGCCTGCACCCTGCTGTGCCCGGGTGGCTGCTGACCCCCCGATGACGCTCTGAGAGCCACGGCAGAGCTCTCTCGTGCCCGTGAGCCTTCTCAGCCAGCCTGCTCAATCCGGACTGAACCAGCAGCAAAGCCCCATCACACCATTACCACCTGAACTCCACCACCTGGCTTTCACCAGAGATATCACAGTATCATCAGGGTTGGAAGAGACCTCACAGATCATCAAGTCCAACCCTTTACCACAGAGCTCAAGGCCAGACCATGGCACCAAGTGCCACGTCCAACCTTGCCTTGAAGTGCCCCAGGGACGGCGACTCCACCACCTCCCCGGGCATTTTCCTGCTTGTGCTTTTGGAGTGCAGCTACTGAGGCTTTTGACCAGTGAGTAGCCTAACTCTCTTTACCCGAGTTGGTGAAAGTTCATGCCTGACCTTTCAGCGGCAGTTTGTGCTGCAGGTCTCTCTAGTTAGAAACCTTTCTAAAGATTTCTCCTAAATCATTTAATTTGAGTGTATGTAGACATTCTGCAAAACAGTTTTGCCAACCACATCACAGAATCTGTCTGTGTTCATTGTAAATAAGCTTGGGGAAGTTTTCTCTCCATATATTAATAAACTATTTAATAACTTTTACATTGGCCTTAATTGCATTTCACCCCAAACTCAGATTCACACCCCTCCTTAACAGGATCCTCATCAGGTCAGTGCACAGCCAGACTAACATACTGCTTCTACCCTCTAGTTGTCTTTGCACATGTAGGCAATGCTGAGTTGCTTAGATGATGCTCCACCAGCAGAACTGGCCAAGGTCAGTTTGCACAGGGCTCTGAGCAACCTGACAGAGTTGAAGATGCTCCTGCTTACTGCAGGGAGGTCAGACTAGATCACAGAATCATAGAATCAACCAGGTTGGAAGAGATCATCCAAGATCATCCAGGCCAACCTAGCACCCAGCCCTAGCCAGTCAACTAGACCATGGCACTAAGTGCCTCAGCCAGGCTTTTCTTCAACACCTCCAGGGACGGCGACTCCACCACCTCCCTGGGCAGCCCATTCCAATGCCAATCACTCTCTCTGACAACAACTTCCTCCTAACATCCAGCCTAGACCTCCCCTGGCACAACTTGAGACTGTGTCCCCTTGTTCTATTGCTGGTTGCCTGGAAGAAGAGGCCACCCCCCACCTGACTACAATGTCCCTTCAGGTAGTTGTGGACAGATGATCTTTAAAGGTCCCTTCCAATCCAAACCCTTCTGAACTAGGTCTGCAGAACTTTCATAGCTGAATACCATCAAGAAGATAGAGGAATGCCAATTCTTTTGGCCCTCTTACTGGCTTTTTAACAGACATGGTGATCTTCTCCAGTAGGGTGCTGCATTTTCTATGCCAAAAAAGTTAGCACTGAGAATGGTTAACATTTCCTCCTCTGACTGATTTTGATTTTCACCAGGCTGGAGCTTTAGTTTAATGTTAAGACAAATTTAAGTGTCTTCTTGAAGAAGTCTGTACATCTGTAAACTCCCATTGCAGATGTTGCAGAGGTAGACAGTAAAGGCCATAAATCTTAAAGATCTGACTAACAAGAAGGTGTCTACTTTTGAGTCAATTTAATTAGTTTCTAGACTCCACTGATTATAACAACCAAATTCTCTGCTCATATGTAGATGTCTACAAATGGACACCTAAATTTAGATGTTTTAACCTGACACTGAAGCTCATAAAGAAATCTAACCATGTAGAAGTTGGGTGCAGGTGGGGAGACCAATAAATGTCTTGAGGTTAAACTTGAAGGCTGCTGTCTGTACGTTGAGCAGCCGAGTGTAACAATTTCTGTGCATCTAGCAGAAACCTTTCTGTTAGCTGATTAATTCCATGCTAAACACTACATGAAGGTCAATACCTGGCCACCTTGTGTTGGTCCTAAGAGACCCAATATGTAAAAAAATGAGCCATAAAATATCTACATTGCAGTCTTGTTTTTTCTCCTCCAAATCAATGTTTGACATGGTTTTAGCAATTGATTTTCTAGACGAAAACATGGTTGCTTACAACTGGGATTCCAGGCTACTTTGAAGAGTGTGTAGCCTGCTCCAGTGACTAATTTTCAGTGAATCTGCAATGAATACTCTTGGTGAAGTTACATGGAGGATAGGGAAAAAAAGAGAATGTGATGTAAATATCTCTTCTAGCAAGGTAGTGAAGCAGGGTACAGTTGCAAAGATAAAGAATCTCTCATTTTCAGTGAAGAATGATGGATGGGAAACTAAGTTATTGGGCTGTTGCCTTCAGGAGAGTATTTTCACTGGTTTTATCACAGCAGAGCTGAATAGAAGAGAGATCTCAGACCAGATGGGGTACTATGATCTGATTATAACACCTGCACCAACAGTGTTGGTCAAAATGAGAGGGGTTTCCATTTTTCACTCACGGATTAAAGGTTTTAGATAGTTTAGAAACAAATCCATCACTAAATTGCTCCTTTTCCCCTGGCAAATTCATGTCAGTTGTACCACCTTCATGACTCCTTGTTTACTACTGTCTTTGAAATGCCTGCCATCTATTCATCTTTAGATATATTAAAGAAAGAACTGAGTTGACTGGAGCAATTTCAAACTCAAGAAGTCTTTTCATCCTTACTCCACGAGGCAAATTAGGTTTGCAAGCATCTAGACCTTCAATCTATTTGCTCTTTAATAATTTAAACACTGAAAGGTCAAGCAGCTCTTTTCTGTTCCCCTCTATCAAAGTCCAAGTGCTAATGAAAAAATAACTAAAATCCTCTCTGCTGCCCAATTTCCACACATTGGTGTAAATGAACATATTATAGGTACCTGGGTCAAGGGGAACCTGCCAGAACTTCATGAGTGATGTATTTTATATTTGTAAGGATGAGATCATCTTGCTAATGAATTTTTACCCCAATTACAATTACAATCTAAACCTTCCTCTCAGTCTTACTGTTGAAGTTGCTTTCTTCAATATGCAGCTGCACAATTTCCTAAATTTCCTACTTGGAAAAGATTTCTAGCTTAGTTTTCCTGGTTTGGGCTAGAGCAGAACTAATTCTTGTCAAGGGTGTGACTTCTTGGATGAATCTCTGCTCAGTGAGGGCTCTTTCTGAAGTTACCCATGGCCAGTGGCTGCATCTAGCAGTGAGAATGCTGATGAGGAGAGTTACTGCCAAGGGCTGGGCTGCAGAAAGGCTCTGGCCCTGTGCAGACCAAGGGCACTGGCACATCTTTTGCCCCACCTTGGGCTGCAGGAAATCAGAGGTGACACCAGCAGGGTGGAGGGGGCAGGACCAGGTGACCCTCAACTGACCAAAAAGGGATTCCATCCCATGAACAGCATCTTCAGGATCAAGCTGAGGGATCATCAAGGTCAAGCCTCCTCTTCAATGGTTGATATCCTAGGACGATCCTGTCCCTGTTGCTTTCAATTCCAATCCATGTGTTCCCAAATGCCGTTTCAGAAGCCAGCTCTTGAATCTGGCTTTGATCTGCTGCTGAGTCCAGTCTGGGACTTTCCCAGTGCCTGTCCCCAGCATCAGTGTTGACAAAAGTGACATCATTGCTATTAGGAGTTGAATACTGGTTTGCGTTTCATTATCTCTATTTCATTGAATTGTTCTTCTTCCTATCCCAGCTGGCTTAGTTTCCTTCCCACTCCATCAGTCTCTCTTTTCCTTCTACCCTTTCTCTTCCCTTTGTGAAGGAGAGGGGTCCATAGAGAGCCTCTGACACTTGTTTAGTGGTGAGCCTAGCCCTCCTTGACAAAGTCTGATTATGTGTTCATACACTGCAGTTCATAAATATCTAGACTGTAAATGCTAAGGACTTCTGTATCAAGAATCCTGAGCTCCATGTTTGTACCAAATAGGAAAATGGTATCCTCTTGGAAAGTCATTTTGTCACTTTGAATGAGACTTCACTTAAGTAAAATCTGATTTCCTTCATCTCAGAACAGTGGAATAATGCCCTGATTCAGCAAATTACTAACACCTATCATTTCATGTACTTAGGAAGAGATACCCTCTTGAGTCTTCATTTGGTTTGTTTAGTTCATTTATCTAATTGTCCTTGGTGTCTTTAATTACTGTGTTAACATGTTTTCTTTCTTCTTTCATGTCCCTTTTTCAACTGTGTCTGAAAAAAAAATCAATGTGTTTACCAGGCATTGACAGACCATTTTTAATTGAAGCAGTAAATATCTGAGCAGCCTGGTCTGTGTGATTTCTAACCAAAATTACAATCTTAATTATGTTCAGATCCGTATCTGGGAACAATCATCTAGAGCTGGAACTGTTCTGAGATTGCTAGGTTAAAAAGTAGACTAAAAAAATTGCTTTTTTGTATCCCAAATTTTGAAATATTTGTACCCTACATTAAAAATAATTACCACACATTTCTTTCTTGGTGCAACAGTAAATTTCAGTCTATGTAGGAAGAGATTTTGTGCTCAATTCCCAAGGCACCGGAATTCTGTAGCAGAGCTGTGTAATGTGAATTAAACTGAAATTACATTTGCTTCCTTCAGAAAGACCAATCTAAGTTCTACCAATAGCTGATGTACTTTTGGCACCTTTCTCTATAGGGCAGATTTCAATTTTTTGGACTACAGGTCAGGAAACTTTATTCTGTGAAATGTAAAGGTGTGGAAAAGGAGCTTCAAACAGGCAAGAAATCCTACTAATACCCAAGAGGAATAATAGAGTCCTAATGAAGTGCTGGCTCAATTCACCAATGTCAAGGGTCGCTAGATGAGTTTCAGAGCCTCGCTATGAACCCTTCTCCCTTCTGAATGGGAAAGGAAAGGGAAGAATGGAGAGAGGCTGATGAGTTGTGAACAAAACTAATCCATCTGAGATTGGAACAAGAACTATCCAATGAAACAGAGACTAAGAGATATGAACCAATATGGAACACAACCCTGATGGCAATGATGCTGCCATTTTCACCACTGATGCTGGGGGCAGGCGCTGAAGATGCCCCAGGATGGGCTGAGCAGCAGATGGGAACCAGATTCAGGAGCTGGAATTTGGAACTGGATTCAAGCACACATGGGGTAAAAGACAGATTGGCACAATGGCCTTTAACCTCTTGGCTTGACCCTGGTGATCTCTTGGCTTGATCCTGAAGATGCTGTCTATGGGGTGGAATCCTTTGTTGGTCAGTTGAGGGTAACACCTCCTGTCCAATCCTCCCCAGATGTGTCAACACTGACATCCTGCAGCCCAAGGTAGGGCACAAGATATGGCAGTGCTCGTGGTCTGCACAAGAGATAGTCTAAGCCAGAGCCTTTCTGCAGCCCAGCCCTTGGCAGCAACTCTCCTTATCAGTGCTGTCACTGCTAGAAGCAGCCACTGGCTGTGCAAACCTGCCCTGAACTTGAGAAAGTGCCCTCATTGAGCAAAAGCAAGGGAGAGAAGTCAAATCCCTGACAAGATATAGATCTGTTCTTGCTCAAACCAGGACATGTCTCCACCAAAAGCTATTCCAAATTGAAAATAAAGGGAAAAGAACCTAGACTGCTTAGCTATTGAACTGCTGTGTTGTTTTGGTTTGTTTCTCTTTTTCCCTCCTCAGTGGTCTTGATACTTCTCCTAAACAAAACCATAATGATTTTTTAAGAATGTATTTTACAGAAGAAAAATGGCATAAGGACCCAAATGTAAGATCATTTGAATTTAGAATCATAGAACCATAAAATGGTTTGGGTTGGAAAGGATCTTAAAGATCCTATAGGTCTAATGCCCTTGTCATAGACAGGTACATCTAGCACTAGCTCAGGTTACTCAAAGCCTCATCCAGCCCTGCCTTAAGCTTTTCTATGGATGAGGACTCCACAGCTTCTCTGGGCTTCACGACCCTGAACATCATTATACAACTGTTATGTGTTGTCCTTGGCAGGGCTGTGAAATATTTTGTGCCTCAGTTGTCCAGGTATAAAATGAGAATTGGGAAGTTTATTTCCTCTGGGTTGCTTCAACTGTTCAAAACTAGAACATCTTCAAGATATTTTCTAGTTTTTATTATCCTTTAAAAAGAGGCTTTTTTTTTCCTCCCCTAGAAAGTGTTCAAAGCCTGGAAAACTTTATATTGCATTAGGCTATTGTAGATGTGGTGCTGAGGGACGTGGTTTAGTGGAGACCTGGCGGTGCTGGGTTAACAGCTGGATTTGATGACCTGGAATGTCTTTTCCAACTACAATGATTGTGTGATTCCATGATCCTATGGTTGTTGTAATCCATCCTATAAATGAACATTTTAAACCACTAGAAATTAAATGTGAAGCATATCTTGAAATGGAAGAGGGAAATGACTTTTTAAAGGACAGGAATTAATAATTAAGTTGGCAGGAAATAAAAGAAGGCTACAAGAAATTGTCACTAACTCTCTTCTTACTGAGCAAGAGTCTGTGTATTTATTATTGGTGGCATTAAACCAAGGTGGTGATGACAGTCTCTGATTTATCAGGTGTCTCACCATAACAGTTCCACAGGCTTTGCCAGGCACTCAGGAGCTCTAGCAACACATATACTAAATCTATTGCTCAGCCTGGAGAAGAAAAGGCTCCAGGGAGACCTTATAGAAAACTTCCAGTACCTTAAAGGGGCCCTGAAGAAAGCCAAGAAGGGAATATTTACAAGGGCTTGTAGTGATAGGATGAAAGGGAATGGATTGAATCTTGAGGAGGGCAGATTTAGACTGGATTATTAGGAAGAAATCCTTTACAGTGAGGGTGGTGAGACACTGGAACAGGTTGCCCAGGGAGGGAGGTTATGGCTGTCCCCTCTATGGAAGTGTTCAGGGCTAGGATGAATGAGATTTTGAGCAAGCTAATCCAGTGGAAGGTATCTCTGCCAGTGGCAGGAAGGTTGGAACTAGATGATCTTTAAGGTCCCTTTCAATCCAGACCAATCTATGAGTCTATGAATCTATGAAAAGAGATTCATGGAATCACAGAATAGTTTTGATTGGAAAGAACCTTTAAAGATCCTCTAGCTCAACTTTCCCACAGTGAGCAGAGACTTCTTCAACTAGGGGAGGTGTCCTAGAGCCCCATCCCACCTGACCTGCAATGTTTCCAGGAACGGGCATCTACTACCACTTATTTAGCCTAGGTAAGAAGAGACTGAGGTTATCTTCTCAATGTTGATCAATTGATAAAGGATGTGGGGCAAGAGGGTGGGGCCAGACTCTTTTCACTGCTACCCAGTTCCATCACAAGGGGCAACTAGATCCCAGAAGGTTTCATATGAATATAAGGAGAAACTTCTTTGCTGTGAGTGTGTCAGAGCACTGAAGTAGGCTGCCCAGAGAAATTTCAGACTCTCCTTCTCTGAAGAGATTCCAAACCCAACTGGACATTGTAATCCTGGGCAATTTGCTGTGTGTGATCCTGCTTTAGAAGTAGGGGGTTGGACTGGATGATCTCCAGAGGTCCCTGCTAACACCCACTATTCTGTGATTCTAAGTGACTGGAGTTTATCAAGTAGATGTAAAACCAGGGAGGTTTTAATTAGCAAAAGGACAAATTAGTTTGTTCACTAATGATGGAAAGGCCTGTTGAAGGGGAAGCCCCTCTCTATTTCAGGGACATTATTTTGGGGACATTGAAGGGTTTTATGTGCTTCAATCACAGGACAGCCTGACCTGCTACAGCTTCTATAATTGGAGGGAAAAGGTGGGGGGGAAGTTTATAAATCCAACCTTGGATGAACTTAAGGTTCATATAGGAAAATACAGAACTTAACAGTAAAGAAAAATAGATCAAACAAAACCTCCAAATTAATGTACCAATGCTAACAAAGATAAGACTTTTGTTAGAGAACTAATTCATAATGGGGGAAAAAGATGTGAACTAAGCAATGTTGCAAATAAAACTTTCAACAAAGAAGACATCAAAGTTCTTTCAACTGTTCTCATGTAAGTTCTGGATATATCAGTGCTAAAGGTATATGTTTGGGAATGAAGGGAGTCTATGATCCCTCTAACATTTTGGTATACATCTTTCACTTGAAGTCAGGAGGCTTGACACAAGTTAAGATCCACCATTTTTGGCAGGTTTCTAAGTCTGCAGGTCAGTTGATGCTCCCAAAGTGTGGGAAAGGACTAAGAAACTATTGTTTTTGCTAGCAGCCCGTTGGAACTTGCATGGAATGATTCTACTTCCACACCTGGCTTTATTTGGTGGCTTTGCATGTTAAGAGATAAGCCTGGTTAGATTCTCCAAGGAAAGTTCATCTTCCTTTGCAAGAAATGCTGGTCCTAGCACCTGAAATTTCCAGCCCATGGGAAAAATCAAAACGGAGACAAACATAAATCTTTCAGAATCAGCCCTGGAGTGAGCACAAGAGGGACTAACATTACACAATGCTTCCATTGTCATGCAAGGGGCCCCTATTTCTGAGATCAATCAAAGCAGAAATACCTTAACAGCTGTAAAGGAGGAGATAAGAGAGCTTAGGTTCAGCCCCTGGAGATACTGCCAAATGTAAACTCTCAGGTGTCATAATAAGCTTTATCTTCACAGACCCAAGTCCATTGGGGAACAGTATCTGGTTTTTAATGTAAAACTCCTAAGCTGCTTTGTGACTGCCCAACTCTTTTGTATGGACAGTCTCAAAAACTTAAAAGTCAGTATTTACAAAGGGGATTTTCCAGGGAAAAATACATCCAAGCAAACTTCTCCTTCGAATGCATATGGATTTATACAGGAAATCCCCACAGTTCTCACGTGGGGAAGTATTCTGTACCCAGAAGCTGAAGATGTTTTGCTTGATCCTCCAAGGACAGTCACCATGGGAGAAGATGACAATGTGTTCAATTCCCTCAAGAATAAAAACCACTTCCTACATAATATCTTCATTGCAGGAGAGTCAGATGGACTCTGAAAGTGGTAAAGCAATGCCTTTAATAATGATTTATGATCATCATGGATGTAGTAAGTTCTTTTAGATTTAAAAGTATTTTATAAACACAAAAGAACTGAAATTTTCTCCTTTTTTTGTGAGTTTGGACTCTGTAAGACTTAAGGGAAATCTAAGAGCCTGGGCTTCAAAAGTTCTTATAAGAAAACCTGGAAAAAAAGGAAAAGAAGACAATGATGCATCCTCCTTTCACCTTCCAATGGCCAGAGTGGTGCCACCTAGTGCTGGTTTAGAGAATCTAAGCACGCTGCCAGGGGCAGAGAATGTGGAGATCTTCAGCTGTGTAATCCCAGGCCACCATGTACAAAGGCTACGAAAATGCTGAGGAAAATGGAGCATCTCTGCAAGAAGGAGAGGCTGAGAGAGCAGGGGATGCTTAGCTGTAGTAGAGCAGACTGAGAAAGGATCTTGTCAATGCTCAGCAAGAGCTAAAGGGTGGGGGCAAGATGGTGAGACCAGACTCTTTTCAGTGGTGAGCAGTAATGAGACAAGGAGCACTAGGAGCCTATGGGAACATGCTCCACCTAAACATGGGAAGAAAAGTCTTTGTTGTGAAGGTGCTGGAGCCCTGAAGCAGGTTGCCCAGAGAGACTGTGGAGTCTCCTTCTCTGGAGAGATTCCAAACCCACCTGGACATTGTGATCCTGGACAACCTGCTTTGGGTGACCCTGCTTTAGCAGAGAGGTTGGACTGGGTGATTTCCAGAGGTCCCTTCCAAACATCACCCTTCTGTGACTCTGTGATTCACAAAATGTTTCTTCCTTTAGACTAAGTAGTCACAAATGATGATTCAAAACATAGTTTTGCTCTTTTAGTAAGCAGAGAGAGAAGGAGAAAGAAAACAAACAAACATCTTTTAAGGGTTTCAGCATCTAGTAATTTTGTTTTCAAAGGATAATAAAAGATTTCCAACATGTAAGCAGCAGTTGATAATCTGTATTCCATTACACAGCACACAGTGTGCTAATGGACTATGGCTTTACCTTTGTCCAGTCCATCCTTTAGAAAAATCAATAAATTCATTATCCAAAATAGTTCAACATGCTAACCTACCCTTATTCAAAGCAACTCTTACTTTAGTACTGGAACAGTGTAGGCAAATTGCTAAGAACCACTCGATCAAAACCTCTATAAGTAATGGTAAGTCATAATACCAACAATAGCTGTGGCAAAAGAGACTCTTCTGCTCTTAACTGAAATCCACTGAATGGCAAGAGAATCAAAACTCTCCTCTTAACCCTCTCAATTTCCCAAATCCTTTATAAATATTGATTATTTTTATTTTGTTTTCTCCCTGTGTGTACAGCCCCATGGTTATTTCTACCTATGTAAATCGGGGTGCTCAGTATTGGGCAGTGGTACTGCCCATCACTTGCAGCTGGGACTGTTGCTACCATGCTGGTATGCAAGTGTAAAGTAACTGTCAGAATTAAGCCAAACAGGATGACAAAGACATTCTCACAGCTGAAGTTCCTTAATCATGAAATAAAGCTTCCCTAGCCTCACCACCCAAGGCATTGGCTACAATTCTATGCTGACATGATAAAACTGAAAAGTGACATTGCATCAGAAAGTCTCCATACTTCTGCACAAAATGAAGCAAGTGAAAAATGAACCCAAAATTTAAACCTCTTGACAACGGTATTGATTCATGTTGATTCCAATGAACACAAAATTTAAACCCCTTGACAACGGTACTGATTCATGTTGATTCCAAAGTCATTTTCTAAAGGTGTAAGTAACATATTTGGGTGTATAATCATAAATTATCTCAACTCTGAACTGTGTATTTGCTGGACAAGCAAAAGACATATTTGATTATAGGTGAGCCCTGGTGGGATCCATACCATATCAGTGATATCTAGCTGCTGAATATAGACTGCAAGTGGCAAGTGAGATTTGGCAGTGCATTAAGCATTTGCATATGTTTAGAATGAAGAGACTGTAAGGCACATCTCTCTCAAGATATGCCAGGGAAGGTTTAGGTTGGATATTAAGAAGAATTTCTTTACTGAAAAAGTGGTCAATCAAAGGAGTGCATTTCTCAGGGAGGTGGTGGAATCACCATCCCTGGTGGTGTTCAAAAGACATGTGGATGTGGCACTCCAGGACATGGTCCAGTGGTCTGGATCTCACTCTTTCAGTTTAAAACCATCATCCCTTCTCCTGTTGCAACAGGCCCTGCTAAAAAGTCTGTCCACAGCTTTCTTACAGGTTCCCTTTAAGTCCTGCAAGACCACAAGAAAGTCTCCTTGGAGCTTTCTCTTCTCCAGGCTGAACAATGTCAACTCTCTCAGCCTGTCCTCACAGCAGAGGGATTCCAACCACCCTCACATCATTGTTGTGACCTTCTCTGGGCCCACTCAGCAGGTTCATGACCTTTTTGTGCTGAGGACTCCAGAGCTGGATGAATAATAGAATAAAAATTAAGGAACAGATAATATACTTGAAACAGGTCGAGATGTGCCATCACTTTTGATAAACAATAAGTGAAAGATAAAGGAGGAGAGAAGAAAACAAAGTCTACCTAATATAGATCTACTTTAAACAAAGCTTTTTCCAGCGACTTAGAATCAGCTACCTTGTATAAATTACATGCAGTATGTTTGTAAAAGCTGTTTGATTTCACAATGTAGTTAGAAAAATCTACTTCTAAAATAATATAGTTATGAAATCAAACAGCTTTTACAAACATGCAATTTGTAAAATGACTGTATTTCATAATATAGCTCTGAAATCCTATAATATATTCTAACAGACTGGAGGAAGGAGAAGATGTTCATCCAAGAAAGACTGCTACAAGATCTCTTCACACTCATGAGGGTCTACTGAGCATTTCTGGACCTGCTCTACAAACTGATGCTTGGTCTCTTCCACAAACCACTCTAATATAGATCAACTTTTTGAAAGGTATGTCAACAGTAATTTCTTGGCAAACATAAAACTTTGCTGATAGATTTTTCATGTATATGGGATAACAACATCCCACTTATGTTGACCCAGTCCAGGGATCTTCCAGTGCCTCATGAAAAAGAAGATCATAGATTCAAAGAATGGTAGGCATCGGAAGGGACCTCCAGAAATCATTGCAGGATTACAGAATGTTGGAGGTTGGAAGGGATCTCCAGAGATCATCGAGTCCAACCCCCCCTGCCAAAGCAGGATCACCTAGAGCAGGTCACCCAGGAACACATTCAGGAAGGTATTGAAAGTCTCCTGAGAAGGAGACTTCACAGCTTGTCTGGGCAGCCTGTTCCACCCTGAAAGAAGTTTTCCCTCATGCTGAGGTGGAATTTCCTGTTCAAAAGATATTCAAATCCTTATAAATAGACTAAGATACTGGTTTTACAGTGAGAAACTGAGCCTGTGTACTCAAGAACACCCTGCAATCCCAGCCGTGTTCCACATATCATCTGTGATACTCAGCTCTCACCCTCAACATGTTCTGCTCCTTTTAGCAGCTCCCAAATATTGCCTACAAAAGAGACAACATACTGGGGCTACTTCTGGGCTACACATGGACTTGCTGGTACATGAATTATAGTTCTCTGCTAAAGGAGCAAATGAAATGAACTGGCACACAGCCAATCTATCAGCATAGATCACAATATCACCAAGGTTGGAAGAGACCTCACAGATCATCAAGTCGAACCCTTTACCACAGAGCTCAAGGCTAGACCATGGCACCAAGTGCCACGTCCAATCCTGCCTTGAACAGCTCCAGGGACGGTGACTCCACCACCTCCCCAGGCAGCCCTGTCTTTCCTCTGCACAGAGAGATTTCAAAATGTGGGAGAAACTTAGTATTTATGCAACATTTCATATGAGCTTGAAAATTTCCAAGAGAGCCATAGTGAGGGAAGGAAAGAAAAAAAGATCTGCATGATATATAGACCCTGTTTTCTTAAAACAAAACTGGGGTAAAATCAGGTTTAAACTTAAACTTGGTTATCCTCCAGAAAATCTGATTATCTTGGATATATTGTAGAGCACACACAAGCCAAAGAGCACTTTATTTCTTCATTTCACCAGTGAACAACTTTTATTCCTACTGAGTGTAAGGGCTTAGTCCCTCTAGACACCACATGCTATTGATCTCACTCCACAAGGCTTTATTCTCTTAATTCAAAGCCTGAGCAGCACTATAGCTGGTCTAAACTGAGCTAACATAAGGCTTTGGAATCTCCAGGGTTTTAAGACTGAGTCCACTACACAGCACTATAAACTGGGGCTGTTTAATCTGGAGAAGACTGAGAGGAGATCTCATCAATGTGTACAAATATCAGAGGGGTAGGCGTCAAGTGGATGGGGCCAATCTATTTTCAGTGGTCCAGAGCAATAAGACAAGGAGCAACACAGAAGGTTTCACCTCAACATGAGGAGGTTCTTTGCAGTGAGGGTGACAGGGCACTGGAACAGGCTGCCTAGAGAGCTTGTGGAGTGTCCTTCTCTGCCTGCATTCCTGTGTGAACTACTCTAGGTGATCCTGCCTTGGCAGAGCAGGGTTGGACTCAATGATCTCTGGAGATCCTTTCCAACCTCCGTCATTCTGTGAAATCAGGGAAGTCTCCTAAATCCTTTGTAGCCTGCTTATGACATGGCTTTCAAATACATGTATTAGACTACTTGGATAATAATTGCACAAAATGTGCTACACATCCACTATTCTGAGATCTTGTGGTGAGCATCATGGAAGAGGGGAGTAAAAAAACCAAAATAACTCTCTCCAGAGAGTTAGCTGTACATGAAGTTGCTTCTTATGACACTCTGTGATTGTTCACAATCACAAATAGAGATCTCCTTTCTTTTAGAGAGGAAGATGCTGTTTCCATTATTTTAACTTTAGAGTAAGGAATGGAGCAAGCATTGATTGGCAGAAAGCTACGCAGATTTGCCCTGCTCCCACCAGAAGTAAAACCATGGTCTCATCCACATCAAACCTAAGTGCTGGATCTTCTAAGCCATCTTTCCTGCTGCAGCAAGCCTGTCAGTAACCAGAAACATGCTGTAATTCCTCTTCTGGCAATCTGAAGAGGCTTAGCTCCTCATCATCTCTACCACAAAGCTCTGTGTTGAGGGAGGTGGAATTACTCGCTATGAGGGTGACTCTGCCAGGATCAGGAATGCCAGTTAGTCCCAGATTGTGTTGGAGGCTTCTCTGATGAAAAAGCCAATCATCAAAATGATCCAATTTAAAAATAACCACCTCAAATCTAGTTTACAGCTATTTAAACTGTAAAGTCAGAATCACTGAGGTGATTGTGCCCCTCTGTGCCACTCTGCTGAGTCCCCATCTGCAGTGTTGGGTCCAACCCTGGAGGCCTCAGTACAAGAGAGACGTGGACCTGTTGGAGTGGGGCCAGAGGAGGCCACAACAATGATTCTAGGGCTAGAACTCCTCTGCTGTGAGGACAAATTGAGAGCTTTGGGTTTGTTTAGCCTGGAGAAGAGAAGGCCCCAGGGAGATCTTGGGAACTTTCTATACTTAAAGGGGCCTATAAGAAAGCTGTGGACAGACTTTTTAGCAATACCTGTTTTGACAGGAAAAGGGGCAATGGTTTTAAACTAAAAGCAGGAGATATAGACTAGAGAGAAGGAAGGGACTGTTTACCCTGAAGGTGGTGAAACAGCAGCTCAAGTTGCCCAAGTCAAGTGGCAGAAGCTCAAACCCTGGAACCATTTGAGGTCAGGTTGTAGAGGGCTGTGAGCAACCTGCTCTAGTTGGAGCCATCCCTGCTGACTGCTGGGATATTGGACTAGATGACCCTGAAAGATCCCTTCCAGCCCAGCCCAGTCTATGATTCTACAATCATGTCTAGAATAAGACTGCCTTCACCTGTCAAAACTTGCATTGAAAACATCTTCTTTCCATCAGAATAGTTTAGAGCGACAAACCTCCTTGCTCAGTATGCAGTGCAGGGAAAGGAAGGCAGTTGGGGTTATCTCAGTTTAAAGAACAAATAAAGTAGCAACCTAAATGCTCAGATTTTTACATCTGTCACTTTGTGGAGGTGTCAGTGCTTAGCAAGGCTCAGAGAACAGCATGTAACTCTTAGCACAAAAAGCATATGACCTAAACTGTTCTTGCTCATGAAATACAATAGTGAAAGCAGATAATAGCTGGTCCTGAACAGGCAATTTCTGTTAGATGCCACATGTTTAACATAATAACACCACATTGTATGCTTCATTCTTGCAACTTTTTGTCCTGCTTTGGCTGAGATAAGATCAATCCTAAATTGCTTTGGATCATTAACTGGGCACCACGAACATATTTTGTGTCCTCTCAGGCATGACTCATTACATGGAACTTTCTTGGCATCAGTAACTCTCTAGCACCTTCATGAGCATACGTGTGTGTGGGGGGACCTGTGCATGTGGCTCCATACCCTGCTGCGAGGCTATTTAGTGATAAAATCTGTTCTAATAAAATATTAATTACAGCTGAAAGGTTGGGTGAGAAATATGAACTCAATTACAGTCTCATATTGTAAACAAAGGGCAGGGTGAAAAAAATCCTTTCGTTAGAGAGGGTCAGGATAATAAAAGAACAAATAGAACATTAGACTCATGCTGAGTGCTCCCTAAAAGGTCACCTGTTATTAATCTTCCTATCAAGCACAGAATTCCCACTGAATTAGGTTAAGATGAAAGATATTTGCTGATAATTTCTTTAACTGATCTAATTTCAAGATTTCTTTATGTGGGATTGGTTTTTTTTTTTCCTTTTGATGTGACTGCAACTTAGCAATTAGAAATCTGTCACAGGGATGTAGCAGTTAGGATGCAAGGTTAGGTCTCAGAAGTGGTCTACAAGATGATCACCTTGTGTGGCATAAAAATAGGCAAGAACTAACAGTTGATTCTGAAAATCTTAGATTCAGACAGATTGGCATGTCTTCTCTGCCAAACTGGTAGCAGATGTGGATCTTGCTATCCTAGAAAGCCAAGTTCCTTGCAAAAAAACACCAGCAGAGATATAGGAATTATTTTAAGACTTCTAAATAAGTACATTTCTGCTCATCTGCTCAATTTACCTGAATGTGGAATCAAGTGAAATAGCAAAGACTTCATAGAATGGGGACACAAGCATGAGCACAAAGTTACTTCAGATCAAGTAATATGGCACTGGAATCCTATGCATAGCAGTAAAGTGTAAGAACTGAGCAGCCTTATAAATTCCTGCAGGCTACAATGTGTCATTGTATCACAAAACAAGATTTTAGTTGTCTGAACTGTGTTTTCTAGTAACAGTGCTTTAGATTTCAACCAATTTTGCTGAAAGTACAGTGATATGTTTTTGGCACCAAGCCAGAAGAGATACTTTCAATGAATTTACATTTATGCTACTTGGAACAATCCAAAAACCATTTCAAAGCTTCTTAATCAGCTTTATGTTCTTTGCTTAATTTCTTTTTAAAAGGAACACAGCAAAGAAAAAGATAAGTTCATAAATAGGAGATAAAAATATCTTAGTGCAGCAAACGAGGTGCTTTTATAAGCCAATATTACACCATTTAACTCATCAGTTTTCAGGTTGCCAAGGCCAATTTAGACAACAACTGGGAAGCATGGAAAAAAATAAGGAATGAAGTCTTTTTGCAGATTAAAAGAAATTAAAGAAAGCAAAACTGTCTGAAATAATTTAGTCTAAAAGAAAATGAACTTAGAGGGGATCTGAAGAAAATATTCATAAGCAAAAGCCACGGCAGAGCTGATTGATCCTTTCCTTTCAATCTGTTGCAGAGGAAGAAAGCAGTGATGCACAATGGTACTGAAGTACAGATCAATGAGGAAGGAACAAAAGGAAATTCCAGGAGTCTGAAGACATGCAAACCAATATGCAACAACCCACGAGAACACACAGCCCATCTCATCAGAACCAGCAGAAGAACTTCCTCACCTTCTGATATTCAAAGAAAGCTCACTGCTGCTTGCAAGTTGGAGGTCTGCTTCTGACTAGGATGGGCTCAGAATCAGACAGTCAAATAATTGATTTGGTTGGAAAAGACCTTTCAGATCATAAAGTCAAATCATTAATACAACACTGCCAAGTCCACCATTAAACCGTATCCCTCAGCACCATGTCCAGAAATCTACAGTGGAATCCAAAGCTGAGGCATAGAAAGTTTCATTTAAACACGAGGAGGATTTTTTCCCTGTGAGGGTGACAGAAGACTGGAACAGGCTGCCCAAGGGGGTCGTGGAGTTTCCCCTCTTTGAAGATATTTAAAACCTGCCTGGACGCACTCCTATGTGATCTGATATCAGTGATCCTTCTCTGGCATGGGGGTTACACTGGATGAGCTTTTGAGGTTCCTTCCAGCCCCTGACATTCTGTGATTCTGTGAAATATAAATCTTAAAAGTGTGAGATTCAAGTACTTTACCACCTGTTTACTAGACTACCTTGTTTTTATTCCACATTGTTCAGAATTGATTGATCTACTGGAATTAAAAAGAGGTGGTCTTCATGCAAGAGGACAAGAGGCAACAGGCACAAATTATCACACAGGAAGTTCCATCTAAAAATAAGGAAAAACTTTGATTCCTTTGGTAGGGCAAATTTTGGGCTCCACGGTTTAAGAGGGACAGGGATCTGCTGGAGAGGGTACAGCAGAGAGCTACGAGGATGATTAGAGGACTGGAGGGCATGGCTTATGAGGAGAGGCTGAGGGACCTGGGGCTGTTTAGTCTGAAAAAGAGAAGACTGAGAGGGGATTTAACCAATGTTTATAAACATCTGAGAGCTAGGGGTCAGGAAAGGGGGGGGGGGGGGACAGGCTCTGCTCACTGCTCCCTGGGAAAGGACAAGGAGCAATGGGTGTAAATTGCAGCACAAGAGGTTCTGCCTCAACACAAGGAGGAATTTCTTCACTGTGAGGGTCACAGAGCACTGGAACAGGCTCCCCAGAGAGGTTGTGGAGTCTCCTTCTCTGGAAACTTTCAAGGCCTGTTTGGATGTGTTCCTTTGTGATCTGTGCTAGATGGTGTGGTCCTGCTATGGCAGGGGGGGTGGATGTGATGATCTCCTTGGGTCCCTTCCAACCCCTAATATCCTGTGATCCTGTGAATCAGCCAGGCTCTTCACAGAATCACAGAAGGGTGGGGACTGGAAGGGACCTCTGGACATCACCTGCTCCAACCCCACTGCTAAAGCAGGGTCACCCGCAGAAGGTTGCCGAGGATCACAATGTCCAGGTGGGTTTGGAATCTCTCCAGAGAAAGAAATTCCACAACCTCTCTGGGCATCTTCTGCCAAGGCTGTTACAGTCACAGAAAAGAAGATCTTTTTCATGCTCAGATGGAACCTTCTGATTTCCAGTTTGTTCTCCCTTCCCCCTTTTCCTGTGATTGTGCACCACTGAAAACAGTTTGGCCCCAACCTCTGGACCATTGCCCTTTAGCTCTTGCTGAGCATTGAGAAGATCCCTCTCAGGCTGCTTATTGTCTGTGAAATGCATTTAAAGCAGGAGAAGAGCTAATGGATTAATGACACAATACTAACACTAAAAGAATGCAATCTTTCCACATCTTAAAAAGCTATGCAGTGGAAGCTCCCCACTGTATTTGGCTGGGGAATTAAGTAAGTGTATTAAAAGGAGTGGTTTCTAAGCAGAGGCAGAATTCTTCTCTTCTCCCCTTTTCAAAGATGCTCTGCAACCTGCTGTTTGTGTGCAGCACAGAAAGAAAAATATTTGCTGAGGCAGCTGAGTGAATACACAAGCCAACTTCAACAGGTTTTTTGATGCCAAGCTTGAAAACTGTTTACTGCTCATTAAAGCATTCACAGAGGAGATGAAGTTTTGCAGCTATTCAGCCAGGGAATACAACTTGGAGCACTGACAGACTAGCTCAAAGATGCATGATGTGGTGATTTGGATGTGGTCTTGTTTGTCCATTTTCTCCTTCTGCCAGATTTTTCTTCCATGGGAAGTTTAGAACCATAGAAACATTGAGGTTGGAAAAGACCTCCAAGATCATCAAGTCCAAACATCAGCTGAATGCTGCCGTGCCCATTAAATCATGTGCTAAAGATTTTAGCACTTCCAGGGATGGTGACTCCACCACCTTCCTGGGCAGCTTGACCACTTTATCAGTAAAGAATTTTTTCCTAATATCCAACTTAAACCTCTCCTTGCAGAGCTTGAGACCATTTCTTGTTATCCTGCTGTTTGTTACTTGAAAAAGAATAACATCCACTTGGTGGAAGCAGGATGTGCCTGTGCTTCAACTGCAATGGAAAAGAAAACTGAGACACAGATGTATTTTCTCCAGCCAGCTCTGCTGTGGGAGAACAGGACCACAGCAAAAATCACCACTACAAAATTCTTGTTTCCCAATGCTATCATCTCTTGCCACAATTTAAATGCAGTGGGTCTTGATCCAGGAATTTGGAAATAGAGATACTGTCTGTGCTCCTTTTCATCCTTTCTTCTCTACTGAAAGGCTGTGCAGGGCACTCTACCCAGCAGTGCAGATGCAAAAAAACTAGCCAGGTTTTGTTGTGTTCTCTCCAGTTTCTCAGGAGTCGTGAGGATAAATATAAGGCTGACCTTCTCCTGTGTCAGGGAAGGTATAACTCTTCCTCCTCCCCACACTGGGAACAGCTCTTGCAGGATTAGATGGCATAAAAACCTTGGCAGGGTGACACTGTGCAGCTCTTCCCACAGCAAATCTGGCTGTAGATAAAAGATTCTGCACAGTTCAGGATTAGCACAACTGTTAAATACAGATGAGATTTTGGCCTTGTGCTTCTACTGCCTGACCAGACTAATCTTGAGAACGGCTTCTGCTTTAGATATGAGAACATGATTAATTCACCCTCCACTGACTTCCCCATGGTACTTTCTCCCTAAACTCAATATTTTCATGTCTTAGACATTCACCCTACTGTTCTCTGAGGCTCTTTAAGGCAAAGGCATTTACACAGCTCCCGACTAAAGAGTTGATGCTTTCAGTTGTAGAGTCCAGTAAGTGACTCGAATGTTTCTTTATGTCACTTAATGTAATCTGGTTGAGCAGATTAGCTTTTACTTAGCAATGCTTTAGAGTCATGATGCTTGTTGCAAATGCCACTGATTTCCTTTCCTACTTAAATGAGCAGAAAGTTTTCATGTTAACACACAGTGAAATGAAAACTCATTCAGCACCCAGGATGGGATATGACACTTTCACTCTGGAGCGCATCTAAAGCCTTTCTCCCTCTTTCCATGCAGTGTTCCTCTGTATTCTTTGGCCTCACTTATTTTTTCTTAATATTGCTCTCTTGTAGCTACCTGAAAGGAGATTGTAATGAGCTGGGAGTTGATCTCTTCTCCCTAGTATCAGGTAATAGAATGAGAGCAAATGGCCTGAAATTGTGCCAGGGGAGGTTTATATTGGATATTAAAACAATACCTTTACCAAATGAGTGGTCATGGATTGAGCCAGGCTGCCCAGGGAGGTGGTGGAGTCACTGTCTCTGAAGGTGTTAAAAAAATGTGCAGGGATGACACTTGGAGACATGGTTCAATGGCCATGGTGGTCTAGGTCAACAGTTGGACTTGAAATTCTTAGAGGTCTTTTCCAATCAAAATAATTCTACAATTCTGCAAAAGAAGCATTCACACCTTGAGTCCTGTGTCCAGTTCTGGGCTCCTCAATTCAAGAGAGATGTTGAGACATTGGAATGTGTCCAGAGAAGAGTGACAAAGCTGGGGAGAGGCCTGGAACCTGTACAGCCCTGTGAGGAGAGGCTGAGAGAACTGGGGTTGTTTAGCCTGGAGAAGAGGAGGCTCAGGGGTGATCTCGTTGCTGTCTACAACTACCTGAAGGGAGGTTGTAGCCAGGTGGGGTTGGTCTCTTCTGCCAGGCAAGCAGCAACAGAACAAGGGGACACAGTCTCAAGTTGTGCCAGGGGAGGTCTAGGCTGGATGTTAGGAGGAAGTCTTTCACCATATGGTGTGATGAACATGTGCTTACATCACGGCCACTGGGTTGGAGCTCTGTGAGGTCCTCAGAAATGCATGATTGGTTTAAATACTTGTGAAAGAAATGAAATGAAAGAAACTGGACCTCAAAAAGCACCCCCCCCAAAAAAAAAACCAAACCCAAACCAACAAACACAAAACCAAACCCAGAACAAACCCAAATCAATCAAACAAACAAAACACCCCCCCCAGTACACTAAAACCCCCAAACAACCAAAAAACCCCACCCAAACCCCACCATATAAAGTATATACTTTGGCTAAAGCATGTAAGGTTGATGTCATCAAGCACTGGAATAGGCTGTCCAGGGAGGTGGTGGAGTTACCATCCCTGAAGGTGCTTAAAAGATGTTTGGATGAGGTGCTCAGGGACATGGCCTGACAGGGAGATGTTAGGTTATGGTTGGACTTGATGTTCTCAAGGTCTTTTCCAACCTCACAGCTCTATGATTCTATGATGTGCAACACAGCCAAGGCTTTGAGACTAAAAGCCCAAGCAGCTGTGGCTTCCACTATGGACCTGTAAGATAGATTTGAGGTCTTATTCAGTCAAATGGGTCAAATGAAGAAGTTGAAGTGACTTCATAATTTTTACTTGAGACATCTCTCTTCAGCATCCAGCGCTCAAGAAATGAGATTCAAATATCCAGGAAAACAAAAGACTGCAGTGAGATGAAAAGCCAAAGTGGAAAACCTAATTTCACACGGGTGTTAAGGATATGGGAAGGGGATATGCATAATTCACAGTAAGATCACCACTGAAAGCTCCCACAGTTGTGGGTGAGATGTGCCTGACAATAGCACAGCTTTACAGGAATTCAGATTGGGTCACTCAGCACTGTGACCACAAACACGAAGGTACTGTGATACACACCAGCAGAAAATGACTTTAAAACATCTCCACATAATCCTGTTCAACAGCCACTAGGGGAAATGCAGCTTACACACACTGCCCCTTCAATCCTTCCACAGCACACAGGAAAATGAAACCAGATCCTGGCTCACTCTGGTGAAGACAGGGCAACAGCATCTCTCATCCCAGGAGTGCTCTAGTTGAACCCAGGCATGTCTAAACTGAAGGCACTTAAAAATCATGGAATTCAGTGATTTACAGCCATGTCCAGAACTCTTTCATTGTGGTCTCTAAACTGAACATTTCTCTCTCTCAAGGCAAGTGCCCAGAAATATACTTGAGCCCCTACACACTCTGTGGGACAGAGAAACACAACTCTTTACAATCCTGGAGGGCTGCTCTGAGATGAAGGTGGGACTGTGCCTCTCCTACTGCCTCTCTGGGGTAGGCAATGAACCCATGATACACTGGGGACATTGTAGTGCTGGACTGATGGTCGAACACAGTGATCTTAAAGGTCTCCTCCAACCAAAACAATTCTATGGTTCTAAAAAGAAATAAAACAACCCAAGCAAAGCAGTGCAGCAAATTGTTCAGTTGTTAATGATAACCAAAGCCCACGAGAAAGTGAGCTATGAAACTGAAAAACAATCTCTTCAGAGACAGGGAATCTTCTGTTCCTTCTTTCATTCTGGGCTTGCTTTATTTATCATGGATTCATTAGTATTAATCACACTGCTAAATGACAGATAGCATTATGTGCTTGGTTCTCAGTGACACAAATTACTGCTTAAAGAAGTCAGGAAATGCTGCTGCTTTTGCCCAGGGACTACGTGAGAAGTCACAGTGAAAGGACCATGGAAGTTTTGGGCACAGGAAACTGCACCATGCACACCCAGGCAACACATACCATAAATTCTACCTCAAGCCACACTAAAAATCCAAGGACAAGTTCTACTGCATAACAAAAAAGAATTACAGCATTTTTACAGCATAAGCAATTAGTGTCCTGTTCCCTCACTGAAGCTGAAATTGACCCTTTCTGCTGTAAATAATGGTACTTGTTGCTATAAAGAAGTGACAATTACAGGAATTAATAAACCCCCTGTCTCTTCTCTATCACAGCCACCCTCCAAACAGTTTACTGGCTGCTTTACAAGTTGTAAAGCTATGATTTGGAAGTACAGTTTGCAGGCAAGATCTGACCCTACAGTGCACAACTCAAGCCTTTATGTGTACAGACCTTTAAAAGATAAAAAGGATGCATGTGGTGGGCAGATTAAAGAATGGGCAATCAGTTCCCTTCATGCTCTTCAGGCCTTGTGGGCTTGCAGTATTAAAGGGCTGTATTTTGAACATGGTATTTCAGCATACTACTGAGTTACTAATGCTACTTGAGCATGTAGAGGAACATCATCTCAAGATAACAATTTCTTTATCATAACCCCTCCAAATAGCTAGACTGTTTAAGCAGGGAGCTCTTGAAAGGCCAAAGTTCAGTGTTTTTATACTGGGAAGCTTTTCAAATCTTTACTAGTTAATGCAGAGTTTTGCTATATGGGAATTTTTTTCTTCCTCATTACTGCATTCCTGTGTAATGTCTCTGGGAAGAGAAGGAAATTCCAGTACCATGAAAGCACTACATTACTTGCTAGGTAGGAAGATATTGCAATGCTTTCATTTGCATGTGCTGTTGCCATGCCTTCGTCCACACAGTGAACACTCCTGTTCTGCAAAGCAACCTTCTCCCATTTCAGACCTGACTTAGCCTGAATTTCTAACCATAGTCATAGAATCATACAATAGTTTGGGTTGGAAGGGACCTTTAAAGGTTATGTAGTCCAACCTCCCTGCAGTCAGCAGGGACAACTGCAACTAGAGCAGGTTGCTCAAAGCCCTGTTCATGTTGACCTGGAATGCTTCCAGAATTGGGGCATCTACCACATCTCTGGGCAACCTGGGACAGGGTTTCACCACCCTCAGTATGAAAATATTCTTTCTTCTCTTTAGTCTAAATCTCCTCTGTTTAGTTTAAACTCATCATCCCTTGGCCAGTCACAATGAGCTCTGCTTAAAAGACTGTCCACATTTTTCTTTATAGGGTCTTCAAAGAAAGGTAGCAGTAAGGTCTTGGAGCCTTCTCCAGGCTGAACAACCCAAACTGTTCTTTCACTTTAGGTTGGAAAAAGAAAGTATCAAATGTTTGTGGTGTCAATGAGAGCAGGAAGGGTGGTTGAACAGGGCACTAAATGGCTGGGAGGGTTTAGTGGGATAACACAGGTTAGCTGAATTTTTCACTGTCATAGGAGAAATAGATCACAAGGCCTGGGTGGCATTGCCTTCCAGAAGGACTCTGAGGTGCTGGAGTATGTACAGAGAAGGACAACAGAGATGATGAAGGATCTGGATAAGGAATCTTATGAGGAACAACTAGAGAAATTGAGATTGTTTAGTCTGGAGAAAAGGAAGCTGAGAGGAGACCTTCTCACACTCTATAACTGCCTGAAAGGAAGTTGTCCTGAGCTGGTGGTTGGTCTCTTCTCCTAGTATCAAGTAATAGTAAGAGAGGAAATGGTCAAATGTTCCACCAAGGGAAGTCTAGGTTGGATAATAGCAAAAATTCCTTTACTAAATCAGTGGTCAAGCACTGGAACAGCCTACCCAGGGAGGTGGTGGAGATCTGTGCTTGGAGGTGTTTGAAAAATGTGTAGACATGGCACTTCAGGACGTGGCTTGATGGCCAGGGTGGTGTTAGGTCTGTGGTTGGACTTGGTTATTTTAAAGGAATTTTCCAACTGAGACAATTCTTTGATCCTGTGATTCTCCCTAATCCTTGCTTTTTTTTTCACCCAGTGTGCTGCTCCCAGAGGAGCACCTACCACCAAGTGATTCCAGTGTTGTCTTTGGGATGTTTGCTGATGCAGTGCTTTGAGTCTGTGGCATGGAATAGCAGTGGCCACATTCTGCAAGTGAGATAAAACAGAAGTGGAAACACTCAACCTTTATCATGACAAGACTGAACAAAAATCTATGCCATGGAGAAAACTTGCTTCTCCCCACTGAAGCTCAAAGCTTGCAGGAAAACTTTGCCAGAGGTCACAAGAACCTTTTATATGGGAGTGTAAACAACCTAAAACTCAATCTAACATAGACAAATATATAAACAACACTAAACATACAGAGACACTGAGCATTATATTTTTCATCTCTATGGATGAGCCAGAGCTTTGGAATACATTAGCATTCATTAGTTAAACTGTATGGAAGTGGCCAATTTATGTACAAGTTGGCCCCAAAGGCTTTTAAGCTTTAGGCTAACTAACCCTGAGGAAATAAAAGGTAGAATGATAGCTCCTTAGAAGAGCAAGTCCATTAATGGATGTTAAAAAGCCCTCACAGGAAAAAAGATATTTACATTTACATAGCAGTGAAGATCTCCTTTGCAGGTGTCAGAGATCAGCAGTTTCATAGGTCGTTATTCATCATAAAATCATTTGGTTGGAAAAAGTCTTTTAGATCATCAAGTCCAACCATTAACCCAGCACTGACAAGTCCACTACTAAACCACATCCCTCAGCATCATACCTGCAAATCAATAGCTTTGAAATCCCCACCCCCCCAGGGGTGGGGAATCCACCACCACTCTGGACAGCCTGTTCCAGGGCTTGACAATTTCTTTAGAGAAGAAATTATTCCTCATGCCCAACCTAATGCAACCTGAGGCCATTCCTTCTTGTCCTATCACTTGTTCCTTGGGAGGAGAAAAACAGACCCCCAACTCACTACAACCTTTTTAACAGGAAGCTATAGAAAGTAAGAAGGTCTCCCTTTAGCATCCTTTCCCCCAGACTAAATAACCCCAGTTCCCTCAGCTGTTCCTTGTAAGATTTGTTCTGCACACCCTTCACTAGCTTTGGTGCCCTTCTCTGGACATGCTCCAGCATCTCAATGTCCTCTGTATGATTTTTATGCAAATTATTTACTGACACATACACAAATCCTTGAAAACCTCCCCCAAAGCAGAGAACATCCACAGGAAGAAATATATTATGCAATTTCCACAGAGCCAATAGCTTAAATTAAAATAAAGCAAACCTTGCAAAGGACAATCATTCCAAAAATCAAAATAGCTTAGCCAGCTGTTAGAGATGGGTGCACATTCATCATTACTGAATGCATTCCTGCTTTAAACATATATAATTCTGAAATAATCTCCTTGAAATAAACACAGCCACAGCCCTGAAACAAGCTGGCCCATAAATTGAAGACAAAGCAGACAGTCCTTGTTGTATTAAAATTCTGACAAAAGACATTTTAATCATGTCCAGTCTTCTGAATTCTAAAAGAACCTGGGATGCCGTTTGGCCTTCTTGATTGATGTGCACTTTATCACTGCAAACAGAGCTTCCTGAATGCTTCTGTCAAGTCTGCTTTTTGAATCAACACTGAAACAATGAGCATTGCCCCTGCTGGTTTTTTGTTGCAGTGGCTGCATGTGAAAAATCACAGAATCTCATGCCTGCCAAACCTGGTGCCTTGTTTTTCCTCCCCCTGCCCCTCTCAACCTTACCCCCAATCCTGAGAAAGAATAGAGGTGCAGCCAAGAGGTTAAGAAGGAAGGTTAGTGGCAGCGAGGTTAAGGAGCTGTGGCTAGGTCTGAAGACAAAGGCAGAGTGAGAAACAAAATGGAGAATGTTATCTAATGTTGACTTCTTGTTCCCAGAGCTCTCAGCGAGACTGATGAGGGAAGGAGACACAACCATTGTTTTCCTTTTCATAGCCAATTATCTACTTTCTCTCACCAAAACATTCTAGCCTGCTTCAAACTAGCACATGGGGATGGAAGTGAGCTCTGGAGATCATCTAGTCCAACCCTCCTGCTAAAGCAGGGGCAACCACAGCAGTTAACTCAGGACCACCATGTCCAGGTAGCTTTGGAATCTTTTCAGGAGACTCCACAGCTCCTCTGGGCAGCCTGCTCCGGGGCTCTAGCAGCCTCATGGCAAAGAAGTTTTTCCTTACATTTAGACAGAACCTTCTGGGTTCCAGTTTTTGCCCTTGTCTTGTCCTGTCACCGGGCAGCACTGAAAAGCATCTGGCCCCATCCTTTTGACCCTTGCCCTTTAGCTCTTGCTGAGCACTGGGAAGACCTCTTCTCAGTCTGCTCTTCTCCAGGCTAAACAGCCTCAGGTCTTTCAGCCTTTCCTCCTCACAGAGATTCTCCAGTCCCCTCAGCAGCTTGTGTTGGACTCTTTCCTGTAGTTCCGTGCCCCTCTTGAAATGGGGTGCCCAGAACTGGACATGGACTACAGATGTGGCTTTACTGGGGCAAAATAGAAAGGAAGGAGGACCTCTCTTGACAATCTGCTGGTAATGCTGTTCTTATAACAAGAGACCATTGGTCTTCTTGGTCACAAGAGCACACTGAAACCTCTTGGTGAAGTTGTCCACCAGCATTCTTAGATCATTCTCCGCAGAGCTGCTTTCCAACAGGTCAACCCCTAACCTCTAGTGATACATAGATTGTTCCTCCCTAGATATAATGAGGTATAGAATGTCATTCTTTTTTTCACCTCTAGTGATACATAGATTATTCCTCCTTAGATATGATGAGGTATAGAATGTGATTCTTTTTTTCACCTCTAGTGATACATAGATTGTTCCTCCCTAGATATGATGAGGCATAGAATGTAATTCTTTTTTTCATACTTAAGTAGAGAAAAGCAATTTAATCTGAGGAAAAAAGCTGGAATTCTGAACTACCTCCCTGCTTAGCTTTGTGGACTTGAGTGGTAGAATTTGTGCTCTCCTTATCCATCTCAGGAATTTAAGATTTTTATGTGACATGGCTGATGTGTGGATCGATAAAACAACACCAATCATTTACACTGCAAGTTTAGTGCAGCTTCAGAGATCTGCATTAACCCAGCCAGCAGTTGTAGCCCAATCAATAGACAAGGCATCTTGCTTAGTGCTCTGCATAAATGAAGTATGACTAAACTCCCAACACCTGAGGAATACAGATTACAATGATAAAATCCATATGCAGAAGGTGTTCTGTCAGCTATGCTGGAGAGCTTGATGTTAAAAGTATTAAATTCTTGCTTTAATTATCACTCTCTGCCTCACTCAGTATTTACACTGTGAGTTTGCACTCAGCAATCGTTTGATTTTAAGACCTGTTGCAAAGGACCTCGGTTAATTTGCTGCTATGTGTTCATCTGTCAGCTTCATGTTACTTTAAATCTCTCTTTCTATTTCCCTAACCACTCATCACCTTATTTGGCACACTTTAATCTCCTAACTAGCTCCTTTTCCTTGTCAGTGAAGTTTCTGATGTGTCACTGCTGCTAGAGAAGTCGATCATCTTTAGCTCCTGATACAGATAAAAGGAATGAAGCTGTTGTGGTTTTTTTATTAATGGTCTAATATGTTGTGTTTATACTACCCCAACTGGCATTATTTTAATCCAGATGCTTGAATTCAGAAGGACTATAATATTGTTCTGTGAAATAAAGCAAGATAAGTATCATTCTGTTTCTAATTTAATCTTCTACATTGTTTTCATTAAAGCTGCTTTAATCACTTTTTTTTTGCCTCAGCTGACTCACATTGCCCCAGTATGTTACATTTTCTATTTCAAAAGTCTGAATGACCCAAAGGGTGGCATTTTCTAACTGTAGACCTACATTAGATACAATATATACTGCAAGAATATGCAGTACAGTGACAAGACTTAATTATCTAAACCATTGAATATTCTGAAGAAACTCAAAGAACAGTTATTTTCATTCACACATCAGTGGCTATTACCAGATCTGCATTTCACAGAATCATAGAATGGGTTGGGTTGGAAAGGATCTCAAACACCATCTAGTTCCAACCCTTTGCTACCAGACCAGGTAGATCAAGGCTCCATTCACCCTGGCTTGGAACACTTTCACAACTTCTCTGGGTGTTTGTTCCAGTGCCTCACCAATCTCATAGTGAAGAATTTATTCCTAATGTCTGATCTTAATCCAGTTTCTTCCAGTTTGAAGCCATTACCTCTCATCCTGTTGCTCCATGTGTCTGTCAAATGTCTCTTTCTGGCTCACCTGTATCGCCCTTCAAATAATGGAAGGTTGCTATAAGGTCTCCCTAGAGCCTTCTATTTTCCAGGCTGAGCAACCCCACCTCTCTCAGCCCGTCTTCACAGGTGAGGTGTTTCAAAGAAAATCTAGACTAAATCCCTAAAAACCTTAGTATTGTGATGAAAACAGTTGATAGTCATGCACTATAGGTGGAAACTTATCAGCAAGAGAATTAACCTATTTTTGATGATACATCATTAGCCACAAGGAAAAAACATTCTAATCTCTGAAAAAGACAAACCCAAACTTGTACTTTTCTTATCTGTATTTTCATTGGTTCAGAATATTGACCTCATTGTTGGCTGTCACTCAAAATAATCTAACCATTCCTATGTTTTCTTCAGTGAAAAAGCCTCTTTTATTCTAAGCAACCAAGGACTTACACATCATCATATAAGTGAATGAACCTTTGCAAGATGGAAATCATTAACTCCTGCTACTTAATGAAGGATTCTGAGCTTCTGGGTTTGCCTGTTGATTTTTTCCCCCCCTATTTCTGCCATGATGGTCAATTAAATGTAATAACTTTCTAAATGTTACCACATGTGTGGTTGAAACTGGTTAACTGAGAGTTGCTTATCTTAAATCTGTGAAGTAAACAAGAAGAGGGAATATTAAAGACAGTAGCTCAGCATAAAAAATGTGATATGCCCTTGAACTTATAACACTGCAGTAAGCAATTACCTTAAAGAAGCCACCCACACAACAGAACTATGGCTTTGTTCCTTATCTTCAAAGAACAAGCCACTTGCATCTGGATCAAATCCTTTAAACAATACACGAGCACTCAACATCAAAGCACTTCCATTTTCTCCAGTTATTTAATTTAATTAGAGCTAATGCAGACACGAATTTAGACACTGATTGCTGTGTAGCAAATCCCCAGAAAACATGTTCAAGAAATTAATCAATTTGGGTTTAATTCTGTAAATGTTCTCTACCCCCATGCCCCTCCAAATACCTGACAGGAGCTCCTCTGCTCTGTGCTGGTTTCAGCAAGACTGTCACAGTGCTGTCAGTCTGATTCAAAGGTGTTTCAAGTTCATACGGTGGCATCGAGGGGGCTAGAATAAGAAAAGAGGCAAAAATAATCAGTATTCCTGTATTTCTTCTTCTAAGATGTGTAGCTTGATTTGAATAGGTGATTTTAAAGACTTCCTCAAACATAAAGACTGTATTATAAGTCTTAAGATGCTTTCTGTTGCCACACAGAAGTGAGACAGCTGCTAAATAACTTCAGAAAAGAAACAAAAAGAAATCTCAGCTCAGAGACAATTCCAAGACAGGAAACAGACACTAGGAGGAGGAAGTTTGAAGAAAACACCAAAAATCCATGACTGGGAAATTAAAAGTAATCATGGAATCATGGAATGGTTTGGCTTGGAAGGGACTTTAAAGACCATCTAGTTCCATTTTCCCCCCAGCCCCTGTCACCAGGGGCAGGGACCCCTTCCACTATACCAGGTTGCTCAAAGCCCTCTCCAACTTAGTCTTGAATACCTCCAGGGAGAAGCTATCCACAGTCTCCCCAGGCAACCTGTTCTGGCGTCCCACCACCCTCACTGTAAAGAATCCCTTTCTAATGTCTAGTTTAAATCTACCCTCTTTTATCTAAGATGCATTCCCCCTTATGTATCTATTAACCACAGGCCTTTGTAAGAAGGTCCCTCCACAGCTTTCTTGTAGGCCCCCTTCAGGTACTGGAAGGCTGTTAGAAGGTCTCCCTAGAAGAAGTGTAGGTTGAAGTGACTGTTTTTTGAAGGCAAACTGTCTCAGTGGCCATCAGGATGTGCTCTCAGTATTTGGCATTCCTGGAATTTTAATGGAGCTATAACTGTCTTTGGTCCACCACAGACATAATTAACAATAATGAGGCAAGATTATTGCTGTGAGAGCTTCTCTTAGTTTGAAGCCACACTCGATGGCACTTTAGCATACTGTGTCTTCATTAAGAAATTAGAGTTGTGATTAAAACAAATGATGCCTTGGCTATTGTCTTCTATTGGTGCTCTTACTTTCAGTGCTGTCATCTAATGGCATTTTGATGTTATACTGGATGGAAGGCTGCTTGCTGACTTGCTGGTCTGTTGTGTCCTCATTATCCATTGGTTAATGGTGATATGAAAATAATGAAAGTTGAGGGAGAGGATTCTGCCCCTCTGCTCTGCTCCACTTAGACCCCACCTGCAGTGCTGGGTCCAGCAAAGAAGACACCACATTCAGCAGCTAAAAATTCAGCTGTAGCTTTTCAGTGATAATCAAAACCATACACACTCAGTTTCTACTTTAGCTTCGTCAAGAGACTGGTTTTAAGTACTTATGGACAGGTCAGAAAAATCCCCTATTAGTACAGGAACTAACACAAAGTTAAAGGTGAGTGGTGTGCAAAGCAGACAGCTTAGAGAACCTCTCCACACAAAATCATGGAATGGTCTGGGATGGAAGGAACCTCTGGAAGTCATCTATTCCAACCCTCCCTTTCAGTCAGCAGGGACATTCTCAACTAAACCAGGCTTCCCAGAGCCCTCCCGAGCCTCACCTTAAAGGTGAGGCTTCAGGGATGGGCCCCAAACCATCTCCCTGGGCAACCTGCTCCAGTGGTCCACCACCCTCAAAGTAAAGAACTTGTCCCTAACATGCAATCTAAATCTGCTCTTCTCTACTTTGAAGCCATTGCTCCTTGTCCTGTCATCATAGGCCTTTGTAAACAGGCCTTTGCAAACAGTCTCTCTCCAGCCTTCTTATAGTCTCCTTCAGGTACTGGAGTCTCCCCAGAGCCTCCTCTTCTCCATGCTGAACACCTCCAGCTCCCTCAGCTTGTCAGCATAGCAGAAGTTCTCCAACCCTCTGATCATTTTTGTGCCCCCCCCCCCCCCTCCAGACCTGCTCCATCAAGTCCATGTCCTTCCTATATTGAGGGCTCCAGACCTGGATACAGTACTCCAGGTGAGGTCTCACATGGCAACCTGGAGATTAGTCTCGTTCACAGGCGTGCGTGCAAGGTCTGTTCACACTACTGAGTTTTAGTTGGTGCATATCAAATGTACAACATCTTAGCAAAGGATCAGAAAAGGACAAGATTCAGCAGGACAAGATTAATCTCCCAAATGGGCAGATTCTCATCAACAGACTTCTTCATTCCTCACTCTAATGAGTGATTCTGTCACCCTAACTCAAAGAATCATTTTGGTTGGAAAAGACCTTTAAGGTTACCAAGTTCAACCATTAACCCAGCACTGCCAGGTCACCACCAATGTCCCTCAGTACCACATCAACTGAGCTTTTAAGACCCTTGCAGGGAGGGTGGCTCTACCACTTCCTCAGACACCCTGTTCCAGGACATGACAAGGCTTTGAGGGAAGTGAAGTCTTGCTTCGTTGGAGCTGTTCTATTTGCTAGAGGTTGATACTATCTTTATGTGGAGTGCCCAGTTTTGCTTATCAAGTCTTTCTTGTCAGAAAATTGGTTTCTGACAGCTTCTACTCAGTGTAGGAAAAGGATTGGAAAAATGAACCCCATCTCTACTGATCAGTGTTTAGACTTTCTGTACAGAATAATTGTTTTACCTTGAAAATTAGCAACAGATTTCTTTCTTTCTTTTCTGTACAAACATTTGTCTTGGCAATAATTTCCACTGCCCGTTACCTACCCTTGCCTGTAATAAGCAAAAGGAAATTGCCCTATTTGTGTTTAAAGCTTGTTGTTTAATTTATTTATTTGTTTGTTTATTTTAAGTATTATGATAACAGAAAATGAATAATGAGAAAATGAGAATGAGAGTAAATGAGAAAGATTTTGCATCCAGATTCTTTTCTTGATCCTTTCTGAAAAGCAAAGCTGCCCACAGACTGCTAAGGCAATTTTCTATAACTATTATCAAGGGACCACAGTTCAACTCTCAGTTTAATTCTCAAGAAGCCTGTAGAGAAGCGGAGAGCAAAGAGATTCTTTCAGCTGTAACTTTGCACAACACTTTGCCATCAATTACATAAGCATTTGAGAGGATGTAAAAGCTCTGCATCCCATCAGCTGGAGAAAAAAAAATGTTCCTCTGCCTCTGGGAGGACTTTGAGATATTGTTCATGGATCTGCAGAAGTGACAGAGCCGTGCTGCTGTTATCTGCAAACTGCTAGTCCTGATGTTCCTGTCTAATACAGTTTCATATCCACTTCAGTCCACATGCCTGCTAGGAACATACACACACAGGCTGGTAGTTAGCTACACTTCCTAAGTGAGGGTAGACATGGAGTATTTCTGCTCTGCTCTCAATTCTTCATGGCTCATTAAAGACATTTTCCAGCACCGTTACTGTACTAATTTAGCATCATGTCAAGGCTGACTAAGCTCTGAATGAAACCCTCATCCTCACGTCCAAAAAACCCTATGCTAAATGTTGCAAGAGCAGCTGGCTCTGACTGCAGGCACATAATTCATAGGGTTCCTTAGGTGGTAAGTTGCAAAGTACTAGCTGATGTTTAAGCTATATGAGGTATGTTAATACCTGTCACTTTGGCATCTTCCAGGATGATCATGTAATTTAGTTTTTTCAGTTTGCTGCTTTTATCTTAAAGGAGATGCAAATATCCAAATAATCACCCAAACAATCACCTTAAATAATGTTACATAAAATTATTTGTAGGCTGGAACCCCTCTGCTGTGAGGACAGGCTGACAGTGTTTGGGATGTTTGGCCTGGAGAATAGAAGGCTCTCCAGGGAGACCTTCTTGTGGCCTGTCAGTACTTAAAGGCAACCTACAAGAAAGACAGGGACAATGATCTTAGAAGAGATGGGACAAGAGGTAATGGTTTTAAATTAGAGAATGGTAGATTTTGACATTAGGAAGCTCTTTACTATGAAAGTGGTGGAACATTGGAACAGATTGCTTGGGAACATGGTGGAGGCCCCATCCCTGGAGACATTCAATGTCAGGCTTGATGAGTCTCCTAGCAACCTGATCTAGCCAGGGGTGTCCCTGCTTACTGCAGAGAGGTTGGACTAGATCATAGAATCTTAGAATCATAGAATCATAGAATCAAGCAGGTTGGAAGAGACCTCCAAGATCATCCAGGCCAACCTATCCCCCAGCCCTAGCCAGTCAACTAGACCATGGCACCAAGTGCCTCAGCCAGGCTTTTCTTGAACACCTCCAGGTACGGTGCCTGCACCACCTCCCTGGGCAGCCCACTCCAATGCCAATCACTCTCTCTGCCAACAACTTCCTCTTAACACCCAGCCTATACTTCCCCCAGCACAACTTGAGACTGTGTCCCCTTGTTCTGTTGCTGGTTGCCTGGGAGAAGAGACCAACCCCCACCTGGCTACAACCCTAGAGGTCCCTTCCAACCTTGTTCATTCTATGATGCTAAATATACTTACATAGACTTAAATAAACAGAATTCTTTAATCAAGTACCTGATATTTTAGTGGTGAACTGGTTTGTGATTGGAGGTCCAAAGCCTTTAGCTGTGCTGGCTCTGATGGTGAAGGAGTAGGTAGTGCCAGGATAGAGTCCAAAAAAGAGATAGTGCGTTTCATTTCCCAGCTTGGAGACACGTCCACTTTGATTGGATAAATCTATTTCTGGGTCAAAGGAACTGACTGCTTTGTAGGTGATCTGCAAAAGAATGAGAAAGTTATCAACTGCCTTGAGCAGGTGGACAGAGATTGCATCTTTATCCAGTAAACTCTCCTGATGTATGCGCTGTCAGACATTTTATGATAAGCTATCTTACTCTCTTATGCTCTTCAAATCCCAAGTCCCATGAAGGGACATAGAAACTCAGGCATAACTGGGATGAGTTATTACTTTGATAGATACCGAGACTTAGAGGCAGCTCGATTACAACTCTAAAGGACGAGCTCAGGCTTAGAGTAATTCCTTCAAGATGCTGGCTTTGAACAGTGTCATGTTTGGAATTAATCTTACTGTTGGTTTCGATCGGCACCAAGAACAGACCCAAACCAACCAGGTTAAAAACAGCTAAGAGGAGAACAGAAGGTGCAGCCCCCAGTTCCAGCTGACTTCACTCTAATTATACTTTGCACAACAGAAGACGATAAGGGCAGCTTAAGGCAAAATTTCCAGCAAGTGTGTAAAGCTGGTATTTTAATCTGAAGCTTAAGATGTTCTAATTGCTAATTTGGAATTCCTCAGGTCATTATATCATACCTAGGTCAGATTCTCATTTGGAAGAGAGATAAAATGTTAAGTAATACAGGCAGAGTTATATTGTGTCCTCAGACCATTCTTTGATTCAAACAGTATTTTTAGTTTTCATTAGAAACTTTAATGTAAGTTCACAGCAAACCTTGAGCTAGATTTCTGCTGTTAATTACTGATTTCCATGTGCTGTAATGAGAATTTAAAAATAAAAAAAAAATCCATTAAAAAGATGCAAAAGTAAAAATTATTCATCCTTCCTTCTTAAAGTTGCATTTGCATGTGAATAATTCCAACATTCTCTTGAATATAAAGTGATATTTGATTTTGGGGGGGGGCTATATTTATTCCATATCATTATAATTAAGAAGACACAAGAAGTAATGCATTGAAATATAAAATCATAGAGGCACTGAATTGGTTAGGCTGGAAAAGACCTTTAAGATCATTGAGTCCAGCCACTAACCCAACACTATCAAGTTCACTGATAAACCATGTCCCTCAATGTCATATCTACATAGCTTTTAAATACCTCCAGAGATGATTCAAGCACTGCCTTGGGCAGAATGGTTCAGAGATAGAAAACTGCATCTGAGAAGAGTTTCTTTCTCGTGTCCAACCTAAATCTTCCCTATGTAACTTGATGCCAATTCCTCTCATTCTGTTGCTTCATATTTTGCAGAAGAGACCAACCCCTGTTTCACTCCAACCTCATTTCAGGCAGTTGTAGAGAGCAATGAGGTCTCCCCACAGCCTCCTTTTCTCCAGGCTAAACAACCCTGGTTCCTCCAGCCACTCCTCAGAAAATCCTTCATCAGCTTTACTGCTCTTCTTTGGACATGTTCCAGTACCTCAATGCCCCTCTTGTAACGGGGAGTCCAGAACTGAATCCCATACTCAAAGTTGTGGCTTCACCACTGCCAAGTACAGGGGAACAATCAGCTCTCTATCTTGTGGCCACAATACTGCTGCTACAAGCCAGGATGCTGTTTGACCTTAGCATTACACACTTTAAACAGATGCAATTTGCTAGAACCTCTGTCTTAATAAAAATTGATTTTCACATGATTTTTACATATAACATGCATAAGGTGTGATTATTAGCAATAAAACCTTTGATACCATTTAGATAAACCCCAACATTATTTCAGCAGTTATAGGGAGATCCTTTACAATTCCTCACCTGTAAATCAAACTCTAAGTGCCTTACAAGGAGCTTAATTAAGCTGAAGGGGGCTTAACCTCCTAAGCAGGGATTGGACTAAATGACCTTTAAAGGGCCCTTCCAATACAAACCATTCTATGATTCTATCATCCAAGGCTTCTGAGAAAAAACAAAGGGCAGAAGAAGTATTGACAAATGAGCTTTTGGCAATGAGGTGTCTGTTCTTACCCAGCTGCCTGACTGAACTAACCTGGTGTCTCTAAAAGGAGGGACAGTTTGGTTGCATCAATTTGCTGATACACTTCACTCAAAATTTAATTAAATCAAGTTTCTGATGTAAGTGATTGCTTTGCTTCCTCCATCTCTCCTTTGAGGTATATTAGATAAGGAGTCTAAGAAGATACCACTATTTTCTGTTCAGTATTTTCTTCATTGGTAGACTGCTAGGTTCTTTTGATGTTCAGAGAATTACACATCTCTGGCTACCTTGGAAAATGCATGCAAGTCATTCTTTTCCATCACTGAGGACACCTGCACAACCCCTGTCAGATAGAGTAGCATCTATATCTATTTAAGAATGAACTGCACATATACAGTGCATAATCTCCTGGGTGATGTAATTAGACAGACATGCATGGTCCTAATTAGAAGGATGTTCATCTAGAGTAAAGGCCAGGTCAGCCACTAGGTGAGTGACAGAGGCTCCATATGAACTTCTCTGCTGTCCCAGAGAGGAGAGAAAGGGAATAATGGAGTGAGACTGATGGGCTGGGAAAGAAACTAAACCACCTGGGAAGGAAATGATGCTGAAGCAGCAGCAGGGCTTGTGGGAGTTGGAGCAATGGCAGTGGTCACTGGGGGTCTCACTACCTGTGGTACTTGCAAAGGCTTACTAAGTGTGTCTTACAGCACATGTTCTACATATCATAAAAACTGGAGGTGTCTGAATAGCTGCAGAGCTTGTCAGAAAACCTCCAGGGGCTGGGCAACTACTGGGGAAGCTGCACACTGGATTCAGTGGCAGACAGGAACCAGATTCAGGAGCTGCCTTTTGGAACTGGATTCAGCTTTGAAGGCAGAAGGGGCAGAGTCCTCCTGTGACACTGGTGATCCCTCAGATTGATTCTGAAGATGCCATTCATGGGGTGGAATCCCTTGGTACTTATTTGAATGTCACTTGTCCTGTCTGCTCCCACTCACAGGTGCCACCTTTGACTTCTTATACCTTAAGATGGGGCACAAGTTGTGGCAGTGCTTTTGGTCTGCACAGGAGCAGGTTTTAGTCAGGGTCTTTTTGTAGCCCAGCCCTTTGCAGTAACTCTCCCCGTGAGCTTTCACCGTGCTAGAAGCAGCCACTGTGCAAACCTGCCCTGAACTTCAGAAAGTGCCCTCACTGAGCAGAGCCTGAGCTGAGAAGTCAAATCCCTGACCAGAAGTGGTTCTGCTCTAGCTCAAACCAGGACAGTGATCCACCATTGTGTGTTTCTATGTCCACACAGCCAAACATCAACAAAATCCTTAACATCTTGAGTTGAGTCTGAAGAGGGCCAACTGTTGAACAAGCTGGAGGCTAGTTAGCTTAATAATAACAATTAAAAAATCACAAATTTGGATAACATTTTATCATCTTACAATAAAAGAGTTTCCAAAACAGTTTTCAAACCACTATCAATAGGTTACTGTTCAATTTAACTTTTCCTTTACACCGTGGTGGTTTTTTATAGCTGTTGTTGCTGTTTAAACAAAACATTTCAATACCAATTTTGTAGTGAGGTCAGGTAAGAAGCTTAACAGTGATTACTGTCTGACAGCTTAATCTCTGCAGTCTTTTGTCAATTTTTCTAAAAGGTATTCAGGGAGAGGCTCCACAGGAGTGAAAAAAAAAAAAAGCAGTGATTTTGAGCCATCTAGCAACATACAGTTTGCTTGAATTTGCATTTAAAACATGCTAGATATATGTTTTTTTCCCTCTTTAATTACGCTTGCTTGTTTCTGTTAGAATGGGCTTCTTGTAATGAGCCTTATCTCATCGAAATCATCATCTTATCATCACATAAATGTGAGGCTGGCTGGCATCACTCTGTTAGCTCTGAGTGTATAGTAAAAAATTCACCAAGATCTATCAATCTTTTAAATATTTGATCCACATTGCTGGATGAAATACTGATCCCATGGGTCTAAAAAGCAGTAGTTTTCTAAAGCAACTAACCCAGGGATATTTTGAGTCCTGCATAATTAACTGCTACATTATAAACTTGATGTTATGGCTTCATGTTGCTGTTTTCAAAGAGAAGATTCATTTTACAGAAACTGAGGGGGGGGGGGGGAATGCTTGATTTTCTTCCTAATTACAGAAAACTACATGAAAATTAGAACGTGGCAAAACACAGGTACCTCGTACAAAGTAATCACACCGTATGTTTGCACTGGCTCTCTCCACTGAAGAAAAATCTTCTCCTCAAAGGTACTCCCTTGGATGGATTCCAGTGGCACAGCACTTGGGACTAACAGACACAAGAGGGGAAAAAATAAAAAGTGCTGGTTTGAGAGAAAAGTCAGAAGGAGACAATCTGCTTATTATTTATGCTGTTGAGGCAGGAAGAAAACATCCCCATTTCCCCAAAAGTCAAGCAACGACCAAGGTGGCTCAGGATGAGAATTATTTATTTCATAGAATCATAAAATCAAGCAGGTTGGAAGAGACCTCCAAGATCATCCAGGCCAACCTAGCACCCAGCCCTAGCCAGTCAACTAGACCATGGCACTAAGTGCCTAAGCCAGGCTTTGCTTCAACACCTCCAGGGACGGTGCCTCCACCACCTCCCTGGGCAGCCCATTCCAATGCCACTCACTCTCTCTGGCACAACTTCCTCCTAACATCCAGCCTAGACCTGCCCCGACACAACTTGGGACTATTTAAGAAGACAATGTCAAGGAAACATCTTCCTTAAAAAGATGTTAAGAATTTACTCCTTCTAGTATTTGAAGCGGATCCTTCTAGTATTCGCAGAGGTTCTCCAGGAGAGAGGCATAGGAACTTCTGACAAAGGCATGTAGTGACAGGATAAACTGTGATGGCTTCAGACTGGAAGAAGCTGGGCTGAGATTAGACTTCAGGAAGAAATTCTTCCTCACAGAACAGCTTGTGTAGAGAAGCTGTGGAGGCTCCAAGCCTGGAAGTGTTCAAAGCCATGTTAGATGTGGCCTTGAGCAACCTGACCTAGTAGAGGGTGTCCCTGTCCATGTCAAGGAGTTTGTAACTAGATGATCTTTGAGGGCCCTTCCAACTCAAGCCATTCTATCATTCTGTGATTCTCTATGCACCACCTTCAGTGTAAGAAGGAACTGGTGAATGTCACACTTTTCCTCTAGAACATTATTGTTGAAAGAAAAAGGCAAATCAGTTTTGTAAAAAGAATTAGGCTGCTCACCTTGCTTTAGCAGCAGGGTTGGACTAGATGAGCCTTCAAACCCTTCCCACTCTGTGACTCTGTTAAACCTATCAGTGATCTGAGGGGAATGGAAAGCCATTCTTGCTCATATTGCAGAGAATAAAAGTGGGACTTGGACATATCTATTGTATAAAGCAATGCCAGTCATTTGGTAAGATTCCTCTGAGCAGTTTAAAATGGCTAAAAGCAAGGTCAATAAACCCTAGGTGCATTTGCAGAGGGCACTAAGGGGGTATACCTCAGCAGAGAGTGTTCTGGAAGGGACAATGAATTCTTAATGCATGACCAGTTCAAGCAGGAAGTTGCACTGTGGTGTTGTAGCTAACTGAGCTCTAGTAAACTCTGTATTTATAACCACAGTAATGTCACAGAGGACATAGGAGGGTGGTGGAACCTTTTCATCCAATGTTATTAGAGCACTACAGAGACATGGTAGCCAGTTCTGCTGAGAATACTCACAATTCACAATATTGCTCAAATAAATACTAAATTTGAAATATTTAAATCCCTGTGTTAGCTGAAAACTATTAAATGAAATGGAATATCTTTATTTTTCAATGTCTGTCTACAGAATATATTCTGTGCATAATCAGCTAATAATGTCCTGTGGTTGGAAAGCTGAAGCTTGAGAAATAGGCCAGCAGGTTGAGGGAGGTGATTCTCCCTCTCTACTCTGCTCTGCTGAGACCCCACCTAGAACACTGCATCCAGTTCTGGAGCCCCCATTACAAGAAGAATGTGGAGGTGCTGGAGCATGCTCAGAGAGGGGCCATGAGGATGATCAGAGGGCTGGAGCAGCTCTGCTGTGAGAACAGACTGCAAGAGTTGGGGCTGTTCAGTCTGGAGAAGGCTCCCAGGTGACCTTCTTGTGGCCTTCCAGTATCTGAAGGGAGCCTATAAAAAAGCTGGGGAGGACTTTTTAGGCTACCAGACAGTTTAAGGTGTTTAAGGCCAGGCTGGATGGGGCTGTGGGCAGCCTGATCTATGGTAGGGTATCCTTGCCTATGGCAGGGGAGTTGGAACGAGATGATCCTTGTGGTCCCTTCCAACCTTGATTGATTCTATGATTCTAAATCAATAAATATTTCATGCTGAACATAGCAATCTATAGAAAATATCTACATGAGGATGCTGGGAATAATCAGCTTAAAGTTCTTCACAATGATCCTGGAACTTTCAAGAGGCAGAACATAGCTCAGGCATCAGTTATGAATTGAATGAAGAAAGGATTAAATGGATGTGTGATGTTACAGGTTACATAAAAGGTTATATTATAACATCTTAATTCATTTTTTTATTTAGTTAAGACTGTTTTTAATGGACTCTTTAATGCCTTAACATCAGTGAAGCTGACAGAAAACCTGCCACAGACTTCAGTGAAGATAGAATATGCACTTCCACAGAAGGATGGTTTGGCTGTCAGGTAGTATGCACAATATGTCAACACAACAACTCACCATCTTCATCAGTCTGTACTACAAGCTCTTGGCTTTCTTTCCGTCCTTCAGGATTCATTAGTATTAATTTGATGCTGACATTCGTGTATGGTGATAAGTTAGTGATTGTGTGCTGGGGGTGTGAACTTTCTGTATCCCAGCTTACTTCTTCTCTCACTTGCTCCTGTCCTCCAGCCTGGTATCGGTAGTGGACTGTGAGGTTGTATCGATGGCACCGAGTGACGTTGTATCCAAATGGTTCCCAGCAAACAGTGATCTGTCTGGCTTTGATCTCCACAACCTCCAGTTTTCGTGGCCCACGCATTGGATCTGCAAAATTGGCAACAAAATTTGGGTATGATTAGATATTCATATTATAGTAGGAAACCACATGAGAAATAAGAGGTTGTATAGGTCTATGAACACGATGCATAAGTGGAAACAGAAATTTAGTGCTTCACTTTGCAAATGACAATAAAAAGTTTAGCTCTCTGTAAATCAGAGAAGGAAAAAAAAACATAAAAACAAAACCATATTTAGGGAATGATCACAGGATCACAGGATCTTAGGAATTGGAAGGGGCCTTCGGAGATCACCGAGTCCAACCCTCCTGCTGGAGCAGGACCATAACCTAGTGCAGGTCACACAGGAACTTGGTGATGAGATGGGTCTTGAAAGTTTCCAGAGAAGGAGACTCCACAACCTCTCTGAGGAACCTGTTCCAGTGCTCTATAACCCTTACAGTAAAGAAGTACCTCCTCACATTGAGGTGGAACTTCCTGTGCTGTAGTTTATATCCATTGCCTCTTGTCCTATCACAGGGCACAACTGACAGGAAGCTGTCCACTCCCTCTTGACATCCATCCCTGAGATCTTTATAAACATTCATTAGATCCCCTCTAAGTCTTCTCTTCACCAGACCAAAAAGCCTGAGGGTTCTTCAGCCTCTCCTCACAGGGCAGTGCTCCAGCTCCTTAATCATCTTCGTAGCCCTCCCTTTGGACTCCTTCAAGTAGATTCCTGTCCCTTCTGAACTGGGGAGCCCAAAACTGGACACAATATTCCAGGTGAAGCCTCACCAGGGCAGAGTGGAGGGTGAGGAGAACCTTCCTCAATCTGCTGGCCACACTCCTTTTAATGCACCCCAGGAAACAAATGGCCTTGTTGGCCACAAGGGTACATTGCTGTCACATGGATAGCTTGTTGGCCACCAGGACTCACAGGTTCTTCTCCACAGGACTTCATTCCAGCAGATCACATCCCAGCCTGTACAAGTGCAATGTATTATTCCTTCCCAGATGCAAGACTCTGCACTTATCCTTGTTGAACCTCATTAGGTTCCTCTTTGCCCAGCTCTCCAGTGTCTTTGATGCAAAATGAAAAACAAACAAAATACCAGAAACTTTTCATGCTTCAACTCCAAGTGTAAGACAGAGTTTAAGTGATGCTTACCTTTTTCTACCTATCTTGCTTGCAAAACTATCTCCAAATGCAAACAAATTTACTTTAATACTTTGAGAGTAAAACCCTTCACAAAACAAGTAGCTGAAAAGAGAAAGTAATTTTAGGTACAACTTGCAAACGCATGGTGATTTTCTCCCAGGACTATTTATACAATGGAAAAGTGTTAGGGGGTTCCTCAGCTATTTCTGATTCATTTGTTTTGAAGTGAGACTGAAAGGAATTACTCAATCTCCATTTACCCAGAACATTAAGTTAATATCTCAATTCCTTTTGAACAGTCCATAGGGTTCTTTCCCCATAAAAGTTGTTTGTTAACAGCTTCTTCCTTCCTTTTTCCTTGTTTTTGTTTGGGTTTTATTTCCCTTCCTGTTAACCACATCTGATACAGACAGTGCTAATACCTCAGTTTGTAGCAGTGGTTTTGCAAAGAACCAAAAGCAATGGGAGGTACATCAACCAATATCCTACTGAGTCTGTGCTTCCCTAGAGATCTCCCCACTGACAACCAGCCATAAATCACATCTCACAAAATCATACTATAGCTACCTACAGAGAAGTTTTGGGTTGAGCTAGGTCGGAACTAATTCTGTTGAAGGATTTGACTTCTCAGCTCAGTCTCTGGTCAGTAAGGACACTTTCTCAAGTGCAAGGCAGGCTTGCTGCTTCTAGAAGTGAGAGCATTGATGGAGAGAGTTACTGCTTAGGGCTGGGCTGCAGAAAGATTCTGGTTTAGACTTGCTCCTGTGCAGACCAAGAGCTCTGCCACATCTTGTGCCCCACCTTGGGCTGCAGAAAGACAGAGGTGGCACCAGTAGGGAGGAGCAGACAGGATGGGTGACGCTCAACTCACCAACAAGGGATTGCATCCTATGGGTGGCACCTTCAGGATCAAGCTGAGGGATCACCAGAGTCAGTCCAAGAGGTCAGTGGCCAGTGTTTGAGGAGGCCTGTTCTGCCTTTGATTCTGATCCAGTTCTGATCTGTTCCTGAATCCAATTCCAGAATGCAACTTCTGAATCTGGTTTGGGACTTCCTCAGTGCCTGTCCCCAGAATCAGTGGTGATAAAGGCAACCTCACTGCCATCAGGGGTTGGGTTCCTTATTGGTTTGTATCTCTTTGTCTCTATGTGATTTTACTGTGCTTATTTTTGTCCAAGCTGGTTTAGTTTCTTCCTCACCCCATCAGTTTCTCTCTCCTTCCTTTTCTTTTCTCTCTTTGGGAAGGCAAAGGGCTTTGTTGAGAGCATTTGTCACTCCCATACTGCCTGGCCCAACCCTAATCCTTGACAAAAAGGATCACAGAATCACAGAATCATTGAGGCTGGAAAAGACCTCTGAGATCATCAAGTCCAGCCTATAACCTAACACCACGAATCAAAGACTGTGGTTCATGAAATGAAGTTTTCTTCATTATCTGCTGGTCCTCAGCACTTAGGATAGAAATGTGAATCCAAATCTCCACCATATCTCAGTAAAATTACAATCATTGAGCTGAGACATGCTGCACATCTTCAAAACATGGTCATTAATAGAGCTATTATACTTATTTAGCAGTTATCTGGGGGTTTTCATATTGCAGCCCTCAACAAGATTAAAGACAGTGTCTGGTTTTATCCACTGCTTCACTAGTTAAATGCTTATAAGACTTTTAATGAGCCTCTTATACGTAAACAAATTAATATGCATCTTCCCTGTTTTATGTTTATTAATCAACATGTCTTCACTGGGAATGTTCTAAACAATTTACACAGGATTTCATCTCCTTGGTTTTTAATAAAATCCTGGCATGCTTGAAATACTTGTTCAAAGACCTGATTCATCTTAATTCCTTGAAGAAAAGGTGTTAAGAAATTGCTTGTTCTCTCTAACATCTACAAAGCAGGATGTTTTTTTCTCCCTTTCAGTCCTCCACTTTATGGTTTGTGGGTTTTTTTTTCATTATTAATTGCCACCATCCAAGGTGTTGCTCGCTAATACAGAATGGTTGCCAACTAGTGAGGAAAAAAAAAAAAGAGGCAAAGCCAAATAGATTCAATGATGGATCTAATCCCAGTCTCCTTCCTAGTGAGTAGGGTGACTGGTAAAAATGTCCTTGCCAAGGAGAAATCAGTATAGAGCCATTTATGTGCTTCCACACTGTCCTGGTAGGGCATAAATCGTGCTAGGCTGGTTTAACCCTTGCTCTTCTCCTCCTGTTGTGGCATCTGGGGGTTGAGTTAGATGAGGAAACAATAAGGGTTTGGCCCCAGCAAAGCCTTGAGGGGTAGGGGGCTTAGCACCACGTGCCAAGTATCTTGTGCTGCCCTCAATGTGCCTGCGTGGCCAAAGGAGGCAGGAAGCTTTGAATCCACTGGCCAGAACCATGGTGCCACTGCCCCTTGGCCAGTTTGATTTTCAAAATGAAGTCTATAAAAGGGGATGATTTAGAAACCTGTGCCTTTCTACATTAGCCTTTCTGCATCCTGCCTTCCTGCATTCAGCACGGAGCCTTCCGGCCTCTCCTTGTTTGTGGCTCGTTAAAGGCAGCCACGTGTTGCAGCTAACACTTACAGCTTAGCAGCAACTACTTCTTCTGCCTGGAATATTTTCTATGTTACCCAGGGACCATTCTCAAAGTGTTTGTCAATCTCTGGAACAGGTTGCACAGGGCAGTAGTGGAGTTGCCACCCCTGCAGGTGCTTCAAAGATGTGTAGATAGAGTGCTGAGGGACATGGTTTGGTGGTGACTTGGCAGTGCTGGATTAATGGTTGGACTTGATACTAAAGGTCTTTTCCAGCCAAAATGAATCTATGATTCTATTTACTTCTGCATAACTCAGACATAAATTTCACCAAAAAGGAGAGGGCTTTTTTTTAATTTAATTTGAGTTTCTAGGCATTTTTTGTTTAGATGAGGACATCTGATGGGTATTGTGCAACTGTAATTCCATCTGAATGGACTAAACAGGACTAGAAAATCAACAAAACTGAGGTGACCCTGACATACACACCAGTTCAAGAGAGTTCCTAGGTGCAGGAATAAGGAACAGCTTGCTTGGTTAAACAGTAGGCACATCCACAAATCCACCAGACATCATTTTATAGAGCCATAAATCTAATTTGTAGCATTTTAAAACTGAAATCCAGTGGCTGTTGAAAAAAAACCCCAACAAAAACCAACAAAAAAACCCCACTGCATCAAAACCTAGCCAAGATTTCTGCCCAGAAGGAAAATATTCTTATGTCATGTTATCTCAATAAAAAGTACAAGTTAGCCCTCTAGTTAAATCTTGAAGTAATTTTTAAGAGCATGACAGACACATTTTCACTTCTAACAAAACAGGCAAGGGAAGAAAGAGATTAGGTTGTAAAAGATGAAGACAATTCGGCTTTTGTTGATATTCAGAGGATAAAGCTCATCAAGCAAAGCAAATACCCTGGTTACTTTGGTTCCTGACTTGATTCTGTAATCTAGAGTAGCAGACGGCTACACAGCTCCTATCTGGATTTCTTGCCATTCATTTCAGAGATTGTGCAGCTCTGTGTTCCCCCAGCACCACAGCTATATGTCTTTACAGTCCTTCCAGGCACAGGGACTCTGTCACTTCCCTTGGCAGCCTATTCCAATAGGGCCCTAATGAAGTTCCATCTAAATGGAGGGAGGATCTTTTCCTTAAGGGTGGTAGAGCCCTTGAACAGGCTGCCCAGAGAAGTGATGGAGTCTCCATCCCTGGAGTCACTCAAAACCACCTGGATGTTATCCTATGCAAAGTCCTCTGTGTGAATCTGCTCAGGCAGGGGGATTGGACTAGATAATCTCCAAAGGTCCCTTCCAACCCCAATCATTCTGTGACTGTGTGATTTCTTTATGGAGATAACATAGTGTATCAACCACTGGGTCAAGCAGTTTATGACAACTCTTAAAGAAAGAAAGGCGGAGGATACAAAAAAAAACCCCTGAGGCGCTGCAGAGAAAGATCAATGAGGTTAAATAAAGATCTTATATGAGGTACCAGGTGGAATAATTGCTGGTTAATGGGCAATGTTCACTGAAAGGGTGGCAAAACACTGGAACAGGCTGCCCAGAAAGGTTGTGGAGTCTCCTTCTTTGGAGAACATTCATGTGTGGTCTACTCTAGGCAGTCTTGCTCAAGTAAGGGGGTTGGACTAGATGATCTTTTGAGTTTCTTTCCAATCCATAATGTTCCCATAATATTCTGTGAATATTCCAAAGAGGTGAGAGGTTCCTCTATGAAAGAGCCTCTGAAGACACAGGCCTGTTCTCCAAAGAATATACCCATGTTATGTTCTTGGTCTCACTCTTGCACTCTCAAAATGGCCATGGGTAGTAGACTAGAGAATGTTTTGTTGTTTTGCTATTCCTTTCATCAAATAAAACTCATTCCTGAAGTATCACTACTTTATTTTCTTTCTTTTTTCTTCCCAGTGCCACTCTTCCTCCATTTATCAGGGATGACTTCGTTACAAACCTGATGATATCATTTCTCATCTGCTCTACACAGCTCTCAATCATAACAGATTTATACTCTGGAGGTATATGACAATTATGGCTTAAGTTCAGTTAATTCAGACAGTACCCAAGGAAGAAGGAAACATCTCTACTTTTAGCAGGAAAAAAAATAAATTCCTATGGTCAATGGAATTTTTTGGATGAAAAAAAGCAGGTAGCTCATGCCAGCAGTGAAAAATAGCAGTTATTGCAGCAAAAGATAGAAAACCAAGTTTCCTTTTGATCAAGTTAGCACTGAGCTTCTCTGGAGAGGCTGTTGTATGCCCCAGAAGAAATATTTGATGTAATATGGTTCTGAGAGACTAGTTCACCACCTCCAATGCACTGGGAAGTACATGGTCTTCATCAGGAAGGACACAGGATACTTGGGGAAAGAACACTGTGAAAGAATGACAACTAAGGAGTGTGATTTAAAAGGGATAGCAGGATGACTTTATTTAGCTGGTTTCTGCAAGATGTTTTTATCACTTTCCCATGGTAAGTTCCCAACAGGAAATGAAAACCAAGTGGTCTAGAAACTGCTGCTCTGCTCAGGAGATGTGCGCTAACTGTTCAGGTAGAATTTGAAGGTTGTTGTCCTAGCAATGCTCTGCTGCTGCTACCTTGCATCTGTCATTCTGTGAACCTGGCACCTTCTGCCACTGAGCACTAGAAACCTGTCATTACCTTGGGAATCCTTTCAATGCTGATCAATATCTAAAAGATGGGGGGAAGAGGATGGGGCCAGACTCTTTTCAGTGCTGCCCAAAGACAGGGCAAGGGGAAATGGATGTAAACTAGAACCTAGGAAGTTCTACCTAAACATGAGGAAAAACTTCTTTGCCCAGAGGGACTGTGGAGTCTCCTTCTCAGGAGAGATTCCAAACACATCTGGCCATTGTGATCCTGGGCAACCTGCTGTGGGTGATCCTGCTTTAGCAGAGGGGTTGGACTAGATGATGCCCAGAGGTCCTTCCAATCACTCCCGTGCTGGGATTATGTGACTCTGTGATCAAGAGACTGACAGCTACACAGAAGTGCCATTTCACAGTGCTAGTAACAGAAATCATTTTTGTTTAGAGTAGAAGATGAATAAGGAGATTAATATAGCATACTGATTATATTGTCTGCAATATCTATACCTCCTACAACAAAGCTCTTTGCTGAGCCATGGTTTCTGTGCTGAGTTAGAAAAGGTCTATCTGCAGAGAATTTACCAGGTCAGACCTCTCCACTCATTCTGCAGTTCTCCAGATGAACTTTGGTCTTTAAAGGGGGACCACAACAATGATACAAGGGCTGGAAGCCCTCTGCTGTGACAACACTTTGAGAGAGTTAGGGTCGTTCAGCCTGCAGAAGAAAAAGGGTCCAAGGAGACCACCTTGAGGCTTTGCAGGATTAAAGGAACCTGTAAGAAAGCTGGGGGCAGACATTTTAGCAGGGTCTGTTGTGACAGGACAAGGGGTGGTAGTTTTAAACTGAAACAGTGAAGATTTAGGCTAGAGAGAAGGGAGAAATTCTTTGCCATGAGGGTGGTGAGACACTCCTGACTGCCCAGAGAGGTTGTATATACCACATTCCTCAAAACACTCCACGTCAGCTTGGATGGAGCTCTGAACATTCTGCTCTAGTTGCAGATGTCCCTACTGACTGCGGGAGAATTGGAGTAGGTGACCTTTAAAGGTCCCTTCCAATCCAAATCATTCTGTGATTCTACAATTCTCAGTATTCCAGCTGTTTTCTTATGCCTCACTGGTACAAATCATAAGGCAAAAAGGGAAAAGAAGATCTACTGATTCAGAGGAGAAGAGTTTTTCATCCCGATGGAGCTCACCGCCTGTCACGCCTGAAGCTGAGCCAGGTACTTCTTCCCAATTCCCCCGCTGGCGCCTGCAGCACTCTTCCTCCTGCTCTCCTTCTGCTAGCTTCAGCAGGGTATCGAGCAGTGACGTCTGACAGTTGCAGCTCTGACCTGAGGGACCAGCAAGCCCCATTCTAGCCCCTGGCACTTTAGCATCCCATTTAATCCATGATCTTGGCTCCTTCCCTGCTCTGCTGTTTTCTCTGAGAATATGGAGCAGAGCCTGACAGACAGGATCAATTTCCATTGCAGCTGCAATTCACAGCTCATTTCTCTGGAACGTCACACTTTACTTCTTACCAAAAGCACAATGTTTCCTCCAGCCCCCCACCTTTACCCCCAGATCTCAATTTCAGAATCAGAGGGGTTATTGAGGTATATTTTAGAGTCCTCCTATTGGTCATCAAAATGTGGGTTTAGAAGGAAAACTCTGCCGAGAAGCTTTGTTTTTCCAAACCCACTGGAAGAAGAGATGAGGAAAGCAGCATCATGGGGATTTTCTCCATGATACTCCAGTGGCTGCAGACATCTGGTATCTGTTATATACTATTGGAAAGACATCTGAGACAACAGCAATGGAGAATTTACGCCTTGTCTAGGCAAACTATTAGTGTGGTTTTTTCTGTAGCAACTCCTGTGGTTTAAATTCCAGATTGGACATTCCAGAGGAAATAAAGTCTGAACAGAATAAGAAAATACACACATTCAAGATGAAAAGTGAATCATTTCAGATTTAAGGTTGGGCTTGAGGCCCCATCCCTGGAGACATTCAAGATAAGATGTGATGGGGTCCTGAGCAATCGATTCTAGTTGGAGATGTCCTTGCTCACTGCAGGGAGATTGGACAAGATGACCTCCGAGGGTCCCTTTCACCCCAATAAATTCTGTGCTTGTGTATTGTTCACTTCACCTCTTTAAAGCACAAAAGCTAATTAATGGCAGTTAAATGTACAGACTTTGCCACAGATTGCCTAAGCAGTCTTGTTCAGATCACTCTGAGTAAAGTCATGTTATTCAAACATCACCATCAGAGGGTGTTGCATATAACTTCATTGAAATACTGGAGCAGGTTGCCCAGAGAGGTGGTGGAGGTCCCATCCTTAGAGACATTCAAGGTCAGACTTGATGGGGCCTTTTTTCATGTGCCATGAACACTCACACCATAGTGGTAGAGACTGTAAGCACATACACACCTCAGATTTGATTCCACTGATGAATCAGGGCTACATGTGTGATTCAGCAGGCAATTTAAGACGCTTTGTTACACAAAATGTTAGCATGGCGGGGGTTAGAAGGGGCATCTGGAGGTCACCTAGTCCAACCCCTTTGCTAAATCAGGGTCACCCAAAGCAGGTTGCCCAGGATTCTAATGTCCAGGTGGGTTTGGAATCTCTGCAGGGAAGGAGACTCCATAAGCTAACAAGTTGTGTTTAAAGTCAAACCCATGCTCTGAGAGCGCTGGGGAGTGACCGCAGGGTGACTGAATGACCGCAGAAGATCCTCAGCATCTCCTGGAAAGATTTTAAGCTCTGGTATTTAAAATTCCTACCAATCATTCACTGTTCCTTGCTAATAGGATTTTCATAAGAACATGTCCCTCCTTCTGCCTTCTGCAAGAATAGATGCCTCCCACAGAAAAAGCAGCACTTCTATCAGTCTTCCAAACATACTCCTTGACATGGTAAAAAATGTTGAGATGCAGGCCCTGCAGAGCTTCAGCTCTAGTGAGAGAGAGAACTATGAGACAGCAAAACTGAAATGATAGTCACCTGAGACATGAAAAAGGAAGGAGTAATCAATTTTGCAATATATATTATGTGCTGAGAACCAAACTATGCCTGTTTTTCTCTGAGCAAATTCGGGGTGGGAAAAGGCTTCTTTTACTTATATTACTTTTAAAATGATTTTCCTATTTTAATCTTCTTTCCTTCTTGTTTTAATTATATCCTTTTAATTATATTCATTTGTCTTTCACAATGAAAACGCCCTTGAAGGATGATGAACATGAGCATGTATGTACCCTGAAGTCATCAGAATGATAGCTATGAGCAATAGTTTGTGAAGATGACTTCTGTGCCATTTCAAGTTCTTGTTGGCTTAGAGCATTAAGAGGAGTAAGGCATAAGAATCATAGAATCATAGAATCAGCCAGGGTTGGAAGGGACCACAAGGATCATCTCGTTACAACCCCCTTGCCATGGGCAGGGACACCCTACCCTAGATCAGGCTGCCCACAGCCTCATCCAGCCTGGCCTTAAACTCCTCCAGGGATGAGGCCTCAACCACCTCCCTGAGCAACCCATATCAGGCTCTCACCACTCTCATGCTGAACAACTTCCTCCTCACATCCAGTCTGAGTCATAAAATCACAGAATGGGTCAAGCTGAAAGGGACCCTCAAAGGTCACTTTGTCCAACCCCCCTGCAGTAATCAGGGACATAATTAACCCGATCACATTGGTCAGGGTCCCATCAAATTTAGCCTTGAATATCTCCACAGGTGGAGCCTCCAACACCTCTCTGGCCATCTTGTTCCAGTGTTTCACCACCCTTGTAGAAAAGAAGATTCTCCTTATGTCTAACCTTAACCTACTGTTTCCCCTTATCCTATCACTACCAGCCCTTGTGAAGAGTCATTCCCTAGCTTTCCTGTAGGCCTCCTTCAGATACTGAAATGCTGCTGTAGGGTTTCCCCAGACTGTTCTTCTGTGTGTTTCTCCCAGCACCTTTACTAATGTGATCAGCATCCACAGAGAGAGAAGTCTTCATTAGGAAAAGACTTCAGCATGAAGAAACACATCTCAGGGCAACCTCACCCTAAACAGGTTTATGTCTCTGGACTAAACCACTTCCTAGAATCTGACAACTGGAAGGTTCTCATCTATGGGATGTGCTCAAACATAGCTCCTTTTTCCTGCCAGCCTCCTGGGCAAAAGAGAAGAAGTGATCATCTCCCAAACCATCCTGCTGTCATTATGGCTAGAGAATCATAGAATGGTTTGGCTTGGAAGCAAACTTTAAAGGTACAGGATCCAGATACAGAGCTTGAACTTGACCCTTCCAACCCTTGTCATTCTGTGATTCTGTGACACGATACTGCAAAATTAGAGGCATCCTTAGAGACATTCAAGGTTAGGTTTGATGGGGATCTGAGCAACCTGATGTTGTTGGGGAAGTTCCTGCTTACTGCAGGGGGCTGGCCCAGATGACTTTTAGAGGTCCTTTCCAGCAAATACATTCTGTAATTCTGTAATATGGCAGGTCCAGAGGAGGGCCACAAAGAAGATCAGAGAGCTGAAGTAGGCTATGAGAGTTGAGGCCATTCAACCTGGAGAAGAGAAGGCACTGAAGAAGCCTTATAGCAGCCTTCCAGTACCTACTGAAGGGGGCCTACAAGAAAGCTGAGGAGGGGCTTTTTACAAGGGCTAGTAGCAATAGGACATGAGGGAATGGACTGAAGCTCAGAAAGACTTAGACTGGATATTAGAAAGAAATTCTTTATGGTGAGGGTTGTGAAACACTGGAAAAGGTTGCCCGGAGAAGCTGTGGATGCTTCCTCTCCGAAGAGTAAGGCTGGACAAAGTCTTGAGCAATCTGTTCTAGTGGAAGGTATCCCTGCCCACAGCAGGGAGTTTGGAACTAGATGATCTTTGAGGTCCTTTCCAACCCAAATCATCCTAGGATTCTATGACTCATTTTCGTCTCTTTCTCTCCAATTCATGGCTACACTTAGCCCACAAGGTCTGTGCCTTCAGGCTGACATTCACAGTTATGATCATCAATAGCACCCTCTTAAGCATCAGTAACACCCTGTTAATCACCAGGAACTCATTGCTTTAATTACCAACAACAGCCTCTTAAAGTTAGCAGTGTTCCTAAGTGTTAGTTTCCACATGTTTTCTTTCATGACCTGGAGCATTCTATGATTCTCTGCAACAGCTGATACAAACTTTTCACTTTATAGCAAAATTTAAATCTGAGCCAATGCAAACTGCATCTAATATTTCTTTATGTTGTCATTTTATAGGTACACTCAGAGGGGTGAGTCATTTAGATTCTAATAGGAATATTATTCAAATAAGGAACCAAAGAAAAACACTATTCAATGTATTTTTTTGTGTGTGTCAAATTACTTACATTAGGTGATTACTCCTCCACAATCAAAATCAGATTTTTAAGTATGAAGGATACAAACAAGATTACCTTCCAAATCTGCAACCTAGGCTTTGGCTGCTTGTTTAAAATGACATACCTAGCTATTCAGTAATCACTTTATAATAACCCCTTTCATTCCTAAATCTACTTAGCCATCAGCCCCTAGTGAGGAAACTGCTGGCAGTGGTTTTTACAACTACACATTAGTTCTACATTTCATGACAAGCTAATTCTAGAGAGTTTGAAAGACAGACAAGCCTGAGTTCTTCAGGTTCTCTTTCTTTTGCCTGAAGGAAGCACACTTCTAACAGAGAAATGAAAAAAAAAATGAAGTGCACAGACATACACTTTTCACTTCACAGGTATGGCAGTGACAGTCTATCCCAGCTTCACCCCAGGAACCTCTGTGAATATGTAAATCAATAAGAAATAGAAGATTGCAAGAAATATTTGGCAAAAGAGTTGCTATGGTAAGAGAGCAAGTGAAAATGCCCTCTTTTGGTAGACCCTACCTTTGGTAGATGGTTGGATTAAAAAGGATCTTTGAGGAAAATCAGAATCAAATGATCAACGTCCATAGAGTCACAGAAACACAGAACCATAGTGTGCTAGTCCAGAACCATAGTGTGCTAGTCTGAAGCTAGCTAGAATGCTTTGGTGAGAAGAATTAGATCATAGGCTGTGAAAAGGAAACAATGGTGATGTCTACTGCACTCATAGGCTTGCCGAGATGTATAAGAACAAGAACATAAATACAGATAACAGAGTTGTTTGCTCCCTGTCTTTGTGGCTGCATTTCTCTCTAACCTAACCTGCTGTCTGTGTGACTAATCCATCTGCTTCCCTGGCTGACCCTCCAATCTCACCTTGAGCATAAGGCAAAGTCTGGGGTAAGGTAGAGGGGTGGGAGGAAGGTGGAAAGGTGGTTGGAAGCCCCTCCTAGAGACACAGGTTTCTGAGAGGGCTGTTGTGTTTCTGTATTACCTTTTTAACTTGTATATTTCTGTATATACTGTAAATACCTGCTTGTGTATTGTGCTAAGCTGTAAATACAAAGCTTCACTCAATTTCCAGAGCCTCTGAGTCTAGTCTGGGTGATTTTCCAAAGTGGGGATGGGCAGGGATCACCCAAACCATCACACATAGAATCATAGAAACACAGAATCATAGAAACATAGAATGGTTTGGGCTGAAACAGATCTCAATGATCACTTAGTTCAACCCTTCCTGCCATGAGTAAGGGACACATTTCACTAGATCATGTTACTCAAGGCCCTCTCCAGCCTGGCCTTGAACACTTGCATGGAGGGGACATCCACAACTTCCCCGGGCAGCCTGGTTCATGGCTTGACTACCTTTTTGGGGAAGATTTCCCAGTAGCAACTCCAATCCTCCTCTGGTGCAGCTGATCTGACACAGAGACAAAGCTGGTGAAAGGCCTGGAACACAAACCCTATGAGGAGAGGCTGAGGGAGCTGGGGGTGTGCAGCCTGGAGAAGAGGAGGCTCAGGGCAGACCTCATTGCTGTCTACAACTACCTGAAGGGAGGTTGTAGCCAGGTGGGGGTTGGTCTCTTCTGCCAGGCAACTAGCAACAGAGCAAGGGGACACAGTCTCAAGTTGTGCCAGGAGAGGTCTAGGCTGGATGTTAGGAGGAAGTTGTTGGCAGAGAGAGTGATTGGCATTGGAATGGGCTGCCCAGGGAGGTGGTGGAGTCACTGTGCCTGGAGGTGTTGAAGCAAAGCCTGGCTGAGGCACTTAGTGCCATGGTCTGGTTGACTGGCTAGGGCTGGGTGCTAGGTTGGACTGGCTGATCTTGGAGGTCTCTTCCAACCTGGTTAATTCGATGATTCTATGATTTCCCCAGTCATGTATCTCCACACCTGTGGTACCCTTCAGAAGCTGGCACAGGTCACAGACTTCTAGACCAATTCACACAGCATGCAGCCCAGATGCTGCTCATATTTGTGAAGCCACAGGCAAGACAAAGGAAGCTGAAGGTCTGAGGAATTGCTCTCGTGGCCACCTACCTGCCTTCTTCACACAGTTACAGCAGCACTGTGCTCCCTGAACACAAATCAATCGGTAGCACAGGGGCAACAGATCAGCTTCCAGGCAGAGTGAGAGGTGGCGCAGGCCCACGATTAAACACCACCCTGAGAAGAGCATGAGGAGTTTGACCATCCACTGTGAACAGGGGAAACAGCACTCTCCTAACAGACATTCTTCTGCTC